>NW_003852535.1:1563076-1627225 GCF_000181295.1 Otolemur garnettii
AAAAAAAAAAAAAAATGCTGCCAAGGGCATGTGTCACCTCCTCTGTGTGGCCTCCCCACCTCTCCTAGCCACAGACCTCTCCCTCTTCTTATGTGTATCCCGTGTTCCAGCATGCTGGAGGGTTCTGCTGCTCACTTGGCACTGGCATGGCCCTCCTCTGTCCACTCCACAGACTCATCCTGTCTCCTTCCTGGGAGGGAAGGGACCGTGTATTTTTTTCCCTCTATACCAAATATGGATGCACTGTACATTTCTTGGCCAAATGATGTGTAGAGAGGGACTCTGGGCTTACAGCATCTTGCCAAAGGCAGTACCAAGTGACAATACTGGTCCTGGGGAGTGTAAGCTAGCAAGAAGCACCAATAAAATGCATGCAGTACCTAAAAGTATCACAAATGTACATGACACGCTTGGGTGTGCTCAGACTGTGAATTCAGACCTCTGGAGTGGTAAAGGGATGATATGACATGAAGAGGAGCGCATTGAGAAGAGGGACTCCACCAATTATGCCACACTTTAGAACTCAGGACAACAGAGGACAAGCAGGTCAGTGGGAGCCCAACTGCAGCCGGTGACACAGGCTGCAGGAAGAGCAGCTGGATCAGTGCAACATCCTCCTGGGTGGGGGGACGCAAACCAGGAGGAATCCCCAGATCATCAGCAGTGGTTTAAAACAAGAGCAAGGAAGAAGAGTGGGCAGGGAGCCAGGATGCTGAGCCCAACTGACAAGCCTTTGAGTGGGAGGAAGGGGAGGAGGAAAAGAAGGAAGAGAGAGACAAAGCTGATGACAAAGAGGAGAGACAAAGAAGGGTGGCCACCACACCACCAGAACCAGGAAGTCCAAAGAAGAAACTAGTAAGGGAATGGCTATGGAGAGCAGGACAGAGCCTCTGAGGGCAGGGCTCTCAGTTTTGCTGGTTCATGTAGATCTCTAGAGATGCAGGAGAGATGGAGCTAGAAGACCTTCCCAGACACCAGCAAATGGGACCATGGACCCAAGCACCTGGGACCATGGAGCCAGGAGATAGAGATAGGAGCCACGGTGGCCTCTCTTGCTTAGGAAGAAGAGTCAGGTTTGGACCCTGCCTGAGGAGGTAACTCCTCACAGGTAGAAACAAGCTGGGGAGGTTTCATGTCAAGCAAAGCTGGGCCAGGGAGATGGTCTCAACTGTGATAGCCTCTCTCTGGGCCTGTGAGAGATGAAACGGGTCACTCCTAAGAGTATTTGTCCAGTGGGACATCTGGGAGCAAGAGGTGAGGGCACACTGCAGAGAACAGGCATGTGTACAGGGGCCCACCCAGGAGGGTCTCCTCCCAGCACCTGCGTGAGTCAGCCTAGGAGCCAGAGAGGCACAGGCAAGCCAGGAACTGCTGGAGGGCCTGGAGAAGAAAAGGAAGGAAGAGAACGGCATGTTCTGCCCAAAGGAGACCCAAAGGAGGGCCCCAGGGCCCCACCCTCCCTGGTCTACTCTCCCTTTCCCCTGCTACACCTCTCCTCTCACTCTGATGAGAGGGGCAGTGATGTTAAACAAGAGCGGGGTTTAAGCACATCCTATCTCAGGCTTGCTTCCATACCTTGCTGCCCTAGTGTCAGGCAGGACACTCACACCTGCTCTAGCAGGCCAGAGCCTGCCCACCCCAGAGACCCCCATCCCCATCCCACGGCACCCCAGGCCCACCCACTCAGGCTTTGGCTCACTCCTCCCATCTCCTCAATTGCCCTTATGCCAGGTCCCCCGAGTTCTTGGCTCCTACTCATGAGACCCAAATTGCTCCCACGCATAGGGACCCTGCCCACAGGCAGCTCTGGAGCCTCCCAGCTGCCTGATCTCTGGAGCCTGTGATGCCACTGAGGCTGCACACCAGGACCCTCACAGCCCTGAGCCATGTTCCCCAGAAATATGCCTTACTGCCCAGCTCTGACCCCTCCAGCCCTCTTTGCAGGCCCTCTCCCCACCTCTGTACACCCCAGGTCGGCTGACCCCTGGCCTTCTTCTTGCTCCCCCTACCTGGCGCAGGTTTCGGGTGACCCGGACGTCGTGCCAGGTGTTATCGTTGAACTTGCCATTGACGGGTTCCACGAGGGCCTCAAAGGCACCGGAGCCTAGGTTGATGACCAGCCAGACAGCCCCAGACTTGAGGGACAGGTTGACATAGTCAGCTGACTTGCCCGTGTGCAGCATCAGCCCGTTGCGCTGCAGGGTGCGGAAGGCCAGTGTGATCTCGTCAGTGCTGCTCTGGATTGGGTTGTGTGACAGGTCGTAGCAGAAGAACTCATTGCCTTTGAAGGTCGCCACAAACTCTTCCTTGCCTGGATGCCGCAGTGTGGGGAGACGGGGAAGGCTGAGTGGGGTGAGGTACACAATGCCTCCCTTGTCCCCTCCAGCAACCTAGGTGTGGGTCCTGGGCACCAGGATCCCTGGGGTCCCAGCCCTTAGCCTGTTAGCCCTCCTCTCCCGACTTTGCCATCTCTGTTGTCAAAAGTCAACTTCTCCCTCATCCATTTCCAGACCAAGAGCCTGCTAAGTGGTTCCCACATCAACTGACTGACCAGACTGCTGACAAGAATGCTACTACATGCTGCAGATGCCACAGGCCCAGGCAAAGCAGAGGGTGCTCACTGTCCCCTCCCCAGCAGACCTCCATTTGCCACTCCCCTTAAAAAAGGAATAAGAAAGAGAAACAAGGCTCTAGTTGACTTCCCTTGAAGATTCTCCCCAATGGCTGGGCACCAAGGGACTCCTGCCCTTCTTTTGGTAATGGCCAATCTCGGGGCCCAGGGACAATTTCAGCCTCACCATATGGGATGGAGTAAGTAAGCGTGTCATGCAGCAAAGGGCAGAGGAGGCGAATGGGAGTTGGTGGAATAGGGATGGGCAGGGAAGACACAATGTAGGTGACAAGGATATGTACCAGGGAGCAGCAGGTCACAGGGGAGCTTTCACAGGTAGCCATCCTGCCAGCTTTCACCACCACCCCAGCTCCTCACTCTAACCTGAGAAGGACAGTACACACAGGCCCTAGGCAGAGAGCCTTTGAGCGGCCTGTGTGTCCTCAGTGGGTGATAGGGTGAGATTGCAAGGCCAGGCCTAGCTCTGCGCATGTGCACTTATGTGCAAGTGCACTTGTGCACACAGGACCCAGCACAAGGCCCTTCCACTGGCACTTTTTAAGCATAAACAAAAACTACTGGAAGAGGCTGAAGGATTGCTAGTTTCTGTGATTTGTTGACAAGTGATAGGACAATGATTCAGTGGTACCAGGAAGTGGGTACTTAGTCCGACACCTTCACAAGCCAGAGCACAAGCAGAGGGAAGTCAACTAGATATGGGGTCAAGAGGGACCAGAGGGCCTTATTCCTCCTGGCCAGGAAACTGTGACACACAGCTGATATTGCCATCCACAGGGTGGATGAGGGGCAAACAAAATTATGTCCCTAGGAAGAAACTGAACTTTGCAAGTGCAGGAAGTCTCAATAAATGCCCCAAAGCCTCCAGTGGGCCCCTAACTTTCCCTAAAGGGGAGGGTGTGGCTCCATGGAGGGGGTTTCTGAATGCAAATTCTGCAGACCCCCTTCCTCTCCTCTGCATACACCAGCGGCTTCTCTCCATCTGGGCAGACTGCCCATAGACTCTGTCCTCACTGCCTCCGGATGCCAAGGCACCAGCTGCTGCCCTGGAGCCTGGCACAGCATTCGCTGCAGCTGGCAAGGTCCGGTTCCCTGAGGCCACAGGGCAGCAGGGCTGGTGGGGGCTGGAGCAAAATCGGGACATTGGCAACATAGGGTGCCAGGGGGAGGGCCAGAAAGCCAAGGTGAGGACCCCAGCAGAAACAAGAAGGGAAGGTGGGAAAGAATGGGGAGGATGTGAGAGATGAGTGGAGCTGGCTCAGGGCTGACAGGGAGCAAGAAGGGACAAGGGAACCTACCTGGATAAAGAAAAGGAGCAGGCCCTCAGAGGACAGGTAAGGAAAAGGGAAGAGGACCAGCAAGGAAAGGGGGACAGGGACCTCTAGGGAATGAAAGCCAAGGCTTTCTGGGGCCCTGCTGTCTCCATAGCAACCAGGCCTGCTGCCCAGACACTGGCAGAGCCAGGGGCTCAAGGACCAGAAAAGGGAACGGGTTTGACCTTGGGTTTGCCACACATACTAGTCCCTCCCAGAAGCCACTCCTCCCACTCCCTCACCTTCACTGCAGTCAAAGAAAATACCATTAAATAGAGTCAAACAGAGAGAAACGGAAGAATAAGGCAACCACGTGAAAAAATGATTGGGACAGAACAAAAGAGACCAGAAAAAAAGAGAGAGGCGGGTCTGGGGCCAACCGTGTCTGCCAAGGCCAAGTGGAGAAATGAGGCCATTCCTTGACACCTCGCCTTTGCTTCAGGTCTCCAATGACTGGAGGCAAAACCAGCCACTCTGGACCCACAGCCTCCACATGCTCCTGCCCCTTTGCTGCAGAGACCGGAGCTGGCCCAGTGATGTGGAGACCCGTTCAGCAGCCCGAGGGGGCCTGAAGCCTTGAGCAGGGGGGGCAGAAAAGAGAGGAGCAAATGTGGACAGGAAAATTCAAGCATGGCAAGGAGACAGAAAACCTGAGAGCAGGGCGGGAGCAGGACTTCAAGGGACTGGTGGGGGCCTTTATTGGGGTAAGAGCCGGGGGTGGGGGTGGGGGGGGGCGTCGCCTGGTGCTCCACGGAGCGCAGACCCGATCTGGGACGAACAAGCCCTGAGGCAGCAGGGGGCGCTCTCCCCCACCTTGCCGTGCCGGCGGAGCCAGGAACTATGACTCCCAGCAGGGCTGGCGCAACAAACAGCACCACTGCGATAGCGCCTGGCCCAGGAAGGGGGGATTCTCTGATACTGATTTCTCTCGCTTAAATGGGGAATCTGTAGCCTGGGTCCCTAAGCACCATGAGGGACATAGCAGCTGCCTCCTTTCCAGACGCGGCTCAAAGGCCTCTTTTGGGAAGGTCTCCAGCCCCCGCTACCCCACCCCACCCCAGCTCAGCGCCACAGCTGTCTGTTCTGCTCATTTGGCACTTACTGCCTAGTAACATCTTGTACTGCTCCCTGGAGAGGAAGTGTGATGTGAGAAAGACCTGGGCGCTCACTGGCTCCACCACCAGCTTTGTGACCTTGGCTGGTCACAAACCTGGGCTCTAAGCCCTGGCTTCCTTCTCTGGAAAATGGAGCTAGTCATCAGCCCACCTTCCAGGTTTCTGTGGACATCTTAGAAAGAGAAAGACAGGGTCCAGCTTCAAATGTAAACCACCCCACTAATAAACGACTTTTGGACTGGTATGTAACTTTACCTATGCTGCCTCTCTGCCTTTCCTTGAATAGATTAACTCCTCTGAACAGAGTCTGCACTTCCCATAGACTTTATGTGGACCATACTATATTGTAGTTATGTGTTACAACCTCAGTGAGCCCCTGGGGAACAGAGACTATTCACTCATATAAAATAAATTTGCTGAGCACATGCCTACATAGGTGCCAAGAGCTGTATAAAGCATGGGTTATGGTAATACCCAATCCCTGTCCTCAGGGAGCTTGGTCTAGTGGGGGAGGTGAACAGGTGAAGTGACAGTTATGATGTAGTATGACAAGCCTTCTAAGGGAGGTGTAGATACAGAGAACACTGAAGTGTTCAGGTTAGCCAGGGTGCATGGCCTGGCTGCTGTCCCTAGGGTCAGCTGAAAGAGATACCAAGCCATTGGGAAAGAGGGCAGGGATGGCGGAAATCCAGACAGACAGAAGAACTGAGACTAAAGAATGTCTCTAGCCCCAGTGCCTGACACCCCTGCCTCACTGTAGCTCCCTGAAGAGTTATTAAACTGGCCTGTAAACTGGGGAATGAGATTGTCTTAAGAGAGGCAGCCTCAGCTTAGCACCTGTAGCTCAGCAGCTAGGGCACCAGCCACATACACCAAAGCTGGTGGGTTCAAACCCAGCCCAGGCCTGCCAAACAACAATGACAACTACAACCAAAAAATAGCAGGGTGTTGTGGCAGGTACCTGTAGTCCCAGCTACTTGGGAAGCTGAGGGAAGAGAATCACTTAAGCCCAAGACTTTGAGGTTGCCGTAAGCTGTGACACCACAGCACTCTACTGAGGGTGACATAGTGAGACTTTGTCTCAAAAAAAAAAAAAAAAGAGAGGTAACATCAATATAGAAAAAGGAGCCAAGCCCTAAGACACACCTAAAGGAACCCATGCTGGCCTCGGGTCTCTGGCCAGTGTCAGTTTCCCCATTTGTAAAGTGAGGGCAATGACCCTACCACACAGGGTTGTGAAAGTTTATTTAGATGATGTGTGTGATACCTACAGATTATAGATGCTAAATTTCCCAACCAGAGTCCTCCTGGGCTGGGCACCTAGTAGGCTCCCAAAATTTGGTCGTTAAATGGATAGTTGCCCTGCTGCCCAGTCGCTCTACCAGAAAACAGACACTTTCTAGGGATTGACCTAAACAACTTATAAAGATTCCTATGTTCTAGAAAGAGGCCATCAAGACAAACCAGGCTTGGAGAAAGAAATGAAGGTTTGTGGCCCTTCACACCAAAGCAGGAAATGGGGCCCTTAGCATGGCACTGGGGGTGCAGGCCCACCAGTTCCTGCACCTCAGGGGGGTCCTGTGTAAACTTGGCTTCCCCTCAGGGGGCACAGTTAGCTCGAAGCAAGGCCAGGGCAGGGCTCTCTGGGGACTGTGGGGTCACTGACCTTTTGTTGGCTGGTGCACATCGCCGGCTCCTCCTCTCCCGGCCCCCCCCTCGGAGAACAGTAAGGACCCTACTGGAGAAGCAGAATTGGGGAGTCAGGCACAGGGGACTACCCAGCCAGTCCCTCCCCAGCCTTGAGGTGATGGAGGCCCTCTCCAGGGTGGAAGTGCTGCTTGGACATACAGGTGAGAAGGGGCCTCTCTAGGAACTCTCTTGCCTTTGGGACCTCTAGGGAAGGAGCCAGTTGACAAACCAAGAATCATCAGCCCCCAGATACCCCATCAGACTCACGACCACTGACTTCCATGCTTTGCCTGATGTAAGGAGACTGGTCAGAGAAGCAGAGGCCTCACTGCAGGAGGGAGCCACCCTTTCCCGAAGCAAGCACACAGCCCTCTGTCCTTAGAGTTGTCCCCATTCCAATTTCTTACTCATTCTCCTGGCCACCACCTTTAGGAGGCTTGTCCTCCCCAACTTTGCATCTTTGCTCACACCTTTCTGCTGGGTCAGAGTTCATACTCCTCAGCTTGTTCAAAAGCCTAACACAGGCACCCCCCTCCAGAAACTTCTCTGATTCACACGCCAAGCCCCTCTTCTGGTCTTTGCCTGTCCTTGAGGCTCTCACTTGTCATCTACACTGTTGCATTTGCTACAGAAAGGATTCTCAGGGTCACCTTTGTCCACTTCTTTCCCAGTTAGGCCCTGGGACTTCCCAGTGCTTTCTTATTTGTTCTTTGTTCCCCACCCCTCTCACCCCTCCCCCCTGCACCTGCAGAAGAACTGTGCACACCAAGAGGGTCCTAGCTGGCTGGAGCTCATCCTGGATGTGGGAAGCCCTTTCTCAGGAGCTCTTTCTCACTCACCAACCCCACCACTCCTCAGCACCCAGGCCTCTGAAGGCGCCGGCAGGCACCTGTTACCATGTCTGGGTTCCAGGCAGAAATTCTCCACCCACTCCTGCCAGTGAACACAGTTCACTCAGCACTGCTCAGCACCCGGGTAAAACCCATCCCTATCACCAGATCCACAGGACGGCTTCAAGATGAGGGGACTCAGGGATGGGGTGAGATCTCTATCTGGGCTCCAACCCCAATCCCAAATCTGCAGAACTAAAACAAGAACAACCCAAGCTGTGGAACTTTGGTGGGGGAGTTCTGGTATCCCTTGAGAGGGCCTTCACCTATAACAAAGGAGCTACAGTCAAAACTGGGCATTGGAAGGGAAGGATGAGAGTGAACTAGCCACACTTCTGCTCCTGATTCCCCACGGGACTTCCACTTTGCCCATATTTCTTGTCATAACTTTGCAACCCTGCAGGTATCCCAGGTTCCTTCCCACCCCAGGCCTGAATCCATCCCAACTTCAGATGTATGCAAGTCTCTCCCCACAGCCCAGTCTTGGTCCTATAGGCTCTCCCTGCATATATCTCCCTACATATAGACCAGGGGCCCCACGCTGTCCCTCTGCCAGATTGTCCCCAACAGAGGGCTGAGCAAGGCAGGGGCAACAGTGCCAAAGGGTCTGGGAGGCCAAAAACCTAAGCTCTGAGAGAAGCAGTCATGGGGGAGGGGTATGGAGGCCAAAGCAATGAGGACACCTGGGTTCTGTCTCCAGTTTTGCTTAACACCAGGGCTTTCAAAGATGGCAGGGACTTGGTTGAAAGAGGATTAAACTAAATTCCTAGTTCCAACCATACCACCAATTAAGGCTTATATAGTTACTAGCAAGTGATTTCATCTTT
Source organism: Otolemur garnettii (assembly GCF_000181295.1). NCBI lineage: Eukaryota > Metazoa > Chordata > Mammalia > Primates > Galagidae > Otolemur > Otolemur garnettii. The sequence continues at coordinate 1,571,540 of NW_003852535.1, forward strand.
GGTCCTCACTGTCAACATCTGTCAAATAGGGTTAAAACATCTCTGTTCAAAAGATAGGAGGGTGAAGGTGTGCGGGATAGAGGGCACTGTGGGAAGGGAGGGACCCTACACCTCCAACCCCCTCTTTCTCTCTTTATTCCAATTATGGGGGGACATCCCACAGCAGCAGGTTGAGGGGGGTGAGGCTGTCTAAGATCCTCTTTCTCCAGATCATGCTTTTCTCTTTTTACTTGGGCTCATAGAAAAGAAAGAATGATCAGAATGAGTGGAAGGAAATCAAATACCACCATGAGAAAGAAAAAAAGCAAGGTACACTACTAGAAAACGCCAAAAAAAAAAAAAAAAAAAAGATTGACTGGAGACAACGGCAGGAGTTCAAACATCTCTTGATGTCAGAAACCAAGGTGAGATGAGGGCAGATGGAGCGTATCAGGGTGTGCAGGGAAGGGGAGAGCACAGACCAGGACGAGCCTCCCGCCCCCACCCCAGCACCCCCCAAATAAACTTAAGATATGACAGAGGAAGGGGGTGGGAAAGGAAGGAAGGTGGCAGGACAGGTGGAGGAGGGGATGGGGACAAGAGGGACAAGGAGAAGAACAGAAAATGCAGGAGTAGGTTGGGGACAATCCAATCCAAACCAAACCAGAACTTCAAACCATACCTTCGCTGTTTAACGTCAGGTGAGCCGGACCTTGGAAAGGGGAAGGAGAGAAAGAAAGAAAAGGAAAAAAAAGAAGAAAAAAAGAAAGAAAAGGGGAAAGAAACAAAGAAAACACGAGTCATCAAAATCAGCCAGAGAGAAGGGGGAAAAAAGCTTTTGCTGCCACAATTTAAAAACCCTTTTTAACTTGTGACAGACATCGGGGAAAAGCCCCAGCCCAGGAGCTGAGGAGAGGGGCCCGATGCCGAAACAGTGAGTAAGGGCACGACAGGGGAAGAGAGAGAGAGATTAGGGTGGCAGAGAGGGTGAGAGGGGGACAGGCAGAACCAGAGGAAGGAGGGGGCGGGGAGTCGCTGCACGGGGAGAGATTTTGGTTTCTTTTTTTTCTTCTTGCCGGAAAAAAAAAGGAAAAGGAGGAGAAGCATGAAGCTGGAAGGGCTGCTTTTTCCTTTTTCTTTTTTTCTTTTTTTTTTCTTCCGGGAGGCGGAGAGAAAAAAAAAAATGGTCAACGAGAAAAACAATTCAGATGGAGGAGAAAATAAAACACGACACAAAAATCAAAGCCACCTGGAGAGAGAGAGAGTGTCCTGTTAGCGTGGGATTGAGCGGGCAAGGGGACCTCCAACCCCCACACCCCAATCCCGGTGACCCCACTGGCCCTGTCAGCGAAGCAGGGAGGGTGGGAGCTATGAGGAACCTGAGCCTAAAAGAATCCCCCACAAAAGAGGCTTAGAAACACAGCTATCCAGTTCTAATCCTCCCAGCTACCCGCCCTCCCCCACCAACCTCTGTGGGGACAGTAGGGAATGTGCACTCCTGGGTTTAAGAGGAAGCTGGGGCTCCGAAGGGTAAGTTTAGAGAGGGAGCATGTAGGAGGTGAAGTCCTTGGAAACACTGAGACAGTGGGACACTGGGCTCAGAGCTTTTGCAAAGCAAGGTCCAAAGAGGACAGCCCAGCCCCAGGGGAGGAGGCCCAGCTGCCAGAGAGGTCAAAGCACCTCATTCACAAATTACTCCACGGACCCCCTCTGACTCTGACCAGAGAGGGCCTCACTAAGAGCAAGATCCACTGGGATTTCCATCCAGGATTACCTTGGCCCCTTGAAAGAGCTTTGTCAATCCTAACCGGAGATACCCTTCCCAGCCCTAGAGACAGAGAATTTGGCCGTACAGGAAGCTCTCCCAGAGAAGCAGGTAGCCCAGGCCTCAAAGCTAGACTGAGACCCAGGGCTCCCTGAGGTGACCAGCCAGCCCTACCAAACCTCAGAGACCCCAAGCCCATCCTCCCTCCTATGGTGTCTGACCAAGAGGAGGGGGAAAGGGCACATCCCTATAATACCTGTTGCCTTTAGAAACCATCCCAGGTGCTATGGCAATCTGATATGGGCCCTAAGGATAGGAAGCAGGGGCTGGGGCAGATGTATCAAGGTTAAAGAGCTACAAGTGTCTCGGGCAGTGCCTGTGGCTTAGTGTGTAGGGCACCGGCCCCATATACCGAAAGTGGTGGGTTCAAACCCAGCCCCGGCCAAACTGCAACAAAAATATAGCCAGATGTTGTGGCAGGCGCCTGTAGTCCCAGCTACTGGTAAGGCTGAGGCAAGAGAATCGCCTAAGCCCAAGAGTTGGAGGTTGCTGTAAGCTGTGCCACAACAGCACTCTACCAAGGGTGATCAAGTAAGACTGTCTCTAAAAAAAAAGCTACAAGTGTCTCCAAGACAAAGCAGAGGGCCAAGATGCCAGGGTCCAGGAGGAGAGGCAGTGAAGGGGCCAGAAGGGCATGGCCAGGGGCCAAAGGCCTGGCCCCAGTGGCCGACATGGCCAGATGATCCACATTTCCCTCTCCTCCCCAGCTCTCTGGGGTGGCGTCAGTTTCTCCCCCCTTCTGGGTTTGAGGCTTGTTGCAGGGGAAGGCCACAGCTGCTGAGAGCAACCTTAGGACAGAACAGCTCTTTGGGAGGACACAGGTCTTCATCCACCGCACAGGTGGGGACCCAAGCATTTGTACTGAGTCTCCTCACTCCTTGTTCTGAAAGCCTCCTACCAACTCTTTCCCCAAGAATTACTAGCACCTTCTTCCAAACCCCCTAGACCCAGCACCCAGACTCTGGGGCCCTAAACCCTCAGCTGACTCTCTTATCTTAAGCAGCCTTGCCCTCGAGCTCCCACCCTTGGGAATCTAGTCTTCTGCCCACCCCAAGCCAGTGCCCTGTTAACCCACCCTCTGACCCACAAAGGCCTGGCTGCAGCTGGGGGGAAAGTCACATGTCCTGCCCCTCCACAGACCCTTTCACTGCCCAGCTCCTTGCCAGCCTCATTAGCATTCGGCAGTCTCCCTCTGTCACCACGGCAACCAGCTGCTCAGCTCCCTCAGGCGTGACAGCACCAGCCATCTTGGTGAAGGGGAGGCCAGTTCTCTTCCTGTCTAGACCTGCTCAGCCTCAGCTGGCCCAAAGGTTCTCTCCCTGAAGTCTGCCCCCATCTGAGTCCCTGCCACCTCCTCTTGGCCCCCGCCCCGCTGGGGTATTCTCCTCCCCATGTCCACCTGGGTGCCAGCCCCTACTCCTACCACTGGACAGGAGGTGGCAGTGATGAATGGCATTGCCAGGGCTCCCTTCCTAGGGCACTTTAGCTTGCTGCTTCTGGGGCTCCCCTCCCTGTTACAAGAGAGTCTAAGAGGAAACAGGAGGTGTTTGGCAAGGCTGCAGGGCAGGATGTCTGATCTCTTGGAGAAAGCTGGGCCTGGGCACAGTGTCAGGGCTGGGAAGAGAGGGTGAAGGCACAGAGGACTCCTTATAGATCTGCAAGGGTAATCCAGGGTCCACAGGGGCCCCAGCCTACCACCTGGCAAAGCCACCTCCCCACTTTCGGACCTGCCTCTCCTACAGAAACCCCAGAGAGGACCACCAGCAGAGCAAGGCAGGCGATTATAGGGGACAAGTTTGAGAGGCACATGAGCAGGCACACAGACATGTCCCAGAGAGACACACAGATGCATCACATGCTGGGTGTGTACACACACACACAGCCTCACATACACACCCTGCGTAGCTACGGATGTGCAGATATACACACCTCTAAACCAGTGGACCACCATGCCACCCAGAGAAATGTCAAGGCGGCATACACAGGCCTTCTCCCCTCTGGCCCTGGAAGCCCTGCTTCCCTTCCTGCCCTGTCTGTTATCCCCCTTGCTGCATTTCCCCTCTCCCCACAGCACCCTCCTGCTTTCACCTCTTGGCCAAGCCACCTCAGCTTGAGGCTTGAGTCCTTCTTTCCTGACCTCTTCTCCTGCCCCCTCTCCAGCCTGCCTCTCTCTGCTCCCTCTTTCCTCCTCCCAAGCCTCTCTCCTCCACCCTTTTTTCCCTCTTTCTTCCTCTCTTTGTTCCAGAGGAGACATGACATCAAGAGCAAGTAAAAGTCACATCAGCACTAAATCTTATCTCTAGCCCTCAGAAGGCTGCATCCACCCAGACAAGCAGACTCTCTCTGACACACACAAAGAGGTAAACACTGACACACAGAGATGCAAACACAGATGCAGACACACAAAGACATTGACGCTCCTGCAGAGGTACACAGAGATGTGGGCCACACAACAGAAGACACACGATGAAGGGGAACAGCACACACAAACACTCAGACAAGCTGGGTTACATGTACATGCACACGTCCAAAGACGTGCACAGAGGCACACAGAAATGCACAAACGAGCACAGCTGTATGAACACACATGCACACGTGCACACACACCCACACAGGTGCTGCCTGCTAGGATCAGGGGAGCTGAGGACCTCCAAGGAGAAGAGGCATCCAGAGAGAGAGACAAGCCACACCATTGACACCACAAGGAAAAATGGGCTCCAGCCACACATGGGGGCCAAGAGCCCCTTGCTGCCTTGCTTTCCCAGGATCTTGCGCCCTTGGCTCTCTCCTGCCCCACCCCTGTAGGCCGTGGGCCCAGGGACCTAGCCTAGGCTTGCCCTCCCTCTCCGGCCTTCCCAGGGAAGCGCCTGTCCTGCGACGTCCTTCGACCCCTTTCATGGTGGTCACCTTCAGCCCAGCCTTCAAGCCTGGGCCACCCAACACAGTCTTTCCTCTCCCTGCTCTTAGTCTATCCCAAGAAGAAAAAGAAACAGGGGAAACCAAAGTGAGAGGGAAAGTTCAGAGAATGACCGAAACCCAGAGAGAGCCTGGGGAAGGACAGATAGAAAGAGGTCCAGGGACAAAGCCCCGGAGGAAAAGAGAAGACAAAACCAAGACGGGGAGCAAGGTAAACAGAACAGAAGCCGGGAAAGAATGGACAGAGAGACCCTCACCCTGGCCCTCCCACTGGGCTGAAGGGAGAAGCAGACCACACCCACCTACTACCCACGGGACACGGACAGGGCCCTGCAGCCAGTGTCAGCACCTGACCCAGGGACCTAGCACCCCACTTTGCCAGAGCTCTCCACTGCCCTTCAGCCCACTGTGCCCTACAGCAGAGGTGCCAGACCCCAGAGCGGGGGTTCTTCCCAAGCATGGGCTTCTGGGGCAGCAGTCACCCCCAGCATACCCCAGCCCCTTCTAAGCTCCTTAAGCTGGGCCAGAGAGACAGGCCCTCCCTTCTGAACACTTCCTCCCCACCCCACCCCCACTCCCATCTCTTCCCTCGGGTTCTCTGTCCCTCTCCTGAGAGGAAGAAGAAAGGCTACTCAGCAGAGTGGAGAGAAGCGGGTGAGGGCAAGGCCCTGACCTCCATCTGGCAGTTCTCCCACCAAACCAAGAAAGAGGGGATGGGTGGGGGGACAAGGTAGCCAAGAGAGAACCCCAGATGTCCTTCCCTGGAGGAACACCAAACATGGCAGGCAAAGGAGTTCTTGCGTGGCCACTGACACCCCTCACATAGGACCCCCATGATGACAGATCCATTACCCTAGTAACTGAGAAGCTTCACTCACCTTCCATGGGGTGCTCCTCTGCAGCCAGCAAGGTTCAGAGGAGGAGGAAGCAGAGAAAGAAGAAAAAAGGACTGTTAACAAGGGTGCCATGGGTAAGGACTGCAGGGGAATGAGGGGCCCAAGTTCCCTGAGCTTACACAGGCCCTGAGGTGTCCCCCCCAACCTGGAAGCCTCCATCTCAGAGAACAGTTTTGCTGTTAAAGAGGCAGAGACAGCACTGTTCCCAAGTCAACTCTGCACACGCAGAGCCAGTCCACCCAAGAGGGCCCAACTCTCACGTGACATTTCAGGAAACTGAGGCCTAGGACAGGGAAGTGACTGCTCAATGTCACACAGAAAATTGGGACCAGGGCCAGGTGTGGCCAGAGGCTTCCTGACTCCCCCAGACAGGCTCCTCCCTGCATTCCATTACATCTCAGAGACAGATGGGGATATGCTCACACTAGTAGCTGTTTTGCAGGGCTCACCCAAGACATGCTCAGTGACACACTGACACACATAGGCACTTAGCGATCAAGTGACACATATAGTCCTTCACACAATTCACACATGAAGCCTTTACACACAAGGACCCAACCACCCTGCAGTTCCCCACCCACCTAAGGGAGGAAAGGCCTCAGGACATAGAATTCAGAAAACCCAGTTCTGCCACCAAATGCTATGTGACTGCCACTCTATTCATCTAACCTTGCTGAGCACCTCTCTTGCAAAAAGGGGTCTGAGACTAGATAGTTTCTGAGCCCCCTTTTGATTTGGATTCGGATTCTAGGGCAAAGGCCTTCTTTTTTTTTTTTTTGAGACAGAGCCTCAAGCTGTCCCCCTGGGTAGAGTGTCATGGCATCACAGCTCACAGCAACCTCCAACTCCTGGGCTCAAGTGAGTCTCCTGCCTCAGCTTCCCAAGTAGCTGGGACCACAGGCGCCCACCACAACACCTGGCTATTTTTTTGGTTGCAGCCGTCATTGTTGTTTGGCGGGCCCAGGCTGGATTCGAACCCACCACCTTAGGTGTATGTGGCTGGCACCTTAGCCACTCGAGCCACAGGCTCCAAGACAGCAAAGGCCTTCTTAACAGCTGGGTGAAGCAAAGGGGCCACAGGCTAGATGGCCACTGCAGTGCAGGGAGAGAGCCACATGGGCCCAGCTCAGGCAGGCAGCCATCACCAGCTTGGGACCTGCTACCCAATGAGTCAAGAGAGAAGAGGGAAGAAAGAGGGGACAGAGGGGACGGAGGCAGTTCCTGTAACTAGGATACACCTCCCCAGGCAGGCGGGCTTCTTGTAAGAGAAGCCAGGCCCCCAGCTCCAAACACGTGCCACATAGCCACCTACCGGCCTACTGGGAGCCTTCAGTTAAAGCAACAGGCAGGAAGAGACAAACTGCTCAAGTTATGAACATACAAACCAAGTGAGGAAACCTATACACACGTGTAAGCCTCTGAATACACATGTATAAACACACGTGCACACACAAGCATGCACACATACTCTGCCTCCACCCCCATTTTGTGTTATTTGTTCATTTGCTCTTGGGGATGTAGCTATAATCCAAAAACAAACACTGTCATTTGTCCTACCTTATACCACCTCCACAATACACACACACTCAGAGGCTGCATGCAAAAACACCAGTACCTGCAGCGATCTAATACATACTAGATGTGCACACCACTGCCACCCCGCACTGCCGCCAGTGGCTACAGACACACACCTCGAGATGAACACAGCTCCCTTGTGATTTATCTGCCATTTCTTAAACCTACACATACAGCCTTTCCACATCTGTCTGTTGCAAACACACTTCCACAGAGCACAGAGCTTCTTTTATCTGCAGCTACATCCCCCCAAAGCAGCATATACAACACTTTTCTTAAACTAAACCACATTACATTTTTAGGGGCAGCTGGCTAAAGGAGCCCCAGGGAAACCTTTCAGCTCTTGTGTGGACCACTGTGTGGGAATTTCTTTGGTCCCAGGGTGCGAGGCCCCGGTCAGTCAGCATAGTCATCTCACCAGCACCTGTGCAAACAAGGAGGCATAGTGATTTCTAGATAACCCAACAAGGCAGATATTTCAAAAAGTATTTCCATCTGCCAGAAACATGCATCATGCTATGCTCAAGAAGGTGAAACAACCAAGCTTGGTTTGCTTCTGGCTTAGGAGAGATGACACCAGAGACTCATGTACCACACTCTTCCTCTGCTGCTCTGCTTTCTGCTGACTCATCCCTGTCCCTCACCTGCCACCCCTCTGGGCTGGGTCCCCTGCCTGCCACATTTCTCTCACCTTTCCCTGGCCCCCCCAGTGATAGTCACTCTCATGGCTTAGGGACTCCCAAACCTGCATTTGGAGCCCCAGCTCTTCCCTGGGTGCCAGTCCTGCTGGCCACCTGTCTGCTCAGCAATTGCTTGGCCAGCTCTGTGACATCTAAACTCCACCACAGAAGCCATTCTCAACACTCCACCCCCACAACCAACTGCCTATTTCCCTGTGTCTAACAAAGGCCAACTAGCACTTTCCTTTTTTTTTTTTTTTCTTTTGAGACAGGGTCTCTGCCCTGTCACCAGGATGGAGTGCAGCGACATCACCATAGCTCACTGTAGCATTGAACACCTGGAATTAAGCGATCCTCCCACCACAGCCTCCCAAGTAGCTGGGACTACACGTGCATAACACACTCAGTAACTTTTTTATTTTGATTTGTTGTAAAGATAGGGCCCTGCTTTGTTGCCCAGGCCAGTCTCAAACTCCTAGGCCAGTGCTTTCAACCAGACTATGTGTCTCACTGCCAGGCCCCAGAGATTCCATTAATCAGCCATGTGCCAGTACTGCACTGGCCCTCAACATGCGACATCACACAACAGCTTCACTGCAAATCTAATGAGCTCTGTGGTGTCGTCTATCTCCTCTATACAGAAGAGGAAACACACCCAGGAGCACCAAATCACCTCTGCCTTTCTCCACTGTCATCCTCAGTCACCATGGCCTCCAGCCTCACCCCTGGAACCTGGTTTGCTGCAATAGGCTCCTCCTGGGTGGTCTCCCTGCCCATGCCCAGCCTGGCCCTCCTGGCACAGGTACCTGATACCCTTGCTTAATACTGCTGTGATCAATACACATACTCAGAACCTTCCAGCAGCTGTGCTACCAACTCCTCTCCCGTGCTCTGAACCTATATACACATACCCACCTGCCTTCAGAGCAGCTGTCCCTGAGTGTCTCATGGGCTTCTCACCCTCACCATGTCCAAGATGGGCCTCCTAACCCTTCCCCCTCAAACCCTCTCCTCCTGCCTGTATTCCCTGATCAAGGGATGCACCCAGAAAGCTGCCCTGCTCTTTTGTGAGGCCAATCACCAGGTCCTATCAATTCTATCTTCTAAAACTTAAATTCCATCTTCTGAAAATTAAACTAAACTGCTAGAAGGCCAGGCACAGTGGCTCAAGTTGATAATCCTAGCACCCTGGGATGCCAAGTCAGATGGATTGCTTGAGCTCAGGAGTTTGAGACCAGCCTGAGCAAGAGTGAGACCCCATCTCTACTAAAAATAGAAAAACTAGCTGGGCATCTTGGAGGACTCCTGTAGTCCCAGCTACTGGTGAGGCTAAGGCAAGAGGATTGTCTGAGTCCAAGAGATTGAGGCTGCTGTGAGCTATGATGATGCCACAACACTCTACCCAGGGTGACAGAGTGAGACTCTGTCTCAAAAAAAAAAAAGGAAAGAAACTAAACTGCTAGAGATCCTTTCCATCCCTCTGTCCCTGCCAGCACACCCTGCAATTCATTCCCTACATACCACCAAAGTGGTCCAACCAGGACATGACCCTGCAGAAACTTCTTCAAGGCTTCTCAGTGCTTACAGTATAAAGTCCAGTTTTCTCAGGCAATTTGACTGTGCCTCCCTCCACCCTCCTTTCCTTGAACAGTCCAGACTCTAGCCACCCCACAACAACTTCGTGTTTTCCTGCTATGCCATGCTTCCACTAATACTATTCCCTGCACTCAAAACATTCTTCTCTGCCCACAAATGCCTGAGAAAAATGATACTTCCTTTAAGACCCAGGTCTTGTCTGTCTGTATTTAGAACATGGGAGAGCTAGCTGTCCTCTTTTGTGCCAGGTCCAGATATATATATTCTATTATTACTTCACTTATTGAATCTATATTACAATTGTGTTTATATATCTGCTTCCTGACTGGACTCTGAAGTATCCAAGAACAAGAACAATGTCTCATTCATCTCCCCATACTCAGCTACTTGCACAGTTCTTGGCTCAAAAGAAAGGCATTCTTATGTTTGTTGAGTGAATAATAAAATAACACTTGTCATGTACTGAGCACTTAAAGTTTCCCTGGCTCTTTACATGCATTATTCCTTTTAGCCACCACTACTACCCTGTATATGGGTGTTACTATTAACACCTTTTTTTAAAAAAAAAATTTTAACGCCCTTTTAAAAGTGAGGAAAACAGACCTGGTGCCTGTGGCTCAAACGGCTAAGGTGCCAGCCACATACACCTAAGGTAGCAGGTTCAAATCCCCAGCCCGGGCCCGCCAAACAACAATGATGGCTGCAACCAAAAAATGGCCAGGCGCTGTGGCGGGCGCCTGTAGTCCCAGCTACTTGGGAGGCTGAGGCTCCATCTCAAAAAAAAATAAATAAATAAATAAAAATAAAAGTGAGGAAAACAAGACTCAGAAAGAAGAAGTTCAAGGTCACCATGCTGGTTAGGGACAGAGTCAAATCTGTCTGGCTTAAAACTTCCAGTAAGCTACATCATGGCCTGAAAGTCAAGACATCTAGAAGCTGACTCTAATCTATAGTTCTGATTTTATCTCCTACAAACCACTACAACTTGGTCTCACCACCACTTCCTGACCCATTCAGCTCACCTCCCCTAGACTCCTCATTTAGACCCTTCTCCTGGTGGGAAACCCTTGCCCTTTCCTGTCCTCTGCTGACTCTCACTCTGTCATTTTTCAAGATCTAACCAAGTCTCACCTCCTCCCTAAAGCCTTCCCTGACCACTAGGTTAATAACCATAGTAGCATTTATCAATCACTTACATAGCACCTGGCACATTGTAAAGGATTTCCATATATTAATTCATTTAGTCCTTATAACAACATTAGTACCTCCATTTTACAGAGTAGGACAAGAGAACAATGTGGATAAATAAACTGCCAAGTTTATACGGCTAGCAAATAGTAAAGCCAGGTTCAAACCCTAGTAGCCCTTGCTCTTGACCATTCTGCCATCTTCACTTGGAAGCATCCAGCTTGTCTCAGTCTTCTGAGAGCAAGCGCTCCCTGTACTGCTCTCCAGAGAAGTCCATCCCATTCTGCCTGCAGCCACTTCCACCCACAGAAACTGTCACCACCATGGTGCTGGACATTAGAACTGACAGTGACCTAACAAACATGACCTCATTTACTCAACTTTCACACACGAGTCTTCCTTGTCTCACCAGAAGACAGAAATGGTGTCATCGATGGTATGTCTTGCCTAACATGAACTCTGACTCTAGCAGATTGGTTATCAAGGACTGTAATTAAGACAGAACAAAAGAGAGGAGAAAAAGATCTAAGCAGCCAAACTAGACATCTCACACTTGGGCATTAAAAATTGTAATTTGGGGGCCGCACCTGTGGCTCAGTGCGTAGGGCGCTGGCCCCATATACTGAGGGTGGCAGGTTCAAACCCGGCCCCGGCCAAACTGCAACAAAAAAAAAAGCTGGGCATTGTGGCAGGCACCTATAGTCCCAGATACTTAGAAGGCTGAGGCAAGAGAATCGCCTAAGCCCAGGAGTTGGAGGTTGCTGTGAACTGTGTGACATCATGGCGCTCTACCAAGGGTGATAAAGTGAAACTCTGTCTCTACAAAAAAAAAAAATTGTAATTTTTTTCATAGGAGAGCCTCCCAGGCCCTAACGAGAGCCCACTTAATGTTAGTGACATACAACCCTAATGTGCTTAGGAATGACAGAGAAGAGAGAGAGAGAGAGAGGCATCTGTTGCTACCTGATAACTCTTCCTAAGGACAAAGATGGGAAACTATAAACAGGTAATATAAGAACTCAAAAGCATAGCAGTCAGCCATCATTTCAGGCAGGGACAAATCCCACTAAAGGAACCACTGGGTGACCGTCCAACATAATACTTAAGGTGGAATCATGACTGCTCTGAGCCATAGGAAAGGTTAAATAACATTCCAGATATTACACTTAGGAGGCAGAAAGGTATGGAACATATTGTGAAGAGATTTCCATCTGAGATGTCTTAAATGTTGGTAAGCTTTGCGTTTTAATGGGATAATCCCATGCTCCCAAGGGTGAGTTCCTCCCCAAGGACTCCAAAAACTGAGATTTTCCTGATCCATCTCTGTTGCCCTCCCTGTGCTGGGACAGCTGCCCAGCAAACATGAAAGCATTCTCAGTGCACACTGGATTAAGGGACAAGTTGTGGCCCAAGGAATTTAGGGTGCTTACTGATTTCAGATGAAACATTGTTCCTAAGTAGCCCCCATAAACCAAACATGGGTAATCAATGGACTGACTAACCAGTTCTCCTTTTAGAGGCAGCACAGAGACAGGTCGGGCGCAACGGGTTCTTGACTGTCTTTGACCCTCTGTAAAATGGACACAGTTACCCTCACACAGTGATCGTGAGGATTAAAAGAGATAAAACATAGAAGGCACCCAGCAAATCCCCTCTCTCTCCTCCCTTAACCACATGATCTGATTAATTCTCTTTGGATTCTAACTGCTTCTTTGCTGGGTCTATGGCCACTCCTCTTCATCCTCCTCCCAACTGAATGCTCCTCTGAAGTCTTGTGCTAATTCTCCCCCACCTTCTCCATGGCCACTGCATCCAATCCCATAGCTTCCGATACACTCCACACACTGGCTCCCAGGCTCTGCCTACAGTCCCCTCTTCAATGCAAAGCTCGGGTCTCCCATTTCCAACTGCCTGAAATGCCAAGAGGCACCAAAATGCAACACATGCCATGATCTATTGTCCGAAACCTGCTCCCCTTCCCAATGTGCCCTTTTCTTCTCACCCTCCACCATCCTTCCAACCAGGCAAACCTGAAACCTCATCATATCCAACTCTTCTCCTTCCAGTTCACATGCAAGAGGCAGAGTCCCACAGCTCCAGTTCAGCAGTGCCCTCAACCACTGCCACTGTGACTGACACCATCCTTCCTTGCACTCCCCATGATAACTAAGGTTCAGGGCCTCAATATTGCTTCTGAACTATTTCTCAGATGATTTCTCTGCCACAAAACTCTTCATCTATAAACCTTGTACACTTCACTGTCCACTTCATACATACAATTCTTAAGTTATCCATTTACCTGCTCAAATTCCTTTTGTGGCTCCATTTCCCAATGCCCCACACCCATTCAGCATCCAGAAAACGTGAGTTAAATCGAAATTTAGGCCAGATCTCCAAGGCCTGGCCTCAACCTGTTCTTTTCCCTATACTCCTTGTTGCCCTTCCACAGATATGAAGTACACTTCCCCCATTCCATGCCTTTATTCATACCAGTTCCTTTGCTTAGAGTGGCCTCCCCAAAACCAAGTTTATTAATCAACGTTTAAGGCAATTGCAAATAGGATGCCTTTCATAAACCAATCCTCCCAATTTGACACCCTTTAACCTCTCCCCTGTCTTGAAACCCCAATAGCACTTTGTTTGTCATAATAACTACCATTTACTCATCACTAATTATGTACCAGGCACTCATTTAATTTTCACACCAAACCTATGAGATAAGTGGGCTTAACCTCATTTTATAGATAAGGAAAAAAATGAGTCTCAAGGTTAAGTACTCACCTGATATCACAGGTCTAGTAAGTAGACAAGACAGATATAAACCCAGATCTGAGCCACAGGAGTCTGCAGCTTAGTTACTAAGCTCCACTGCCTCACTCCATCTCTAGGCACATACCATACTCCATTGTACTGCTTTTGTCTCTCATTTATTGAACACTTTCCATGTGCCAGGCACTGTTCTAAGTACTTCACATGAATTAGCTAATCTAATTTTCACAATTCTATATGAGAGGCACTCTTATTATCCCCATATACAGATACGGAAACCAGGTCAGAGACAGCTTAGGAGTAAGGTCACTGCACAGGTAGTCTGGATGCAGAATCTGTGCTCTTAACGACACACTGGGTGGGTTTTTTTTTTTTTATCTACTTCCTTAATTTAATAGACCCCTCCCAGAGCAGAGAGTCCATCTTATTCAACTGACTCTCTTGCAGCCCCCAGCACCTAGCCTAACCCAAAGGAGCCCTTGATAACCGACTACCCATTTACTAACAAACTTAACAAAACACACATGAGGTTCATGCATCTACCTTTCTGCAAGCACATGCATTACCACTAGTCTCCTATTTATCTCCTGAGCAAAGTACACAACTGACACTCCATCTTAAACATTAGGGCCACCATTCCACAAGAGGTCTCCCCCATGCACCTGCACATCCCTTCTTGATCACTTTTCAGCCCTTTCTCCATATATAGGGGTGACATGAGGTGACATGCAAACCACTGCAATTCCCAGTCTGCTCCGCCCCCGTTTGGGCAGATAATCAACAAGGGGACACAGACTCTCAGCCGCTCATACTTAGCTTTGTCTTCAGTTATGCGTGACCAGACAACCAAGACAAAGAAAGCAAGTTTCCTAGCATGGAGATTCTCAGTCAGTGGGTAAGCCCGGATCCTGGGAAAGCAGGGGGGATTCCAAGGGATCCACAAACTCATATAAATGCCAAACATTTGAAGGCAGATTGGGACATCTTGAATATAAAGCTAAAACCATTTTTCTAATGTATATTTTATTAACTGCAACAGCAAATATAACATCAAAGTCATCTAAAAGGTTTTCTGAATTCACAGTAGCTTTGAGTCATTCCTGTTCACAATAAACAGATACAAAAATAATAACTACTTTGGAAGAGGTACTGTGAATTATTGACTTTTAAACATGTTCTCAATCTCAGAAAGAGTTGGGATCCACTCAAAGCAAACAATAAAGAAATGACCGTAACTTCCACGGAAGCTTGGGGACTCCAGCCCCTAGAAGTGTCTTAGAGATCAAGAGCCAGGCCTACTCCCCTTAAAGTCTTCCTCCACTCACCTCAATACCCAATAGTGATAGTCTATGCCTTTCCCCCTTGGCTGGATGAGAAAGTACTAGAAAAATTGTAATGAGCACAGGTATTACAAAAGCTGCCTATGAAATAAAGAAGGAAAATAAGAAAGAATGAGGCTGCAGAGTAGAGAGAGAGAGGAGGGGAATCAGTAGGGTTGTTACTGGCGATGTCCTCTCCAGATACAATCAGCGTCACAACCTCCATACCCCCTATAACATATACCTGAAAATACAAACAAATACACACACATATATTTTATATACATATACACTTAACCCTTACCTCTAATACTTATTAATATCTCTTCACTCATTCCAGAAATCTTGATCAAACACCCACTAAGTGCCTAGAACTAGATTAGATGCAGGGAATACACAAATGAATAAACATACAACCCTGCCCCTTTGTCATAGACAAAGCACAGTTCTCTCAATAGATAATCACACATACACACCACACATATACACAGCAACCCTGCCCCTGCCAGTGGTCTGACACCCACCTCATGCCTCACTTTCTCTTTTCGTACAGGAATCTCACACACACACACAGGTCAGATGCACGTACACTGCCATCTCTCACAGTTCCAACACAGCCAACATGATATTTATCTGACACCAGCACAGCACTACATCCACTCATACACACATCCATCCCTCTCACACACATTTATTCTAGCATGTCTTAAACACGCAACCACACAACCCATATTCAGAATCATGCACCTTATCCAGTTCACCAGGAGCCTCTGGCCAATGAGTCTTTTCAGGGAATAGATTAAAGGATTCTGGCTGACCAGGCCGCCTCTGGCTGTGTTTTTCATACACCCAGGCCCAAATAAGCCACAGCGAGACCATGGGCCAGGCACTGTAACACCTCTGCAGCTCAAACTTCCTCTCCATCAAATCTAAGGGGTAGTTCATCCTATTTTCTTAGGACAACTTGTCAGAAAGGGGTCATAGGAACCAGAGAACAAAGTTAGGTTCCTGGAAAGAAACCTCATAGATTCTAGGTGTCTTACCAGAAACTGTCTGAGGTCTCACGTTAAACACATGCACATGGGTGCCATTCATGAACACACACTCATACCAATGGGTACTACTCTACTAAGTAGTAGACCCCTAGGTATAAACACTACTGTTCAAACAGACACGTTCAGCATAAAATACACACTACCAAACTCTCAGGCCCCTGCATACAAATACACACAGACATACAATTTCACAGTTTAGGGAACACCTGAACTCCTTGGAGAAAAGGTGAGAAGGCGTCAGATTAACTTAATACACACAGTTCCTGAAGATGTAGCCCACAACCTTGTCCAAATAACCCCCAAAACAATCCCCAAAGCTTCCTTATGTCTTCCTCTACCACAACAACAGATACACAATCAAACTACTGTCCAAAGTGCAGGCTTCTTATAGCCAGGGCCACACCTGCAGACTCGTCTCCTCCCATGGCTGTCCACAAGCACACAGTCACAAGGACACCCAGCCCAAAGCAGTCCCAGGGCTACATTGGCTTGCGGACACACATGTGCACATACACACACTCCCCAAAAGACTCTGCTTCTCAGAGGGCAGACATACACATAACCGATGAGTGACCCACAACTTCCAGAGTTACTGGGGGAGAGGAAATCCGATCTGACTACACATATCTGCGGACAAACGGCTGCGAGGGACTAAGAATTCAGGAGAGGCACATGCTCCAACCCCCAAGATGGGGAACTTCTTCCCAGCTGCCCAGCCAGACTCATATGAAAGAAGTTCCTTAAAGTCCCTCCTTCTCTCATCTTCATTCACACCACAGGCCAGCCCCAGGCCTGTCTCAACCCAACCACCTGGCCCCCACAGTCACTCATCTCAACCAGACATCCTGCCTCTAGCAGCTAGAGTGCTGGCAGAACCTTCCTCCTGCAGGCCTCCCTTTCAAGTCTATTCCATATTCAACTCCATATTCCAGAGCACTAACCCCTGTCCTGACCAGGCATCTCCCACCCAAAACCAGCTTTCCAGGCCCTGGGAGAGACTACCAGCCATCTCTGTCCCTCACCAAACCTGTCAATTCCTAGTCAGAAGAGGAGACGCCACCCTCTCCCTCATATTTCCATCACTCTCAAAGGGGCTAGGCCCGGCAGCACCTGTGGCTCAGTGAGTAGGGCGCTGACCCCATATACCAAGGGTGGTGGGTTCAAACCTGGCCTCAGCCAAACTGCAACAAAAAATAGCTGGGTGTTGTGGCGGACGCCTGTAGTCCCAGCTACTTGGGAGACCGAGGCAAGAGAATCGCCTAAGCCCAAGAGCTGGAGGTTGCTGTGAGCTGTGACTCCACAGCACTCTACCTACAGCGACAAAGTGAGACTGTCTCTAAAAAAAAAAGGGGGGGTGCTAGGCTGATTCTGTAAAGAAACATCTGGTTTTTGCCTTCCTGGAGGAAGAGTGCGGTCACAGCCTGGCAATCCCCACTCTCCCCTACCTGCCCTCACATGGCCATTGTGTCCTTTTCCCCACGCCCATCACTCTCATGCGTAGGCCCTCATCCCCCTTCCGGTTCAGGCCTCACAGGCTGCACTTCCCGCCCTTCACTCGGAAACCTCCACGGACTGTGGCCAATTGCTGACCACGCCCCCGCTCGCTAGGCCCCGCCCGCAAGCCTTCGCCAGACCCGCACAGGTCCTGCCATAAGGCCCCACCCACTGTCTCTCCCAGGCCTCGCCCTCGCAGGCCCCACCCGCAATGGCTCTCACACAGGCCCCACTCAGAATCCTTAGTAGTCCCACACAAGGCCCTGCCCCCTCACAATCTCCACCCCTTGTCCTTCAGGGAACTCCGCCCTCAAAGCGCCGCTCATAGGCCACGCCCACAAGCCTTCATTTCCTCCCCTATCCCGCCCACACTACCTAGCCCGCCCATTTAGACCCTCACAGGCACTTGGTCGCCACGAGGCTCACAGTGGCCACGCCCATATTGGCCACGCCCACACGGTCCGCTTCGCCCACTGGTTAACCCCACACCTCTCCCTCACACATAGCTCCCACAACCCTCGCGTGCTGGTTCATTACTCTCACACGCCATCCGCCCGAGCCTAGGGATCTCGTCTCAGGCGCCCCCACAGGCCTAGTCCCTTCACCAGACACTCCCTGCCCTTCACTCGCGCTCTGGCGCCCTGCAGCGGCTCCCCACGGGGCTCACCTTCGCTGCAGAACTTGCCGCCGAAGCCCGTGTGGCTGCAGTCGCAGCCCACCTCACCGGGGGCCAGCACCGTGCAGAGGCCGCCGTTGGCACAGGGATTGCGCGCGGGCGCGCACAGAGGGTCGGCGGCGGCGCCGCGCAGGCCTTGGCTGCCTAGCAGCGCTGGGGGCCGCTCGCCCAACTTCAGGTTGGCCAGGAGGCCACGGAAGGGCGGTTCGTACTTGACCGTGCTGAGCGTGAGCGCCGAGAGGCGCACGTCGGGCGGTATGCCGCCCACGAACAGGTCGCTGGCCACTTGCATCTCGCGCCGCTTGGAGCGCACCTCGGCGGCTCGGGCTTCGCCGTCCACCGCCAGTGCTGTGCGGCGCGCGTCGCGAGTCAGCAGCACCATGTGCCAGCGGTCGTCGGCCACTGGAGTGTCCAGCTGCAGCGTGGCTGGCTCAGCGCACGAGAGAGTGAAACGCAGCCGCAGGCGTCCGTCCACCAGCAGCAGCTCCAGGAAGTCGCAGTCTCCGCCGTCGTCCAGGTAGAGCAGCAGCGCGCGCGTAGCATTGGTGCGCAGGCTGAAGCTGAGCTCGCCACTGCTCGCCGCGCCCGCCCAGCGCGCGTAGCGAGCCCACTGCCCGGGGCCGCCACCGAACTCCAGGCCGTCCGCGCTTGCCACCAGCGCCAGCAGCAGGAGCAAAGGCCGCCACCGGCTCCCGAGCGCCATGCCTCCGGCGGCCCCGGCCCCGCCCGGCCCCCGGCCCCGCTCAGGCTTCAGAGCCGCGGGCTCATGGGGCGGGGAGGGGGCCGGGCGCCCCCGCGCCGAGCGGGGCTCTTGCGGACTCACAGTGCCATGGGCCCGGTCTCAGGTCAAGGCGCTCAGAGGCCCAGGTGGGGGCTTCCCTTGGGCGGTAGAGGCGGCGCCCCTCCCCCGCTGCGGGCTCAGTCGGAAGATAGGGGAGGGAATGCCTGTAGGGAAACAGAGAGGAAAGAGTTCATGAGGGGCTCGCAGAAGGAGGGCCCTAAGTATTGGACTCCCCACTCCTACCAAGAGGCCCCCAATTGTTTCACTTTTGGACTTGAGCAGCCTGCCCTGACCTGGAGAGGGTCCCAAGGCAAGCCCCACCACCATAGATGGAGGACTAAGAAGCCCAACACCTGGGAAGAGGTGACACTCACTGGGACCATTTTTAGTTTTAGAGGTGTACAGGTGAAGAGGTGATATGTTAGGCTCCCATAGGATCCCAACCCAGCATCCTCACCCTCACCTTTTCAAAGGACCCAGGTATCAGGACCAAGGTTAGCTCTTGGGGGCCAGGCCTAGGCACTCTCTTGCAGCTGGTCACCCTAGCTCTTTCTCTCAGCTCCCTAACTTCGGTGCGTGGCTCCCACCTCCAGCCACGGCTCCTCTCTTTCATCAGCTCTTGATGCTGGATAATGAAGTTGCTAAATAATTCATTGGGATTAATTAAATGCCAATTCGTCAATGGTATCACAGGGTAACCAGGCTGAGAAGGGGGCAAGGGAGAAGAGCTAGCCAAGACCCAGGTATCCAGCCCCCAAGCCCTCTCCATCCATGCAAGGACATAGGCATCTGACTCCAATACCCCCTAACTCACACCCCTTCCCAGGCCTCAACCTCTCTGCTCACCTGCCTAGGTCCTTACTGAAGCTAAATGTCTGTCACGCTCAACCTCCAGCTCCTGGACCTCAGCCTTAGGACTGGCCTCACTACCCAGATTCCCTTCAGCCCTCAGTTCCCCCTGCCCACACCCCCCACAGACTGGGGGAGCCACCAGGAGGCAGGCAGGCTCATTTGCATAAAATTGCCTTTCTGAAATGATTACCCTTGTAACGGGCTGTCAGAGAGCAATTTATACCCCACGCCGGGGAGGGGAATTTGCATCTCGTTAAACTCTGAGTCGTAATTATTTATATCCAACAACCCTCCTGAATATTGCATTGATTTTATTTTGGGGAGGGAGAGAGGGAAGGAGGTGGGGAGAAGCCTGGGAGAGAAGCAGGGAAGGGCTGGAGTTTAGGAAGACAAGGAAAGATTGAAGGTGGGGAGAGAAAAAGAGGAAAGGGAGAGAAGTGCATGAAAAGTGACAGAGATGGAAGAGTAATGGAGGAGAAAGGTGGCCTGCAGGCCAAAAAAGAAAAAGAAGATAGAGAAAATTAAATTTCCAATTCAAACAGCATTTGTCAAGGTCCTGGATGCTGGACATTTTTACAAATGTCACTTTACTTAATCATTCTGAGAAGTCCAATTATTCGCATTAACCAAGTAAGAAGTCTGGGGACTTGCCCAAGGTCACACAGCCAATCAGCAGGGAACAGGGACTTGGATCCAAGTCTGCTCAATTCCAACATCTTCAGGAAAGAAATAAGGACAAGATAGCCACAGGTGTAGCTCAGGGAGGTGGAAACCAAAAAAATAGGAGAGGCTGACTTAGGGACAGGAAGGTTAGAAGAGAAGCCAAAGAGCTACATGGGAGGAATTTGGAGCCCCCTAAAAGCCAAAATGAGGGGGTCAGCAGAGAGTGGCACATGTGCAGAAGGCAGATGGAGCATAGAGGGCCTCAAAAGGCCATAGGGAGTGGCTCGGCACCTGTGGCTCAAGTGGCTAAGGCTCCAGCCATATACACCTAAGGTGGCGGGTTCAAATCCAGCCCAGGCCACCAAACAACAATGATGGCTGCAACCAAAAAAAAAAAAAAAAAAAGACAGGCATTGTGGCGGGCGCCTGTGGTCCCAGCCTCTTGGGAGGCAGAGTCAGGAGACTCGCTTGAGCCCAAGAGTTGGAGGTTGCTGTGAGCTGTGATGCCACAGCACTCTACCCAGGGCAACAGCTTGAGGCTCTGTCTCAAAAAAAAAAAAAAAAAAGGCCATAGGGATTGTGAGGAGCCAAGTTCAAGAGACCCAGAAAGCCTAGAGCCCTCAGGTCCCTTCATGAAGCTCCTTCTTTTTTTCTTTTTTTTTTGAGGCAGAGCCTCCAGCTGTCCCCCTGGGTAGAGTGCAGTGGCATCACAGCTCACAGCAACCTCCAACTCCTGGGCTCAAGCGAGTCTCCTGTCTCAGCCTCCCAAGTAGCTGGGACCACAGGTGCCCGCCATAACGCCCAGCTATTTTTTGGTTGCAGCCATCATTGTTGTTTGGCGGGCCTGGGCTAGATTTGAACCCACCACCTTGGGTGTATGTGGCTGGCACCTTAGCCACTTGAGCCACAGGCGCCGAGCCCATGAAGCTCCTTCTGATGGCTGTCTTCCCAATCCTACAGACTCTAAGGGGGAGGACCAAGGGTCCTGCCCCCATGCTTCTCCAAGGGCTGCCCCTTCCCAGGCAGCAAGGAGGAGATCTAGGCAAGCAGCCCCCACTCCCTATACACTGTGAGGTTATATATATCTTTGCCACTGCCTCTCCTCATTGGGTAATGGAGATAATTAACATGCGCGGGCTAATTAGCCAATCAAATTAAATGCAGCACCTGCTCCAAGCCTGATTGACGCCCTCACCCCACACATACACACCCTCCACCACCACCACCCCGCAGAGGAGAGGGTCCCTCAGTCATGGGGGAGGGAAAGGCCAAAGCTCCCCCACTTCTCCAGAAGTAGTAGCCAGAGACCCCAGCAGAGGCACAGCCTTGTGCCCAGAAGTGAACATCCTTCCTCCCTCCCTGCTGGGGTCTAGCTCCCAGATTGGCCTAACCTCACCTCAGTCTGCCTCTGCCCCAGCACCCCCCACCTCCGGACACTATTTTGGGGAGGGAATTAATTACCTATTGATTTGCACTGGCAGAAAGAATAGGATTCCATGCTTCTGTCCACTCACCTCCAAGCCCTGGAAGGGGGTGATTCTATCTCTTGCACCACTCCCAACCTAGTTTCCCTGCTCTACTCACATCTCCCACCCTCTTGGGAAGTGGCAGAGGGGCCCTTGAGGAAAAGTATAGAGAAGGGTCTCCCACCACTGAGGAGGATGGAGAAGGATGGTGAGGGACAGTGCAGAGGCCTTCAGAGCCTGGGAGGCAGGAGCCTGGGTCCTGAGAGCCAGCAAGAATGTTACCTGGGGGGGGGGAGTGTTGCAAAGCAAGTGAGAGTCCAGGAGTAGGTGGCTGTGATGCTGTGTATAGAGAGAGAGTGGGGTGCTGAGTGAAGGCACACATCTGAGCGGCTGTGGGCAGAGGCTGGGCTTAAGGCGGTGCCTCCAGGGAGGGGTAAGGGCAGGGTCTGGGCCTGCAGCCCCTCAAGGCTCATTACTCATTCTCCCCACAGCCCACAGCTCTGCAGCACAGGCTGGCCTGGCTCAGTGCCAGGGGCGCAGGGGCTGCAGAGCTGACCAAGAAGATGCCCCAACCCTTCCTGAGTCCTCTCCCAGGGGACCCAGAGAGCCTGGGGGCAGATTCAGGCTTTTCAGGCAGAAATATCCCCAAGAGAAGCTAAGCAGACACCTGGGTCCTTTCCACCCTCACCCATACCCAGGAATCATGCTGTTCTTCCCTGTGCCTTCCCCTCCCTCCAACCTCCCCCTACCAGGCCAGACTTCTTCTGGCCCTGCCTCCAACCCACCCTTCTCTGAGGACACAGGGTGTTCTTGTTGTCCTAGGGTGCTCCATCCTTCCTTGGCTCTGCCACTCTGCTCTCTGGCCTCACAGCAGCCCTTATCTCTAGAGCTCTCCTCCCCAGGAGCCAGGCCCATTCCTCCCACAACTATATCAAGTAAACAGTGTCCCCTGGAGTTGTACAAGGAAATGGCCCCTCCTCTGGGCTCTTGCAACACAGTAGAAGCCCCCCTGCACCCACAGTGTTCGGGCACTGTCCCTCAAGACCCACTTTTCTTCTCCGGTGCCCACTGCCAGCACAAGGACATTGGCCAAAGCAGCCCCAGGGGACCCTGCATGCTCATTGACGTCCATCCATGCAGTACACACTGCTGGCCCAAAGCCACCCCAGCTCTGGGGAGCTGACCTCCCCAGTAATCCTGAGATTCTACACGCAGTCAGCTCCTAATACCCCTTGCCACAGATGAACCCTGTAGCCTCAGGCCTCTAGTGACCAAAACTGGAGGAGGTGGGACTTAGGGTGTCCAGGCTACCCTCAGAAGCGCTGTCTACTCTCTCCCTAACTCTACTCTCTCCCACTAACTCTTGCTGGGTCCTCCTAAGTCAGTAAGCCTCCTCTTCTTTCCACACAGCCAGGCCACTGCCACTGTGTTGCAACTTTTGGGCTCCCACTCTGCATCAAGTGGGACCCCCATGTGCATTGTCTTATTTAATCCTCTAGGTTCTAAGAGGTAGTTTTGTCACTCAGACTTATAGATGAGGAAATTGAGATTAGAACGATGTATTCACTTGCCCATGTCACAGTGCAGATAAGTGGGGTCTGCTGGCTCCAAAGTCTATGGCCTTTCTTCTCCCCTATACTGTCCCCAGGCCATAAGGGCAGTGTCTTCGGCTCATAGCCCACCTTCCTCTGAGCTGTCTTTCACAGGGGACACCACCCCCTACAGGTGCCCCAGACTCAGAGCCTGCCTTAGCATGGAGAGAAAGAGGCCTCAGAGCTCATGGAATTCATTTTGTTCAGCTTTTCCTGAGGTGGAAACTGAGTCCCAGAGGGGGGCAGTGACTGGCCCGGAATAACACAGAAGAGCAAGACTAGAACCAAAGCCACTAGCCTTCCATTCTAGATGCTTTCCATTGTATCCACTCATCCAGACCTGGGCCTTCCTGACTGACCAAAGGCCTCAGCCCCATCTCCACTGGTATTAAATGAACAAATGGATCCAGATCCTGGGGTAAGGAAGTCTGTGTCTCTCCTGGCAGAGCAGTTGGCCAAGGGCTCTCTCCCAGCATCCACACAGCCCCCTCTCTGGCCATGCCAAAACAAACGCGTGCGCGCACACACACACACACCTCCAGCCATGGGAATGCCAGCCTCCTTCTGACTTTCCTCTCCTCACGCCAGCATTCTCTCCTGCCAGCTGGGAGTGAGACAGCAGGGGCCTCCCCCAGGCGCCAGGGCGGAAGAGCTGGGTTTACACACATTCTGGTGGCCCCAGAAGGCAGCCCATGGACAGGTGGGAGAAGTGCGTGTTACGGAGGGGGGAAGATTTTGGCTCAAGCTAAAGAGAAACATGCTGGCATCCAAAGCATCCAACAGTGGAGTAGGCTGCCTCAGGGGGTGGTGAGTTCCCCGTCTGTGGAGGTGTGCAAGCTGAAGCAGGATGACTACTGCTCAGAGATGTTCAGGAGGGGGCTCATGAATCGTATGGGAGGAGGACTTCAGACTGCTTGACCTCTAAGGTCCCTTTAAAGTACAGAATGTTTTTGGAAGCTCTCCTCTCCCCTAAACACCAGCAAGATTGACAGATGGACAAGAGTTCCTACCTTGCCTTCCTGCCCCTTCCTTCCAGCCCTGATGACCTGGGAAGATTCCCAGCACATCCACACCCAGCCACAACCTCAGCAGGCAAAAAGCAAGATCGTGCCATGGTTAGAGGCACTGGCTCTGGAGCCTGGGTTCAAAAGCCAGCTCTACCCAATCTAGTCATGTGACCTTTGGCAAGTTACCTAGCCTCTCTGTGCTTCTGTTTTTGATGTATAAAATAGAGAAAATGATAATGTCAAAATTAGAATTAATGTATGTAAAGCACTGAGTCAAGTGCCTAGCCTAGACTACAGTGTGGAAAAGCATGTGCCATATTAATGATTATTTTTTAAGATTCCTCTACCTTTAATAGTTTGTAAAACTAGATGCATGTAATACTTCCTTTGATTCCCACCAGGAACTGGTAAGGGCAGTAAGCAAGGCAGGTAGTATCACTGCTCTTTCTTAAAGAAACTAACATACAGAGGGAAAGAGACACACCCAAGGTCAGGCAGTTCATAGGTGGCAGAGCTGGGGGCTCAGATTTGGTTCTGTGCAACTCACGCACTCATGCCCTCTGCAAGGCACCCCATCCTACCTAGGAAAACAGAAGATGAGGCAAATAGGCCTGAAGACAAGTGGGGTGGAAATGAGTGGACTTGTCTGTGGGTCTCCTGAGCAGGTCTCTGTGTACATGGAAAGAAGCATGAAGAGGGTTGGTCACCAATGGGTAGCAGCTCTAGGTGTGCAGGACAAGAATGCTGAATGCTGCCCAGAGTATGGTGCTGGGGAAATGGGTGGGTTGAACAGAGGTACAAAGGAGAGACTTGGTGGAGTGGGGGCCTGAGCACATGAGACCATGGAGGTAGGCGGTGGGAGGGATGAGCTCCAAGTGTCCCTATGCTGTACACAGCTGGGGCACACCAACCCAGCCAGGTATGACCCAGTAATGCAGAGGGGACGGCCTGGTGAATAAGCACAAATGCCTGGAATGTTCCAAAAGGTAGGTAGCCATGACAGGTGTGTGTGTCTGTGTATGTGTGTGCTCACAAACACAGGGAAGGTTGTGATAATGATGATAAAAATAGCTACCATTTACTGGGGGCCTTTTGTGTGCCTGAGAAACATGTCCAATGAAGAAAAGGTCACAGAGCACTTAGCATGGAGCCAAGCACACAGTAGGGACACAAAACATACAATTGTTACTATTATTATTGCCATGATAATCATCTCATCTCCTCCTAATAACATCCCACGAGATAGGTATGAGAATCCCATTTTACATGCAAGGAAACTGAGGCTCGTTAAGAAGCAGTGCTGAATCCATGCAGCCTCACCCTCACCTCACTGTGATAGACAGCCTTGTAGACACAACAGGTGCCATGCACACTCAAGAGGGTATCGGTTGGATCACTTGTTGAGTGAGCCTGGGAGAGCACACAGGCCTCTCTGTGTGGAAGGGGCTGAGGCAGCAGAGCCATTCTGATGGAGGGAGCAATAGGGTGAATGGCATGTGAGGACATACAATCAGGGCATCCCCTGGGGGCTGGGCTCTGGAGCTACAAATGAATGGACAGTGTGTCTCCAGCAAAGAGGCAGGTGTAGGAGCCCTGGGTGTGAGAATGAATGCTGGGGGTAGGGGGTGCTGAGAAATGGGGGTTGGGGAGGCTCAGAGGGAGGCCTGGTGTGGCTGACTCCTGGACTCCACTGGGAGGAATTGGGTCATGGTCAAGACGGGTAGCAGAGTCTGGGCTTGGGGCTTTTCTGAGGGTACAAAGATAAGAGAGAGAGTGAAAGGAGGAGAGAGGCTTAGTGAAGACACAAAGGGTGTGTTAAGCATGCATGTGTGTGCCTTGTGCACATACAAAAGCCTGGGGCAAAGTGCTTAGGACCCAAACAAGCACGTGGTACTTATCAATGTGCTTATCAGGGGGCAGGGAGCTGGTATGTCTGGGAGGGTGTGCATGTCTGAGTGTGTATAGCTGGGAATGATGGTGTGTCCAGGAGGGGAGGGTGTGTCCGAGGGAATGAAGATGTGAAGCAGGAGCACAGGTGTGCCTGAGATGGCTGGGGACTTGCAGAAGTGAATGCTAAATGCAGACTGTGTGCATCTGAGGGAGAGGGCTGGCAGTGCTGTACTGGGGGTTCTGGAGGCATGTAAGGGCCTTGTATGTGTGGTGTACATGACAGCAGGGTGCATGGAGGAGGTCTCTGAGGCAGGCAGCGAGGTGGCAGTCTCCCTGGGTGGGGAGTGTGGGCGGTATGCTGCCGGGAGGTGTATTGTGTACGCAGGTGTGTACGCTTATGTAGGTGTGTGTCTTGGTGGGTGTCATGGAGAGTGTGTATCAGTGTCAGGATGTCTGTGTCACTGACAAGGGCAGGGGGGAGGGAACAACTGGACCTGGTAGAGACTGAGAGCCTGCAAGGAAAGCGAGGTGCCCAGCCCCTCAGGAACCCAGCCCTCCCATCTCAGAGTCCCTTGTCTAAGGACTCAGACAGACCAAGAAGCCAGTTCTGTCTCTAGGAGAGAACTCCCCAGGAGCCATGGCCTGTCAGCCAGTCCCACCAACCCCTGTGAATCTGATGGGCCTGAAAATACTTCCTCTAAAAGGAATGAAGAGCCCCCCCAGTCAGACCCTTCTCCCTTGTCCCAGAAATATCCAGCCATGCCTGGTGCCAGCATCCCTGGAGCCATCCTTGGCAGCAGGAGGAGTTAGGGACCTGAGCAGCTGAAGCACCCACAAAACAGAAGGCCTCACAGCTAACAGCCCAATGGATCTCCCTCCTCTCTTTTTTCATTCCTTCTTCCTTCTCTCTTTCTCTGGCAAAAGACAGAGAACCTAAAACCGTAAAGTCTTCCCTCTCCCAAATGCCAAGAGACTGAGAAGGTAGACAAGAAGGGGCAAGAATGAATGGGAAAGAGGAGAGAAGCCTCCCCCAACACATACAAAAATGAGGGTGTATGAAGCCCTCAAGGCAGTCAAGAGGACTAGAGACCCCTAAGATTTATTTCATCACTCCAAGTCTGGACAGCCTCCCCCTTCACTTCCAGGTACCAAGAAACAGCCCCCTCCCAGCCTTTGCTGGTTCAGTGAAGCACCAAATGCCCTCTCCCAGGACTCTGGAGGGGGAAGACAAGAGCCCCCCAAGGCCAATTTTGATCTCAAGATCTCAACTTGATCCCATCGAGTGTTCAAGGGCTCATATCCCAGCCCAAAGAACCCAGGGCAGACTGCTGCTTCAGCTAGGGGAGGAGGCTGGAACGAAAGAAATGGTCCCCTCCTCTTTAGGGGTGGGGGAGCAAGCCCAAGGCCCTGCAGCTCCCTCTCCCCCTGCAGCACTCTCTGACCAGAACCCGTCACCGCCCCCAGCTCATTCCCACCCCAGCACAAGCCCCCTCTTACTGATTTCCCAGTCTCCCTCTCTCATCACCCCCAGCCTTCCCCCGCAAGCTTCCGCTCCTCTCCCTCAGACCCCCATCACTCCACCAGCATGGACCATCTCTGCCTCAGCAACCTGGCACCTTCCCCTCTACTCCCTCTCAGTAACCTCCTCTCCCCTTGGCTTTCATCCCTAGGAAAGCCTGGTCCTCTGTAGGTCCCCCCAGATGGAAGCCCTTGGTCTGGCCCTGCTCCTTCCGTTTCCACTTCTCTCTCCTCACCGGCCCCCTCTCCTCCTCCCACGAAGCCCAGTACTTGCTGGTTTCTCCCCTGCAGACCCTCCAGAACACAACAGCCCCTCTAGCCCAGCACTGCTTTTGCCCCTGAAGCTAAAACAGACTGGGGACCCCCTTTAGAGTCCCCTCATAACCCTCTGAATGCCCCTCCTTCCCTTCCCCCAATGATCCTCCCTCCCACCCTCTCCATTTGCCCCAGCTCAGGGCCAGTACCCCCTCCAAAGCCCGAACCTCCGACCCCCCAAAGCCCCCCACGAGCGGTTTCACCTCCTTGCTGTCACCCAGCCATCCCTCTCAGCGCGGCACCCCCGCCCCCCATTCATCCTTCCTGCCTCCCCCACCCCCTCCAATCCGCTCCCCTCTCCCGATCGGCTCCCACCCCCCGCCCGTCTCCGCCGCAGCCCCCCCCCTCCTGTACCTGGGTCTAGGGGCGCCAGGAGCTGGAGGGTGGGGATCAGAGCCAAGGGGCCGCCCTGTCTCTGGCGGGTGGCAGAGCCGGGACCAGCGGTGTCGGCCGCCTCGCGCCTCTCTCTCTCCCCGCCGCTTCCCCGCCCGCCGCGGTGCCTCTCCGAGGAGGATGCTCCGCGAGTCAGGGCGGCTGCTCCCGCCGCCGCATCCCTGCAACACCGACTGACGGCAGCATCAGCACCGGTGCCCGCCCCCCAGGCGTGCGCATTGGGCCGCGCTGCGCTAACGGACGAGCGGCGCAGCCAATGCGAAGGCGGACAAGCCGCCAGTCCCGCGGCTCCACAGGCCCACCTCCCTCCCCCACGCGGGACCCAGGCGTCCCGGCCCCGGGGCACTCGCGCTCTTCTCTGCCTCTTGAGTCCTTAGCCCAGGCGCCAGGGCCCCCGACTGGGCTGACCCCAACCCAGCTTCAAGGTCTTTTCTGAGAACCCAGGGGCCCTAGTCCCTCGCCCATTGGGTTGGCCCTTGGGTCCCGCACCCACCCCCGCGGACAGCGGATCCATGTGGCAGCGCCCAGGACTGGAACAAGCCGAAGGAGAGGCTGTGGACCGGACTTGGGGCACCTCGGGAGCGTGACTGGCGCGGGGCCGGGGGCGCAGCGCCCTCTGCTGGCTACGCTCAGGGGCTAGCCAGGGCTGCGAGGAGGAACCCGCTCCACGGCTGCCTGCCAGCGGCTTTTTGCAGCCAGTAGCCTGGCCCCCGCCTCCCATCACCTGGGGGGCCTCTGGCTTAAAGCCCCCAGAATAGAGGAGAAAATGGTTTACTGGGATAAAACCCAGAGGCAGGGAGGAAGGGAAAGGCAGAGATGGGCCGAGATAGACCTAGGGGCTTGGGGTTTCCCAGCCCTGCATCATAGCCAACCTGCCAGGACTGCCTGGAGCCCTGGGATAGGGTGGGAGTATATATGAGGGCGGGGTTACGGCTGCACAGCCTGGTCACTGAGAGAAATTTCAGCAGCCCCCTTCTTTGCTCTCCTCCCTCCGTCCATGAGTTTCAGAGTTGGTGTGGTACTGCGGTGTAGGTCTTCCTTATAGGGGCGTGTGCATCACTGTGCATGTCACCGCATGGGTGTGGGGGGAAGGGGACACCACTCAGCCAACAAAGGGTAGACCTGGCACCTAATGTGTGTACCACAGAGGTGGACAGTTGGACACAAGGCTTCTGAATGAAGCACTGTGTTTGTGTGCGTGCACGCTCGTGTACCAAACCATTCTGCCAGCTCACTCCAGGACCTTAATTTCTGTCGCAGGGTCTGTGATCTGCACAGCTGGTGGTAGTTGGCACTTCTTTAGACAGAGGCACAGGCAAGAACACTCATATTCAACCATTGATGCATGCACATGGGGGCACACTCACAACCATGCACACCTGTGAACAGAGAGATACACAGGGGCATCTGCAGAAATGCCCTACCATGGTAAGACACACACAGGAGGCATATTCTTACCTAAGAACACACACACACACTTGCACACACAGGTAGTTACACACTCAGAAGCAAATACATACCTGGGGAACAGGTGCACACAGGGACGTGCCCAAGGAGTCATCCTCCCCCCGGAGCAGTTTGCACAGTGTGATCAATTACCGAATGGATGACCAAGGGTAGACACCAACTCCCCCCCCCCCAGAGGAAACTTCCTTCCCCACCCTGTGAAGGGATTTAGAGGGGGACCCAGGCTGCCAGGGGTGTTTCCTAACACTTGGGAAGAGTAACCCCTGAGCCAAGTCTCAGACTTAGGGCTCACTCTGACCTTGGAGAGACCCTTAGGTCATTCTCATCAAGGCTGCTGAAGGAGCCAGAGAATGGGAACTGCTGAGTCAGCGCCTATGCATGTGAAATTGGCTCTCTGACCCCACAGCCCACTGTCCCCCATCCCCCACTGCTCCTCTTCCTGCAGCTTCCTCATACTTCCACATAATCTCTCACGAACCCACTTGTCTACCCAGGCGCTAGGGCATAAATGGACAGACAGGCACAGAGACTCAGAGACTTCTAGGTAAGCCTAGGGAGGAAAGAAGGTAAGGGTGAGCACTTATCTCCTGTCCCCACCCTCAGCTTTGCTCATCAAGGGCAGGAAAGGTCACCTGGCAGCTGCTGCACCTCCCTGCTCCTCCCACCTACAGGGATGTCTCTTTACAAGGTCTTCATGCAGTTGGGACCTGCCACTTCAAGACACACCCACACACGCACACATACAGACACCCACCCAATGTGGACACTGAGTAGTATACTAAGCACACATCCTTCTCCCATGCACACAAACCAGTGCGGACACGTAGGGGCAAGGAAATGCAGCAAATATAGCATGCCTGTCTGTGCACACAGCACACACAATGGGAAGCTCAGACACCCAATGCAATTCAGACCATGAAGACAGGCACACATCACATCCCAGGCAGGGCAGATCTGGACACATATATGCATAAGTACTTGCCTGTGTGCACACAGACGCACGCACGCGCACACACACACACACACACACTCTGGGAAGAGTCCATGCTGGAGCTGGAGAGTGGTGAGGAAGGGAGTCAACCAGGCTGCAGGGATGGAGGCAGCAGCGCAGGAGGCAGGCGGCGGCGCACAGGAGCAAGCCGCTCTTCACAACACAATCTCTGTCTGTTGTTATAGCAACTCAGCCCCCAAATCGTGAAACTGATATTACAGCCTCAAGAGGGGGAAGGGCAGGAGGGGGCTGAGGATGGAAAGAGGAGCAGAGGGGGCACTCAATAGAGGACAGGGCTGAGAGGGGCCCAACACAAGGCAGGCCTGTAGCTGAGGTGTGACTGGGAGAAGGGAGTGACCTGAAATAAGTACCAGACCAAAGAGAGTGGGATCCCAAAGGTAGGGGATGGACCTGAGGTGGGAGGGACCCTGGAGGGGGACAGGGGCATTCATGGGGAGCTGATGCCATTGCAGTGTGCACAAATTTGGATTTGGGTATGCTCAAGTCTCCACCCCCAAGACGATCCCACAGCTGCTATAGGATTCTCCCCAGTTTGAGGGGCTGGGAAGTAGCTCCAATTCTCATGGCCACTGTTTGGAGTCTCCTAACCCCAGGGGCAGCCTGGCCCGGCTTCAGAAGCTTGAGGAAACTCCCAGACCTGCTTTAGAAGGGGCCTAAGCCTTCTTCACATAGTGGTGACCCCCAAAACCTCTGCTGCAAGCTTGGGTGGGAAGAGCTGGGTTGGGAGAGGCCGCCGGAGGCTGAGAGCAGGATCAATATGCATTTCCTCTGGAAGTCACTGTCCTTCCGGCTGGCAGCAGTACCAGGCTGATGGGAGGCTGCAAGGCCAAGGAGTGCAGCCCCCACTCTGAGGCATAAACCCAGCAGAGGCCTATGACTGCCCAGTCCCTCTCTCCTTCCCTCCCTTCCCCCACAGACAGCATTCTGGGTTGCCCCCTCTCCCTCCCAGGATTCCAGTGTCCCATTGCTGGAGGTGTCCAAGCAGGGGCTGAAGGGTCACCTGTCAAGCAAGGTAAGTTTGGCTGTGGGCTGAAGGATGGGGTTATACATGACTACCAAGCCCAGCAATTCTAGAGTGCAAAGACATGCTAGTTTCAAGTTTTAGATCACCAAAATTCTGGACTCCTCAAGATTCTTATGTCCCAAGCTCTTTTGGTTCTGTTTTATCTCCCAAGATTCCAAACACATGAGATTCCAGACCTCTCAGGATTCTCTGGCTACAAAGCTCTAAATCCTAAGACCTAAGTCCTTGTAAGTACAGCCCCCCAGGACTCTAGGCTCTGATGATCCAGGTTAATTACATGGGCCTTTTTATTCCATCTGGAAAATACAAATATTCACAAGAGTCTGTACAACCTTAGGGACACCAGCCCTGGCCCTGTCCTTAGCCGCATGCCACCCTCACACCCTCCCCAGCCCCAGCTTCCTGCCCCAGGCACCCCCTGCTCTGGTCCAAGTCTTCTCCAAGGCAGGAATGAGTCTTTGATCCAGTCACAGCTGCAAAGAAAAAAACAGGTTGTGAGGAAAACACTCCCCACCTGGCCTGGACCATTTGGACAGAACACCTATTTCTCTAATGCCCTCCACTCCTGCCCCAGCCCTATCTGGGGAGGCTCCAGCTGGCAGTGGGAGAACTCACCATTGATTACAAGTGGATGTCAAATACCCCATCTTCCACTGTCTGTACCTCCTCCTCACGGATCTCTGCTGGGAGGGGGGTTGTCACAGCACCTATTCCAAGGTCCCTGTGACCTCAACAGCCCTTCCCTCCCTCATAGGAGGCACCTGCCCCATCCCAGAAGCAGACCCATCCACCAAAAGTCAATTTGAGGCTCTTTTTCTAAGTTTTCATTTTGCCACAGCTTTTTTGCGGACAGACGTGTCAGTGCAGTTTGCTGTGTGTTTCACATTTTAGAACACAGCACTTCTGGAAGGCTCAGTGCAAACGGTTTTATCTCTTCTATTTTTGAGGACTTTGACCTGTGCCTGCCTCTATTTTTGGATGACTTATGCCAACCCAAACAGTTGTAGTCAACTGCCTTAGACCCCAGTTTAACATAGTTGTTCAGATTGTTCTCAACAAAATAATCATTCAGCCAATTGTCATTCAGCAAACTGACCTAAAACCATCAGAGACCTCAAGAGAGCCACCAGAGATTAGTAGGGCCAGGGACTTTTCTCAGAAAATCCAAAAATGGAAATGCAGGCAAATGGCTCATATAATACTCCTCCAGTCTTTCATCAATCCCTCTAACAAAATAAGAGTGTGCCTAGAATCTTAACACTTCTTTTACTTTTAGACCTCTTTACAAATTGGGGTCTCTCCTCCTCACCCTGAGAAGGTCAAGGGCTTCCTGGCTACCTTCCTTACCTGTCCAACCCTTTTCAGAATCATGAACTCTGGAATGGCTTCCATCCTGCATAAGTTAATACTTTGCCACAATGGCCCTGGATCCCTCCTTCCCAAGGCCTGTGCTGAATGAGACTCCCTCCGTCTTACCTGGAGGCCGGGAGCTTCGCCTGCCAGGGCGAGGCAGGGAGAAGCTGAAGGCTCGATGATGATGGTGAGTGTGCGTAGGTGAGGGTGAAGGTGCAGACCCCTCCAGACTCACACTCTGGGCCCGGCGCCGGCATTCTACTGACAGTCGGTCCTTGCACTGCTTGTGGCAGTTCACACCACAGGCTGGGAGTGCACAAATGGGGAACCCAGCCAGGGCCATTGGTCAGAATACCCCTCATCCCTTCAGGCAGGCCTACACCTCTCCCCAGGATCCTTTGCACTTGAGCAGCTGTCCCACCAAAATAAGAATCTCCTTCCAGAGTGCTGTCTACATCCTGACAGTCTATGCCTCTTCAACATTCTCTGTTCCCAGGCAGCTGCCTCACCAAAATAAACACCCTCTTAAAGGCTACCCTTTTCACATCAATCAGCATGCCTCTCTGGTTCCAAGGAACTCCGCTACTTGGCAATTGCCCCATCAAAATAGGAATCTCCACCCTGATAGTAACTCTCCCCAAAACCAATGCCTGGCAACTCTGCCATTTATTCCACCTCACCTCGGCATTTGAGGCCCTGCTTGTATATGCCCAGGATCTGCAATAGAGGAAGAGGCCGTGCTAGGGAAGGAGGGATTTAGAGGTAATGACTCGCCTCCCTCTTCCTTCTCGAGGCCAAGGACTGGAGCCTTAGAGCCTCCTCAGGGACCACCACAGCAAGAGGAGAGACAAATGTTATTAACAAGGTTTGCCTGGGCTGAGAAAGCTCTGACAGGGGTGGGGCAGAAGGGGCGGGGCAAGGGTGGACTGGCTGAGGGCCGGGAGTGGCTTGGGCAGCAACCAGGTAGGGAACGCTCACCAGGGCTTTGCAGTGGCGGCAGGCGACAGGGCGCAAGGAGTTGCTCTCTTGGAAGTTGTGTACGAAGCCCATGCGGCCGCCCAGCACAGAGCTGGAGCGCAGGAAGTAGGAGACCATCTCCTCCCTGCTGATGCAGCCATCCCTGTGGGGTGAGGGGGCGGGGAGGTGCCTCAGCTCAAGCCCTCCCCAGGACTGCCCATCACTGAACTAACCCATCCCTTTGGGAAACCCCCTACCAAAAAATGTTCCTCACTAAACTTATGATTTTGGACTACTGGTGCAGGGAAGAGAAAACACTGGTCTAAGAGTCAAGCAGATGTCTGCCATCAAGTAGTGTGGTCTTGTGCAAGTCACCTTCCCTGGGTCCCTTCTCAGAACTGGAATCATACTCCGGCCCTGCTTTCTTCACAGTGGGTGTGCAAATTAAAGGGACTGTGTGCCTTCCTACAGTATCATCTGCCTCAGGTTCCCAAAGTGTGCTCTGCACAACACCCACTGTATTTGGGCATGCATAATGCATGATCCAGGTTGTCCTTCAAATCAAGGGAGCATTGGGACAACCAGTCACTGAGAAAAAGATATAAACCTAGATGCCTACCTCATACTATACATAAAACTAAATTCTCACTGGGTGGAGAACACTAATGTAAAAAATAAAACTTCTAAATATATCTGAAAAGATATAAGAGACTAATTTTGTAATCTTGAGGGGCTGAGGGCCTTTCTATACATATCACAAATCCAAGAAGCCATAAAGAAAAGACTGACATATCAAACACACAAAATTTTTTAAAATTTTATATGGAAAAAGATAACATAAATGACAAACAGGGAGAAAATATTTGCAAACATATTCAACAGCAAAGAGTTAATATCCATTAACAGAGGTTCTAGAAATCGATGAGAAAAAGACCAACAAACCCAGTACAATAATGGACAAGGAAGATGAACAGGCAATTAACAAGAAATATAAGTGGCCAATAAACATATAAAAAGATATCTTATCCCCATTAGTATTAAGAAAATGCAAATTTAACCAAGATACCATTTGCCAACAAGACTGACAAAATTGTAAAGCTTTTTATAGCATCCACTGTTGGCAAGGAAGTTGGGAAACAGGCACTTGTACCCTGCTGATGGGGGGTGCAAACTGGTATAACCTTGTCTGAGGTCAGTTTGGCAGTCTCTCTCCTAATTTAGAATGTGCATATCTCTTGATCCAATTATCCCACTTCTAGGAATTTCTCCTACAGAAATACTGCCCTGACTATATCAGTAAAAGGATGATCACAGCAGCATGGTGTATAATAATAGTGAAAAATGGGAACAGTCTACATGTCCATCAGCACGAAAATCATCCAGCCATATATCAGAATACTCCATAGCTGTTCTAAAGAATGAGGTAGTGCTATACAAATCCACAGGGAAAGATGCCTGTGATAAAGGGTTAAGTGGAAAACAAACACAAAAGCAAAAAAAAAAAAAAAAAAAAGCAAAGCATGCAGTTCTGTCAAGACAATGATTTTTAAAAAAAAGAGAAGAAAAGAAAAAAGAAAATCCCACAGCTATAAATACCTATATGCTGGTTAAAAATATAGCAAAAATTGCCATAAATGCATAGGTGATTTTGCAAGAAACAAATGAAAACTGTTAAGTTCCAGAAACAAAGAGGGGGCTTCACAAGATGAAGCAGTGAGCTGGGCTAATTCTGGGAGGGAGCCGCTGCTGGTCTCCCTCTTGGTCTGGTCTCCCTCTTGGTGCTGGGTTTTAATACCCAACTGAGGGCCAGTCACACAGCCTGGGGCCTGCATGAGATGGACAGTTGTTAAGGCTGAGACTTCTGCATGAAGCTGGGGCATCCAAAGTCTCAAAGGGCTGTACCCTAACTGAAAAGGTGGCCTGGGGAAAAAAATCCACCCACCAAACCAAAGAAATAACATAGAACTCGACTACCTTTGCCTCAGCTCTGGGAGAAGTAACAAAGCAACCAGGACAAAAGCCCCAAGCAAAACTGGATTTATCCTATAATCCTGTTTGTCTGTGAAACAGACACCAAACATACAAAATCTCTATCAATTTGCACACGCATGGGGAAAAATATGCATATTGCCAAGCCATTAACAGTGTTTAATCACGACAACCTTCACTGATGGGAAACGAGAGAGGGAACTTTCACTTCTTTCTTAAAGCACTTTGTTCACTATAAATTTATTTCACTAGCTGGATTTTTTTTCCACCATGTATATCTTTAATGTGGACATAAAAAAAACAACACATTCTTGAGATACAGGTAACATTAAAAAATAAATTGACCGGGGATGGACTGTAAATTTTGATTGAGGTTTTGTCTGCTCAGCAAAAATGGGGCATGAACATGTTTGCAGGGGGCCATGTTTAACCTACTTCAGAGAACCAGCTGTTTTTCCAAATTGTCAGCATATAGAATTGTTGATAAGCAAGTGGGTGCTGCTAATTACAGGCCTTTCTTATCTATTCATTAAAACAGGCTACCCAGGGCTCAACTTGCCCACACTTTTTACCAGCTGTGAGCACCGCAAATAAAGCAGCACTTACACAATGATAGTCCCCAGGTCACAGTTTTTACAAAATTCAGGTGGAGCTCCCCCATCTGTCTGAATTAGTGAGGTAACATTGTGCCTGCACAGCTGGTAGCCTCTCCCGCCCCAAAAAAGCAAGAGCCTCTCCCCATATGGGTTGCTTCCCCAGTGGCCTGGTATTGCACATGAGGAAACTGAAGCCGGGGGAAGTAAGCTGGGCTGCCTGCCCTCTCCCCCAGTCCCCCAGCCCTCCTCACTGGTTCTGGTCGAGGTCCCCAAAGGCGCTGAGGTAAGGAAAGTTCCCACGGATGATCTGGAACTCTTCCTGTGAGATGTGGCCATCCCCATCAACATCAAAGTTCCGGAACACAGACTAGGGCACACAGAGGGACACATTGGGGCAGGAAAGGGGAGAATAAAAAGAATATCAGGACCTGTCCCTTCCCACATTCCCAGTCCAGGTTATGAGTGATGTCTCAGAAAGGATCCTCCACCCCACCACAGGCAGCCAGCCTGCTGTGCCCTGTGCCTCCTGGGGACTGAGTGCTGGTCCTTGAACATGGCACTAGTGCTGGCTCCCAGGCAGTAATCTGCCAAACTGGCTTTTACCACTGCTTCATAAGCCACCTTTCCCCTGACTGCTTGGGCTCCAGGGGCCTTACCTCTACCATCTTCTCAATGTGCTCTACCACAAGGGCCTGATCCAGCTTGGGCTTAGCAGCTGAGGTCCACTCCTCCAGAACTGGGGGCCGGGGAGGTGGTGTGCAGCTTGTAGGACTGGTTGGCTGTGGGAACCATCAGGCCTGAGCTAGGGCCAGAGGTGGTGGGAAGAGGACCTGGGCCCCAGGCATCAGAGAAGGAATCCCCAGGGAAGAAGGGAGCCTCCCCAAGGCCACTGCCCGGTCAACAAGGATGGGTAGGGCAGCTTCTAAGAGCTCTTCCTGTCCTCATATCCAGGGATTCCCAAGTGGGCCAACTGGGGAAGGAGGGAGTCTCTCCCTTACCGAGGACTTAGAACGTGGCTCCCGCTGGAGAGATAACTGGTATAGCTCATCCTCTGTCTGATACTGATCCAGAGACACCTGCAACACACTAGTCTGTTCACACCCATTGACCCCTATTGCTCACAGGAGCCCATGGCTCAGTGCCACAGGTTCTCCTAGAGGCCACAGCTCTGATTCAGAAGCCTGACTCTGGACAAAGTCTGGCTTAGAACTCATCCCTGTAAACCCATGCTTGACCAACATACAGATCAGACCACAGCTTGGCCCCACATCTTAAAGATAAAGCACTGTCATGTTCTCAGCCAAGAAGCCAGGACAGACCTGGCCTCAAGCTCTGAGAATCACCCAGAAATCCAGCTCAGATTTCAACCCAAATCCTGTCCAAAACCCAGAAGCAACTAAAATTCACTCCAAACCCTAACACCCAAGTACAGGCCAATGTCTAGAAGAGCGGTTCTCAACCTGTGGGTCATGACCCCTTTGTAACAATGAAGATACATCGTGGCATTAGGAAGGTTGAGAACCACTGGTCTGGAACCTTGTCTGATCTAGATAGACCAGAACCTGACTCCCACCCTAGACCCCCAAACCAAGTACAAGGCCAAGCCAGAATTTCACTCAGAGCTCAGGACCATGCTTAGAAAGTATCCCTGCTTGAAGAATCCAGAGCTTGGCCCCAACCTTTGAACACAACCCACTGCTAAGAACTCAACCCAGGACCCAGGCCTAGCCTCAAACACAGCACATAATCCACATGCTAGCCCCAGATCAGACCCCAACTTGGCATTCAGTCCAAACTCTAAAGAAAGCCTAGCCCAGACCTCAGTTCCTTGGGCAGAACCCAAAATCCAAGGCCAAGCCCATAGCCAGCACCAAATGGAGCTGTCAACCCCTGGTGTTGGGCCGCCCAGCCTCCCTGCCCCTTGGTCCCTCACCGTAAGCAAGCTCAGCAGGTCAGGGTTGGCTTGCACTGGTGGCCGCAGGCTAGTCACCATGGCCAGCTCTTCCAAGATGCTAAAGAGCTGCTTCATCTTGGCCC
The DNA here is from genome assembly GCF_000181295.1 of Otolemur garnettii. Classification (NCBI taxonomy): domain Eukaryota; kingdom Metazoa; phylum Chordata; class Mammalia; order Primates; family Galagidae; genus Otolemur; species Otolemur garnettii. The sequence continues at coordinate 1,610,420 of NW_003852535.1, forward strand.
CATTGAGCCTGGTTCGGGCAGGGTCCAGCCAGTCAGGAAGCGCCAGCTGCAGGGCCACTAGGTCCTTGAGGTGCACACCCAAGATGGGGAAGCGGAAGCCCACACAGGCTGCCAGCCGGCGCCGGTAGTTGCCATAGTTGCCAGTGGCTGTCACTAATTCTGTCAGACCTTCCCAGAGCTGGGGGTGGGGGGTGGATAAAGCAGAGGGTCACACACACACACCCCTACTCAACCATCCTTCCCACTTCAGCCCTAGAAATGTGGGAGCAGAGGAAGAGTCATGATCAGGGATAAACAAAAGGATAAAATCCTCCCTTACTGTCCCTCAAGAGCAGCTCTCTCAGCCAGGCGCTGTGGGTCACGCCTGTAATCCTAGCACTCAAGGAGGCCAAGGCAGGTGAATTGCCTGAGCTCGTGAGTTTAAGACCAGCCTGAGCTTGTGAGTTTAAGACCAGCCTGAGCAAGAGCAAGACCCAATCTCTACTAAAAATAGAAAAACTAGCCCAGTATTGTGGTGGGCACCTGTAGTCCCAACTATTCAGGAGGCTGAGACAAGAGGATTGCTTGAGGCTTGAGCCCAAAAGTTTGAGGTTGATGTGAACTGTGACACCACGGCCCTCTAGATTAAGTGAGACTCTGTCTCAAAACAAAACAAAAAAGCAGCCCTTTCAGCCCCTGGTGGTCAGAGTTCACAGGTCATGAGTTGAAGGCAACACCCACGGCCAAACACACCACATGTCCACACTAAACCTGAGCACAGGTTTTCATCAACATTTAACAGAAAAAGAAACCAAGGCTCAGGGAGGCAAGTCAGCAGAGGGCAATGAACTAGAAGAATGTTCTCAGCTGCATTGTCCATCTCAAACAGCAAACACTGGAAAAACCCCAAATGTTCAACAATAGAATAGATACATAAACTGGAGGAGACGTACAATAAAATATTATATGCAAGCAATGAATGAACAATTGCTCCACATAACAGAATGAAAAGAATCTCACACCATGTGGAATGAAAGAAACCAGATATAAAATAACATATATGACATGATTCTATTCCTTTAATGCAGGGGTCTTCAAACTTTTTAAACAGGAGGTCAGTTCACTGTCCCTCAGACCATTGGAGGGCCAGACTATGGGCCCCAGGACAAGTCAACTGCTAAGAAGGACAGGCAGCAGTGGCAAAAACACCCGGTGGGCTGGATAAATGTCCTCAGTGAGCCACATGTGGCCCGTGGGCCGTAGTTTGAGGACACTTGCTTTAAAGTTTAAAAACAGGCAACAAAATAACCACATTGTTCTAGGATGCATAAATAGGTGGTAGAACTGGAAAGAAAACCAAACTCAACATCACCAAAGACATGCCATCAATTACCTCTAGGGGGTAGAGCGTTATGCTCTAAGGTGCTGGGAGCTTTAGAGGACTGGCAGTTTTTTATTTCTTATCTTGGGTGGTGGTTACACAGGTGTTTTCTTCATACTTTTTCTTTAAGCTATTCATGTTTTATATGCTTTTCTATGTGTATATTACCCAATATGTTTTTTAAAAATGGAGAGAGCAGGCATGGTGGTTCATGCCTGTAATCCTAGCACTCTAGGAGGCTGAGGTGGGCGGATTGCTTGAGCTCAAGAGTTCAAGACCAGCCTGAGCAAGAGCAAGACCCCATCTCTAAAAACAGTCAGTGGCAGGTGCCTATAGTCCTAGCTACTTGGGAGGCTGAGGCCAGAGAATTGCTTGAGCCTAGGAGTTTAAGGTTGCTGTGAGCTATGACACCACAGCACTCTAACAAGGGTGACAAAGTGAGACTCTGTCTCAAAAAAAAAAAAAAATGGAGGAGAAAAAGTATAAGCTTTGGGGTCAGACAGACTTGTGAGCCCCAACTCTGCCATTTTCACAGTGTGACCTGGGAAAAGCACTTAACCTCTCCAAGCCTCAGTTTTCTTATCCGTCAAATGAGGACAACAATAGCGCCAGCCCCCTGCACCACTGGGAGGACACAGTGAGGCCAGACCTGGGAGCACTGGCCGCTCCCCAGTTCCAGGCACCTTGATGGTCTCAGGGCTGACGTGGCCATGGGTCTCCTTGAGGCGGGAGATGGAGCTGTGGCTCAGGCCTCCGACCACCGCCATCAGGGTGTTGAAGTTCTGGAGCTGCAGCAGCTTCTGTGAGGCAAATGGGAAGGGGGAGACAGTGAGTCACCAAGCAGGCCTGGAACTTAGCCCAGCCTTTCTAGAGAGAGACAGTAGGGTCCTGAGAAGGAGGACTCAGCCTGACTAGAAAATGGGGAGGTCAAGGGTGTGGGAAAGGGTCAGGCACCTCTGCCACATGGACGAAGTGTGTGATGACCAAGGCCCGCTGTGGGGCTGTGGGCTTGCTGAGGATCATGAGCTGCACCCACTGGGAGACACTGTTGAAGAGGGAGATGAATCGCTCCAGGACAGGGTTGTCCACAGTGCATCCGTGAGTCACAAAACTGTGATAGTCCTGGAACTAGGGATGGGAGGGAGTGGCATCAGTGCCTTGCCTCCTGTCCCCTCACGGAAGGCCACTACTCACCCTCCAGCTGTCCTTTGATGGCTACAATGAAGCCCCCAGCCCATACTGTGACCCAGCCTACCCCAAGGATCCTGCCCCTCCAGGGATCCCCTTACAGCCCACACTGGACCCCCAAGCCCTCGGGCCACACCAAGATCTTGCAGAAGGAGCGATATTCCAAGTAGGTCAGATGTTCCGCCAGCTCCATGGGCTCCAGGTGGTCAAACAACAGGGACATCTTACGCTTTTTCTGTCCCACGGGGTTCCGCTGAGTCACCTGCCGCTTCCACTTGTAGGTGGGGCTGGGGGGGCACGAGTAGTGAGCCCTTTGCTGGTGATGTCCCCCCATGCCTTGCTGCCCCGCATTCACACAGACACACCACTCAAGCTGAGGATCTCCATGATGCACAGCAGTGTCCTAGACACTAATGACCCCAGTCCCAGCAACTCCTCCATATCTACCCACCCCCTGGCATGCACTCAACACACGTTTATGGACAACGTACTCTGTGCCAGGCACTGTGCTAGGCGCTGGGGATACAGAGATGAGTAAGACACGGTTCCTGCCCTCGAGGAGCTCACAGTCTACTGAAGGAGACAGACACAGAAACACACAATCACAAAACAGTGTGATACATGTACAGAGGTCTTTGTACAGGAGTCTGTACAAAGTGCCATGGGAAAACAGAGGAGGGAACAATAAATCCTGCCCTGGAAGAGCCTGCAACCCTCAGAGCTCAGAGACTTCACACACTTGAGCTGAGTTTTGGTAACATGGATGAAGAGGCAAGGGGAACATTATGAGCAGACACCATGGTGGGAAAGGGTGCAGTGGCTCAGATGATGGCATGTGGACCCACACAGCTGCAGTATGAGGTATGTTGGATGGGCAGTGGACTGTAGGAGATGGGAAGGAAGGCCAAGCAGATGCCAGACTATGAAAGGCCTTAATACTCAGATGAAACACAGTGAAGACCATAGGGAGCCATGGAAGATTTTTAAGCAAGAGAGTGACATGACCCTCACTCATTCAATTCAACAGACATTTATTAAGCGCAGATGTGTAGGATGCTGAGTGCCCCCCAGCCCACTGAGCTCCCCTCACGCACACGCTCTCGATGTCAATGAGGCTGCTGTGCCGACGGTTCCCCTCTTGGTCTAGTAGAGCCTTCAGCTCCTTGATCTGCTCAGCCAGCTCTGGGTTCAGGTCAAACTCCGCTGGGAAAGCTGAGATCCAGTACCTAGCAGAGGGGCGGAGTCATCCAAGGCAGCCTCACCCACCTCATCCCCTACTAAGCCACCCAAGGGACTAATTAACACTGTAGTCCCCCAAAGAGGGGCAAAGAGCCTCAAACTGTGGTTCCCCCTGTCCCAGCTCTTTCCTCTCCAAGTTACAAACGGCCCTGAGACAACAAGACTCATGGGGAAGACAAGAAAACTAAGGCCCTTCAAATCTACACTACCCAACTCCTAAAATAGCCCTCTCCACTCCTTCTGGCCAGTCTGAAGCCTAGGAGAATAGAGCAAGAGGAGAGGCCTCAACCCCCGGAGGAAGACTCACCTGACCAGGTGGCACGTTTTCACCTGCAGTGAATTAGAATTGTCCTTCCGGGATTGTTGGTAAGTGAAAGACAGAGTTAAGGAAAGCAAGGATGGTCCCTAACTCTAGGACAGTAGGCAGAGCATGGACTGCATTGGGGAGGCCGCCTAGCTCTAGGAGCACACCTGGGGCTGGGTCTGCACTCTGTGAGGATGGTAGGGGTGAAGCATGAGCTTTTTCTTTCTTTCTTTTTTTTGAGACAGAGTCTCACTTAGGCATCTTAGCACGCAGCAACCGCAAACTCTTGGGCTCAAGTGATCCTCTTGCCTCAGCCTCCTGAGTAGCTGGGACTACAGGGGCCCACAACGCCCGGCTATTTTTTTATTTTTTTTAGAGACAGGGGTCTCGCTCTGACTCAGGCTGGTCTCGAACCTATGAGCTCAGGCAATTCACCGGCCTCGGCCTCCCAAGTGCTGGGATTACAGGCGTGAGCCACCGCGCCGGCCTGAAGCATGAGCTTTGTGCAGATGTAAGAGAGGCTGGGAGGGCTAGGTTCTAGGCGAGGCTGAGAGCAGAGCCTAGGCTCCAGAGGCAAGGGGGTTGCTGGGCAGGTGCAAAACTCTAAGGGGGCTGAGGGCAAGGTCTAGGCTGGGAGGATAGCCTAGGGGGCGGGGCCTGAGAGGTGCCCGGTGGGGGGGCAAGGGTGGAGCTTAGGCCCTAGAAGGAGGCTGGGCGAAGCCTGAATTCTGGGATGCAGAACTGGCCTAGGCTTAGGAGGAAAGCTCATTCTCCGCCCGGGAGGGCAACGGGGCTCGCTGGTGGACGCAACGGCAGAGGCCCTGACTAGGCCTGCGAAGGATATATATGGAGCAGTTTTGCTGCTAGCTGAGAGGAGGGGATGTACCAGGGGTGCATCATGAGGAACATGCGCACCAGCTGCGGGTCCCGCACCTTCCCGGAGTCATCTAATTCCGAAGAGTTAAAGAGAGGCCAGCTGACCCTGGGTCTTGCCCCTCAACTCTGCCCCGCAGCCCTCCAGGCATCAGTCCCTCGGGCTGCACTCCCGACCCCGCCCACCTCCCGTTTTCCCAGGACTGCGAAACCAGGAGGAAAACTAGAAAGGTAGGGTGAGAGAAGGAGAAGGACGACCCAGAGCTGGAGGAGGAAAGCGCCTGAGCCAGCCTATCGTCCCAGAGGGGAACCAGCTGGGGCGGAAGGAGCCTGGGTTCCCTGGGGTCAAGAATCCAGAGGTCACTTCCTGAGTGCTGGGGGGAAGGGGGACCCCTTCACCAGATAGCCGCCCCCATCAGCCGGAAACAGCTCCCAGGCCGGAGATAGCGAGTTCCTCCGGATTCCCTGGGAGACATCAGATAATGACCCTCCCATGTCAGAGCCTGGGACCCTAGCCATCTCTTCACTGCGGGCTCGGGAAGGTTGGGGAAGGGAAGCATTTCATCTGTCTGAAGCGCGTGCATCTCTGCCCTATGATGAAGAGGAGGCTTTCATTAAAGAGCCTACATGATGCGGAGCTGGGTGGGTCCGAACCAGGGGTCTGCCTAGGAGGCAGGAGCTTGGATTCAGACTCCGTGTGCCCTCCTAAGCCACTCACCGAAGGCTTCAATGCAGCCGCGGAGCAGCTCCTCCACTGTGCAGCCCTTGTCCAGGTCCAGGGTGACCGCCATGGCCGCCAGCGCGGGTGGGCTGGGCCCAAGCTGCGTTCTGGGAGCCTCCCTCCGGGCTCGGACCGAACCCCTGTCCCGGGAGAGGCTGAGCGGTAATCTGCGGAGGCGCGGGCCAGGGGAGCGGCAGCAGGGGCAGGACGGGGCGGGGCGGGTACGCCCCCTGCTGGGCAGGGGCGGAGTTGTCCGCCGCGGCCACTGCCGGGGGTTAAACGGTCTGGTCCGGGATGGTGCAACCGGCTAGTTGGGAAATGGACCCGCCGAGAGGCTTCCGGCCCACCCTTGAAGTCGCGGGAAGAACGAGGGACTCCACAGGGTGAAGATGAGGACTCCACGGGGACTCCAGGGGTTAGCTGGTGCCCAGGCCTCCGTAGGCCCCCTTCTCCTCGCACCCTCTCCTGAGGCACCTGCAGCACCCCACAGCTCAGCTCTGCGCCCCTCCCGCTTCCCTCCCTTCCCAGCCTCCCTTCCCCCGCAGGGTTATTTTGGGAACCCAGAGCCTGAGGGGACCTCGGAGGAATTTCTCCCTGGGATAGGAGGGGGGAGGAGAGAACCCAGGCGTTCTGCCTGCCTCGCCCCCTCAAGAGCCGGGGGAAGAGAAGGAGGGGTTGTGCGGTCCCCAGGGGCCTGCCCTTGGGGAGGCGGGCTGGAGAGAAGGGGAACATTCCTGGGGCGGGGAGCTAGGGGCCGGAGTCTTCAACTCGAGGCCAGAGCCTGGGAACTGAGCACTCCCAGGCCACCTCCATGAAGGTCTCAGGGGTCCCGGCTCACCTTTTCCACAGATCCTCTTTCTCCCTAGCCCCCTGTCCTGACCCACCCCATCCTGCACAGAACTGTTGAGTGCACACAGAGTAGGATGCCCAGAAGGGGGCGCTAGGACCGTGGGGGGTGACCATAACACCATTAGCAACTCTGGTATCTAGCCGGGTCATATCCACCCATGCAGGGACAGATATCATTCCATACCCAAGTTATTCACTGGAGGCCAGGCGGCTACACTGAGGTGCAAGATGCTCCACTCACCCAAACCCGGGCCACTGGCACTCTCCTCCCATACTCCCGCTCACACACAATGGCACCCACACTCGACCACACCTGGATGGAGCCCTCAGGCACACGTACCCAGCTTCTCTACCCCAGACTGAAAAACTCTAGAGGAGGTCTCCTCCTGGACCTGCTGTTCATTTGAGCCAGGCGAGCCTCGACTCCTGTAGCCACAGGGGCGCTGACATCCGCACACGTGTGCACACACGCAAGACAGTACATCTCCGCGCATGTACACTCCCCCCTACACATGCACGCACCCCGTGGGTGTGCACACACCCATTCCGCCCTCCCTTCATCCGCTGTAACGGGCCCGCCCTGCAACCCCGGCGCCCTGATTCCCCTAACTCCCAGACCCTGACAGAGCCTTGCTCGGTGGAAAGGTACCCCGCCCCTACATAATCCCCTAGGCTGTGGTTGGGGTTAACTCCTCTATGGAGTTCTCAGGCGGACTTTTCCTCTGTGCCACCTAAAGCCATCCCTGCTTGGTTCTGCGGCTTCCTCCCGGTGTGACCTTGAGAATCACTTGACCTCTCAGAGCCTCAATTTTCTCATCTGTCAAATGGGGATTCGCAGGGGGAAGACCCAGCTGAGACGTGGCCGGGAAAAGCCTGGTGCAGATACCCTCCTCCTGTGGGTAGTCCAGAGCGGCTCGGCTCTCGCAGCAGCTCTCTCCTATCTACGACCCTTGCCACAGACTCCGCGCCCCCTAGTCCGCCTGCGCAGCCCTGGGGGGCCATGGGGGCCGCGCCCTCCCCTGCCTCGCGCCCCGCCCGTGCTCGCTCACTCACTCTTGGGACCTGCCGCAAGGAGCCCGCACCCGGCCGGGCCAGCCCCACCTCCGTACGCTCCCGCCCTCCGGCCTCGCTGCGGCTGCGGCTCCCGCCCGATCTCCACGCAGCGACCCAGCTCCCCGCAGCCCCGCCCCCGCGCCGCAGCAGCCCCCTCCTCTTCCCGCCCCTGCGCCGGGCTCCGCACCGCCGGCTGCGCCTCCCCCACCCGGGGCTCCCTCTCGCCCCGCACGCGGCGGTCCCTGCAGCAGCTTAGCCACTCCCCTGCCGCGCCGCCCGGGAGGCCGGGGCCACGGGCAGGGGGCTGCCCTGAGGGTGGGTGAACCGAGGGCAGGCCGCGGAGTGTGGAACTAAAGTGAGAGCCCCCTGCCCCCATCCTGGACGCCCTCGTGCCCCCCACCCTGCTTGGGTGTCGGGCGGAGGAAGCCGGGAGGGGCAGGAAGCGGACTGCGGTGGGGAAGGGGCGCCCCGCCCAGCCCCCAACCCGGGTTCCTGTTTTCGAAACAAACCGTTCCCACGGGGCTAACCCGGCCCCAGGCCGGGCGTCTTCCTGCAAGCGTCGTTAGGCACAGGCCTGGCGGAGGTCGGGGGCTTCGGGGATAATCTGGGGGAGGGGCTAGGACAAGATGGGAGCATTGCGGGGGAGGCCTGTAGCGAGCGAGGAATGAATACGTGACTACCTGGAGACGTGGCCTTGATGTCGGGAGATGGGATGGGGGGGCTCCAGGTCACACTGGAGGGACAGGGCCTCAGAAGCCTGGCTCCCCATAGGGCCAGATGGAAAGGGGCAGTCGTAGGCGGCAGGGGTAGGGGGTTCTCCGCAGGTTGGAGACTGGAGGCCTGGATGCCTGGGCCCTAGCAGGGAGGAACTTGGGAGGGGCAGTCGCAGGCGGTTGGGGTCCTCACTAACTGGGCCTAGGAGAGCCGTCAACGGTTTCCGGCCGTGTGGGTTCAGACACATTCACAGTGAAACCGCCGACCCCAAACCTCCCTTCAGAGGTTTGCCCCTCCCTGTTTCGAAGCCACACCTCAATGTTGTTAATGTAAGACCTAGAAACAGGCCATTTCTGGTCCTCTGTTTACCCATAATGAGGGGGTAACACTGACCTACCCTAGAAGGTCTGTGAGTGCCCCCTGCCCTAACACTCCCCCTACTTTGAATTAAGTATAGCCACCTGTCAAGAGACCCTTAAACGCCGCAGTAGGGCGGGACTAAGGGAGGAGCCAAGAAGGAGACAAGCCTCCCGCTCCTGGGTCCTGCCCTCAACCGCGTGGATCCTCTGTAGTCCCCGAGGCTTCAGCCCAAGACTCAGCTCCCAGCCGTGGTAAGCCCCACCCAGGCGGAAGCCCCGCCCCCGGCCAGCCAAGCTGGACGCTGACCTAGTATGGACACAGCACTGGGAAGAGAGGCGTGGAGGGTGACGCCGGGGAGAAAGACTGGAAAATCCTAGGCCCCGCCCCTATGAGCCACCCCCTTCACCTCCCACCCTCTTCCAGCCCCCAGGACGCACCTGCTGGGGTGGAGAATAGCTGGGTGATTGCGCAGCAGCTGTTGTACCCGCCAAGCGCTAAAAATATTTCCCAACAGAGAGGAATAAGGAGGCTCCCAAGGAGAGTCAATTTATTGAGGAGTGGGTACAGTTGGTCAGACCCCGTAATTAGGAGGGGGTTAACAGGCTGAGGACAGAAGGGAGCCAAGGTTCTTAGTCACGCTGAAGGAAAAATGAGGGTTCCAAGAAGGGGCTTAGAAATCTAACTCCAGTATCCCACCTTCTGCATGAGAAGCTGTGACTGCCCCTGTGGTTTGCAAACAGACTTAAAGGTGGGTTTGGGGGTCTGGTCTGGAGGCTCAGATCATCTCATCAGGGGCTGGCAGGCGCTGGCGGGAAGGCTCTACACCCCAGATCTCCCGGGCATACTGGGCAATGGTGCGGTCGCTGGAGAACTTGCCAGAGGTGGCTATGTTCCGGATCACCATCCGCGTCCACTCTCTTGGGTTCTACAAGCCAAAGGAAGCTCTGGGATTCACTCCTCCAGGGCCTACCTTCTGCCTCTACCCAGTCAGGGCCACCAAAGCCCTGCCAACCTCAGAACCAGGGCCCCTCACCTTGTACAGAGCACTGACTTTCTCCTGGCATTTAATGTAGTCTTCGTAATCGGCAAAGACTTTAAACCTGGAGAGGAAAGGATGGGCATAAGCCATCCCCTTTAAGGGGACAGGGTGAGTTCTATGAGGTCAAAGTTCAAGTCCATCCCATGTCCCAGTGGACAGCTGGGACCTGGAGAGTCATGCTGCTTCCAAAGGAGCCCAGGCCCAACTGGCCAGGACCCCTGTCCATCCCCACCCAAAGCCCCACCTTCGTGGCTCCTTGGGCAAGCAGCTCACCGGTCATGGTGCATGAGCATGTTGACAATGTCCTTGAAGAGGTCAGGTTGTTTGGGGGAGAAGAAGCCACTGCTCAGCTGTTCAATGATTTGCCGCAGCTCAGGAATGTGGTCGTAGTATTCCTGGGCATTGTACCTGTCAGGGCAGAGTTGTGGTCAGCTCCCTGATAAGGAGTTTCTGAGCCCTCCTCCAGAGGAAATCTGGGAAGTCCCAAGCCTCAGGGTCAAAACCCAGGCCCAGCCTACTGCTGCCTTCTCTGGGGCTGCCCAGAGCATCTTTCCTTGGCAGGTCCCTCCCTTCTTTGCTCAGTTTTTCATCCTCCATTCTATGGATGACAGCCAAGGCCCCAAAACAATTCTTCCTCCCACACCTTACTCCTGTCTCCTGGCCAATTTGTTTCCTCTGTGACTATCTTTTCTCCCCGACTATCCTGAGTCCATCTGTGGACCCTTGGGCTTCAGGAAGAGCCAACAGGTATATCCTCAGGTACGTCTCTTTAAACTTGGATTGTCCAACTGACCCTCAGTACCCCCACCCAAGGCTCAAAACCCTCCACAGAAGGCCAGTCCCATCTCCTTCCCTTTTTACCCCTTTCCAACCAGAAACCAAGGCCTTGTCCACAAGCCTACAATCCCCACTCCTGTGTTGCTATGGTTTGGGAGACTGTTTCTCCATTCTTATGTCAGCCCCCACACTGGTCCCCCATTCACCCCTATAGCCCAATCCTCATCCTACAGCTAGACTTGTTCTGGAGCCTAGTTCTGACATGTGGGACCTTGCTCAAAACATTTTAAGGGCTGGGTGAGGTATTTGTATAATGTTCCATCCTATGAACATGTCACAACTTATTTAATAAATTCCATATCATTGTACATTAAGATTGTGAATGGCTATAATTCTAGCACTCTGGGAAGCCGAGGCAGGTGAATCCCCTGAGCTCAGGAATTCGAGACCAGCCTAAGCAAGAGCAAGACCCTGTCTCTATAAAAACAGAAAAACTAGGCCAGGCAGTGTGGCTCATGCCTGTAATCCCAGTACTCTGGGAGACCAAGGCAGGTGGATTGCCTGAGCTCAGGTGTTCTAGACCAGCCTGAGCAAGAGCAAGACCTCATCTCTTAAAAATTAGCGAGGCATTGTGGCAGGTGCCTGTGGTCCCAGCTACTTAGGAGGCTGAGGCAAGATGATCACTTGAGCCCAAGAATTTGAAGTTGCTGTGAGCTATGATACCACAACACTCAACCGGGGGCAAGAAAGTAAGACTCTGTCCAAAAACAAAAAACTAAAAATAGAAAAACTATACACATGGATGGAACTGGAAAATGTTCTTCTTAGCAAAGTATCACAGGAATGGAAGAAAAAGTATCCAATGTACACAGCCCTTCTATGAAACTAATATATACTTCTCAAATGAAGGAAACAACTTAATTCTAGCCCAAGAATATGGGGAGGGGGTGGGGAAGGGGAGGGAAGAAGGGTGGCTGGGTGGTGGGAGGTTAACCGGAAAGATCACCTATTTTTCTAACAAGGGTACAAGTGAACTTTTCTAGAAATAGAATGTAAATGTTTTGACACAATGACTATGCAAATGACATGAAATTTATGTGAACCAGCTTGATGAAAATATTTCAAAATGTATATGAAAACACTATACTGTACCCCCTGTTTGCATTAATGTATTGAGCTATCATTTAATAAAAAAAAAAAAAGAAAAATATACAGGCACTGTGACAGCACCTATAGTCCCAGCTATTCCAGAGGCTGAGGTAAGAAGATCACTTGAGCCCAGGAGTTTGACATTGCTTTAAGCTATTATGCCAAGGCACTCTACCCAGGGCAACTAAGACTCTGTCTCAAAAAACACAAACAAGCTGCCACCTCCAGTATATGGGGCTGACCCCAGGCCCCCCCCCCAAAAAAAAACCTGCAATAAATAAATAAATTAAAAACAAACAAACAAAAACATTTCAAGGCTCCCTCCTGGCCACAGGACAAAGTCTGAACTTTCCAGTCAAGCTTCATAGGAGAAATTCCTTTTGGTATTCAATGCCTGCTCTCATAAGCTGTTGGTGGGTGTGTAAACCGGTAGAAACTTTCTGGAAAACAGCATGGCAAATCTGTGTCAACAGCCTTAAGAACTCATACTTTTGACTCAAAAATATCTCCTTTTTAATAATTACCTTAAGGAAATAATCAGCGATATGAGTGTGGATGTTAAAAGGTTGCTCGTCACAGTATTATTTAGACTAACAGAAATCAACCTTAATGTTCAATCCTGTGGAATTGGTTAAATAAGTTGTGACATGTTCATAAGATGGGACACTATACCAACATTCAAAATATTTTTGAAGACTAATGACATGGGAAATGTCTCTCCATTGTTAAATAAGACATCACATTCAAAATTGTACATATATTATTCCCAACTTTTAAAAACTGTATACAAAAAAAATATGTATATAAACACACATAAACAAGGAGATTGTGGTTTTAAATCTGGGTGATTTAGGGTTGGACAACAGTAGCTTACACCTATCTATAATCCCAGCACTCTGGGAAGCCAAGGCAGATTGCTTGAGTTCAGGAGTTTCGAGACCAACCTGAGCAAGAGCAAGTCCCCATCTCTACTAAAAAACATAGAAAAACTAGCTGGGCATCATGATGGTCCCCTGTAGTCCTAGCTACTGGAGAGGCTAACGCAAGAGGATTGTCTGAGCCCAAGAGATTGTAGTTGCTGTGAGATGTAAGATACCACCCTACCCAGGGCAACAGAGTGAGACTCTGTCTTAAATAAATAAATAAATCTGGGTAATTTAATTTTGAGATTATGGGTGACAGTTGTTTTATTCTTTTTAGTTTTGTATTTTTCCCATTAGTGAGCATATAGTACTTTTATAATAAAAATCATATTTAAAAAAAATTTTTTTTGAGACAGAGTCTCACTTTGTTACCCTCATTAGAGTGCCATAGTGTCATAGCTCACAGCAACCTCAAACTCTTGGGCTCAAGTGATCTGCTTGCCTCAGCCTCCCAATTATCTAGGACTACAGGCACCCACCACAACACCCATCTTTTTTAGAGAGGGGATTCTCACTCTTGCTCAGGCTGGTCTTGAACTCCTGAGCTCAAGCAATCCACCCTCCTTGGCCTCCCAGCGTACTAGGATTACAGATGTGAGCCACCACCCCTGGCTAAAAATACTTTTTTTTTCCCCAAGTCTCACTTTGTCACCTTTGGTAGAGTGCCGTAGGGTCACAGCTTACAGCAATAAATTAAAAAACTGCAACAAATAAATAAAGCTCATACATTTAGGCTCAAGCAATTCTCTTGTCTCAGTCTCCTAAGTAGCTGGGACTACAGGCACCTGCTACTATGCCCAGCTATTTTTAGAGACAGGGTCTCACTCTTGCTCAGGCTGGTCTCCAACCTATGAGTTCAGGCAATTCACCCACCTCGGCCTCCCAGAGTGCTAGGATTATGAGCGTGAGCCACCAAGCCTGGCAAAAAATAAATTTTTTAAACACTAGGAAAATATCTCCTCTGGAGAATTAGGTGTTCTGTTCTTGTTGTTTTGTTTTATTTATTTTATTTTATTTTATTGCAGTTTTGGCCAGGGCTGGGTTTGAACCCACCACCTCCTGCATATGGGGCCAGTGCCCTACTCCTTTGAGCCACAGGCACCGCCTGTTTTGTTTTATTTTTTGGAGGTGGAGTCTGGCTCTCTTGCCTAGGCTGGAGTGTAGCTCCATTATCATAGCTCAACTCATGGGCTGTAATGATCTTCCCATTTCAGCCAGGAAAGGCACCCACCACCATGCCCCACTAATTTTTTTAAAAAAGAGACAGTATCTTGCTATATTGCCCAGGCTAGTCTCAAACTCCTGACCCCAAAAGATTTTCCCACCTCCACCTCCCCAAAAGGCTCCCATCATGCCCAGCATAAAGAACTGCATTTCTGATCGAAATCACGGCCATAACTACTATACTCATATTTCCCTTTTGGCCACAACTTCCAAGGAGTTAAGGACTTTATTTTACCTCCAGTTCCAGAATAATATTATCTCTTAGGCTTGATATAATTTTCTCTTCCTTTTCCTTCAGTTCTGTGTTACTTCTTCCTTTTCCCATTTCGTTAGCCTTATTTCCTGTAAGTTCCCTCAGGAGTTTTCAGAATCCTGATGACTATAACTAAGACCTTGCACAGCCAGGGCTGGCCTTCCCAGGCATACCTCTTGCTCATAGAACTGCCTTCCAATGGCCACACCTTGGCACTGCTTGCCTATGAACACTGACTTTCGGGGTCCTTGACCCCCATACCCTCTCTGGTCAAGCTTTTCCACGTCCTCCACCCTCATGCCAAAGATGAAGAAGTTCTCTTCTCCCGCCTCTTCTGCCATCTCCACATTGGCCCCATCCATGGTGCCAATGGTCAGTGCCCCATTGAGCATGAACTTCATGTTGCCAGTGCCTGAGGCCTCAGTGCCTGCAGTGGAGATCTGCTCAGAGAGATCAGCAGCCGGGATCACTGTGGGGCAGCAGCAGAAGGATAAGGCAACTCAGGGTAGAGCCCCACCCCAGCTGGGGGCTCTAGGCATAGTTAAGAATCAGAAGTCCCTCCCAAGCCCCCCTTCCTTTACCAACCAAATTACCCTCTCATACTCCACCCCCACTACTTTCTACTTCTGGTTGATTCTTAAACATCTGGCTCCAACCTGGATTCCCGACCTCCTTTATGTGATTTGAAGGGCACCAGCAAGGCCTATCTCCCTGATAATTTCAGCCTGTATTATCTGAAATTCCACCATTAGAGGGGTACCCTCATGGTTTACAAACATTGTCCTCTCCAAATTCTTCTTTCAAGTCCAAGTACTCCAAGAAAAGATGAGTAATGCTGGGCGGTGCCCGCAGCTCAATGGGTAGAGCACTGACCACATACACCAAGGCTGGTGGGCCAGCTAAAACAACAATGACAACTGCAACAACAACAAAAAAAATGTCTAGGCATTGTGGCAGGGGCCTGTAGTCGCAGATACTTGGGAAGCTGAGGCAAGACAATCACTTAAGCCTGAGAGATTGAGGTTGCAGTGAACTGTGATGCAATAGCACTCTACCCAGGGCAACAGCTTGAGACTCTGTCTCAAAAAAAAAAAAAATGACTAATGCCTCCTCCTAGGTCTGAACTACTCAGAGCCTCCATAGGGTCCCTGTGGGCAACACCCACCTTTCTCAGCCAGTGAGACTCGATAGTTCTCTAGGAAGATCACACGGAGACGGTCTCCCACTACTGGGTCATGGTTGACCACATCCCCAATGGCTGTGATGAGTTTGATGATCATCTTGGCCATGTGGTACCCAGGTGCGGCCTGTAGGGGCACAGTCAGCTCTATAGCCCAACTCCCTACATACCCCCAATCCTGCAACCCAGCCAGGCTGATCTCAACCTGGATATCAAAGGCCCAGAACCCTGGTGGGCCCTGACTCTCACCTTCCCTCCTATCATCACAGTCCGAGGCACAAAAAACTTGTTTGGCTCCTTCTTGATGCCTATGGAGAACAAAGAAGGATCATGGGGGCCAGCTTATGTTCACTCTGAGTAGTAGCTGCTGACAGGGCTGGGAGACAGTAGGCCTAACTTGGATAGTCACATATGTGACTGTCACATTTCCCTCTCTAAGCCTCAGTTTGCCCATCTGTGAAATGGGGATAATACCATGACCCATGAGTTGTCATGAGACCAAGAGAGATATTGATCAGGCATTATGTGCAATGCTAGCAGGTATACAGAGGGGAGAACAGAGAGGTAGAGTCCCTGCCACTCACGGTTGTACAGGGTGATGACATGGAGGCAGTTTAGGAGCTGTCGTTTATATTCATGAATCCGCTTCACCTGGACGTCAAAGAGTGAGTTGGGGTTGATGTGGACTTTGTATTCCCTCTCTAGGTATGCAGAGAACTTCAACTTGTTTTCCTGTAGGCAGGGGAGAGAAGGAAAGCTCATCAATAGGTCTCAACCTTGGGAAATCCTACTGTCTTTATGTCTTTCCATTCACTCAGGCCCAGGAAGATAGATAGCAGGAGGCTCACTTGCTACCTTCATCCTCCAGCACTAGGGCAGACATTGCTAATCAATGTCAGTGCTCTTCCCTTGAGATCAGATGGTGCCTCTGACTCCAGGCAACTTCAACCAATGAGCCTGGAGTTAGCAGGAGACAGCTCTATTTGCCATCCCTGACCCAGACATCTAGCTCCCCCAGCTCTTCTTGGGCCAGGCCCAGCACAGTTGTTCCAGGTTGCAGCCCTCCCCACCTGTTTCACTTTGGCCACATCCCGGATAAAGGCTTCATCATCCACAAAAGAAAGAAGTTTGTGCAGCTGGTCCAAGTCTGAGATGTAGTCCTCCCCGATGCGCTGTGGGAAGATTGCTCTCAGTCAAGACCATCACCCCATCCTCCTTCCTCCAGACACAGAGGGGTCCTTTCCAGGCTAGCCAACCCATCTCCACCCAGAAGACTGCTCTGGGAGCTGTCCCCACACCTCCTTCAGCCTCCCAACTGGGGAAAGGTGCACTACCCGCTATCTTCCTCCTCTGTCATTCTTTTTTTTTTCTTTTTTTGAGACAGAGTCTCAAGCTGTCACCCTGAGTAGAGTGCTATGGTATCATAGCTCACAGCAACCTCCAGCTCTGGCTCAGGCTGATCCTCTTGCCTCAGTTTTTCTGTTTTTTAATAGAGACGAGGTCTCACTAAAACAGGTTAATCAGGCTGTTCTCGACTTCATGAGCTCAAGCAATCAACCTATCTCAGCCTCCCAGAGGGCTAGGATTACAGGAGTGACCC
>NW_003852535.1:1627517-1636197 GCF_000181295.1 Otolemur garnettii
TTTTTTTTTTTTTTTAGAAATGAGGTCTTGCTTTTGTTCAGGCTGGTCTTGAAATCCTGAGTTCAGGCAATCCACTCACCTCAGCCTCCCAGAGTGCTAGGGCTTACAGGCATGAGCCTCTGCACCCTGCCTCTCCGCTCCCATTCTTGACCTCTTACCCACCTGACTTCCGCAGGCCTTCATGGCTTCCTGGCCTTTTTGTCATGCTATCATGACCTTACGTTTCCTCTACCAGATACCTGCCACTTCCAATGTCACTTCAGATGTGACTCAGGGATGACTCCCTCCATTGGACTGTGTGCCCCACCAGGTTCACCTCCAATGCCAGGGCCTCCATAGGGCATCCTCACAAAGATAAGAAAATGGTGCCCCTTCCTCCCCCAAGTAAGTATGAGGCTTGGGGAAGGCAATGCAGGATAGGTTTCAGCCCTGGAACCCAGTGAGTCCTATAGTGACCTGTGTTAACCTCATTGGCCGTACAGTGGGCTCTCACCTCAGCAATGACCTCTGCCAGCCCAGGGTTGCACAGAACCAGCCAGCGCCGAGGGGTGATGCCATTGGTCTTATTCTGGAACTTATGAGGCTCCAGCTCATAAAAGTCCTTGAAGCTGCGGGAGGGGGTTGGACGAGGGTCGCCACTCACCCCTGTGGGATGAAGGCCTCCTCCCTGGGGCCCCTAGCCTGGTGTCTTGCTGAAAGGGGCCTGGGCTGGGGAATGCAGACCTGGGGAAGGTGAAGGGTGCTGTGTGTGAGTCGGGGTTATCTTGGGACATGGCTGTACTGGAAGGGGATTGGTGCTTGTAGGAGCACTGCCACCTGTGGAAGGGGCAAGCTGCGAGAGACCATGAATGGTTGGTGCCAAGCAGTGGTGAGGGGCGAGAACAGTTAAGTGACAGGGGTGTAGCCTGGAGGGTGGGGTGGGGTCCAGAGAGAGGAGCTCACATGGTCTTCCTGAGGATCTCAGAGTGGATTCGAGCCACACCATTGACGGCGTGAGAACCTGCGATGCACAGGTGTGCCATGTTGATGCGCTTCACCGCACCCTCCTCCACAAGGGACATGCGTCGCAGCCGGTCTGTGTCCCCTGGGAATACGGCTGCCACTCGCTGTACCCGGAGAGCCCAGAGCTAAGGACCCAGGAACCGTGGCCCCCAACCCCATACCCACTTGAGTTCTGCCCCAACCTCTTACTGCATCAGTCTGGGTATCTTGGCTGGACACACTTTCCACACCCCCACTCCTAGGCCCTAGCCTGGGTTCCCACTCTTGTCCACCCCCACACCTTCCCGACTCACTACTGACGTTAAGGAAACGCTGGTTGATTTCATAGATGATCTGGAGGTGTCGTGGCAGCAGCGTCTCCATGAGGTGCACGGGCCAGCGCTCCAGGGCCTCCGGTAGCACCGTGTGATTGGTGTAGGCACAGGTCTTCACTGTCACTTCCCATGCCTGGCACACGGGTGGGAAGTGAGGTGCCAATGTCTATCCACACACACGCAGCCAATGGGCTGCCACTGCAGTGCCAGGTTCCAGAACATGCCCCTCTGGCCTCACACTCCATCTGTTCACTCCACTCATATCCTTCCACCCCTCAAACTGAGAAGGGAAGGGAACCCTGCATCAGAGAGTGTCAGACCAGAATGTAGGAGTCCTGAAGCCTACCTTGTCCCACTCCAGCCTCTCCAGGTCCACCAGGATCCTCATCAGCTCAGGGATGGCCAAGGAGGGGTGGGTGTCATTGAGCTGGATGGCCACCTATGAGAGGAGACTGGGAGTCAGTCTGGGCTCAACCCGTGTGCTCTAGTCACTGCCCTTTGCCATTTCAGAGCCTCCCAGAGAGGTTGTCAGGCTGAGCTGGGGGCATAGGAGCTCAAGGGGCAGCAGTGGAATGGGAGAGGGGTGGGAAGCCCAGGTTATGGCCTGTTAATTTAGGATTCTCTGAAGTCACACCCCACACACTCCCAGCCTACACTCCCTCATCTGTGAGACAGGGCAGGACAGGCTGAGGCTGGAGGACAGAGGTGACAGTACGCACTATCCAGAAACAAAGCATGGCTGGTCCCATGGACATAGCACCTTATCTGGGAAAGCATCGAAGTTTGTGCGCACGGGATCGCGGCAGCCGAACTTGGAGGACTTGAAGCGACGGATGATGTCCTGGAGAGTGGCAGCTACCACAAAATACTCCTGCTTTAGCCGTAGCTCCTTCCCTTCAAAGAACTGGGGACAGTGTGACACAGGTGAACCAAGGTGGCAGGAGTGTGGCCCAGACTTGCTATAGGTGTAGCCAGACTGGCCCCCCTGGGCCCTGAACTGGGCCCACCTCCAGCACTTTCCCCACCAAGAAGTAGTGGTGAGGGACCGTGTCAGGAAGCAGGGTCACAAGAACCAAGAGTACTGTAGTTACCTGAGGGGACAGTGCCTCCAAATGGCCTTTCCTACCACTTCCTCTCAGGACTCAGGTGTTCTCCCACTTTAAGAACTTGGGGTGGGGGCAACAGGATATACATGGCCAGCAATGTGCCCTGAGTGTGACTAGGGCACCAGCACATGTCTCCCCTCCAGCTCTCCCTGACCCTCTCCCAAGGACTCAGGCTTCCTGCCCCCACCCCAAGTTATGACATACGTTGTCGTTGGGGTACAGGACACGGGAGATGTTTTCTGCCAGGTTGCGGTCCAGCACGGCCTGGATATAGCCACCAACATTGACTGAGGGACAAAAGTAAGGGCAATATCAGGGCTGGCTAAGTGTGTCTGGTGGGCAGGCTGGGGCTGCTGGCTGCCAGCAGATGAACTCACAGTCCTTAAGGTTGAAGTCATTGGGTGCCTTGGCTGACCAGAGGCGCATGGTGTTGACAACGTTGTTTCGGTAGCCAGGCACAGGTGTGTCATAGGGCATGGCCAATACCACCTGCAGAGTACACTTTGTCAGGAGCTGGACAGTCTGCCAAGGGCGCCAGCCCTGGCATCTGCCTATCTGACTTATGGGGCCTCCCTCCTCTCAAGGCTGGTACTCAAGACTTTGTCCCTGTACTCTGCTGAGTCCCAACCCCTACTCTAGTCCCAGTGTTGACATTTACTAGCTGTTTACATGAGCAAACCACATAGCCTCTTTGTACCTCATCTTTGTTTTTTTCTTTTTTTGAGACAGAGTCTCGGTTTGTCACCCTTGGTAGAATGCTATGGTGTCATAGCTCACATCAACCTCAAACCCTTGGGCTAAAGCAATTCTCCTATCTCAGCCTCCTAAGTAGCTGGAACTATAGGCGCCTGCCACAACACCCAGCTATTTTTTAGAGACAAGCTCTTGCTCTGGCTCAAACTGGTCTCAAACCTATGACCTCAGGCAATCCACCCGCCTCAGCCTCCCAGAGTGCCAGGATTACTGGTGTGAGCTACTGCATCTGGCTGGTGGACCTTATCGATAGAGAAGATACCCTCCAATACCCCTCCTCAAGAGCTCCCCTAGACACCCATAACCTCTACCTTGTCAGCCAAGGCAGCCCCTGGGAGAAGTTTAGGCTGGCACCCTGGCCCAAGGAAAAGCTAGAGACACTTTAGACTCATGAGAGGGCTGAAGGAGTCACAGAGGTCAAGTCCACCCAAAGGTCTTATGCTGCTTGACCACAGAGCTAATTAGCAATAACTAATGCTGTTAACAGTGACTAATGCTAGCCCCATCTCCCACAATTAGCAAACATCAATAACTGCTGCCAATAACTGTGTGATACCACAGTGCTGAGCACATGCACCCCTCCAAGGGAGCCCTTTGAAGGAGCATTGCCCTCCTTACCCACACTATGTCCCCTCTGGAGCAGAGCAAGAGCTGCAGCCCAGAGAGGGAAGGGAGTGATCTAAGAGCATACAGTTGGGCAGCAGTGCCTTCTTGCCAGAGGTGCATGTGCCAGGCTGCCATGTGCACATGGCATGTACTGCCAGCAGCCCCACAGGGCCTTAGCCTAGATGACAACAAACACATACCCAAATCTGAAAGCTTAGTGGTTTCTATGCAGCCCATCTGGAGGCTGGTGACCTGCAGCTGCAGCAAGATGGAATAAAGCAACTGGGATTTGGACACCTGGTTTGGCTTTAGGATCCCCTAGCTCTCTGTGACTAGGAATTCCTTACTAAAGGCCTTCATCCTCTCCCCTGCTGCAGAATGGAGTCACCATGTAGGTCCTTTGGTGAGTCTTTAGTGGGGAGGAGCCAGGTCAGGGGAGGGGCATTGTGGAGCAGGGCAGCCTCTCTCCTCTCGCCAAGCTCCCCACTTAGTCCACTTCCCTGTGACCCTGTCTCCAGTCTCTTTTGTCTCTAGTCTCTTTTGTCTCCAGCTGTGTGACCTTCACCTCTCTGAACCTCAGTGTCCTCAGTTGTAAAATAGCACCAGGCCCATTAGCCTCTTGTTTCCTGCTTCTTCTAGGAGCCTCCTGCTCATTTTCCCCTTACTGGACCCCCAGTGCCACCCCCTGACTCCAGGCTCACCTGTGTGTCCACCCACTTGGCTCCCTGGCTGGTATGCTCCACTCGGCCGTAAAAGTGCACAGGCAGTGTGAACTCAGGTCGAGCCTTCTCCCAGGGGTTGCCATAGCGAAGCCAGTCATCAGCCTCTTCCATCTGAGCCCAAAGCAGAGAGGAAGGGAGTCATATCAGAGCTCAGTAGTCATGACATAGTGGGTGGCAGGGCAGAGTAGGAGCAGTAGGCCTGGTGTACCCCATACTATGTGTGAGTTAAAGGCTCTGAGTGAGCCCCTGGTCAGGTGGGCAATCCAGTGGGACATGATGTGTACCAAGAAGTCCATGGGTGTGGACCACCTATTCCAGGGATCACCAGCTGGCTTTGGGAGAAGAAGGAAGGAGCAAGGATGCTTTCTGCAGAGCTTGGGGCTGATTCTGGACCTATCCAGAGATGGATAACCAAATGGGAGTCCTCTCCATCATGACTGGGCTCTGTAAGGTCATGGCCAAGGCTGCTCACCTGCCAGCCTCCACAGATCTTCTGGTTAAAAATCCCAAACTCATAGCGAATCCCGTAGCCATAGGCAGCCAGGCCTAGTGTTGCCATGGAGTCCAGAAAGCAGGCTGGGGGTGTGAAGGGAGGTGTGTGTCAGGGACCCAGCACAAAGAAACCCTTCTGCTCAAGCCCCTACCCCCACCCCACCAGCCCTGTGCACTTGCCTGCCAGCCGGCCCAGGCCCCCATTGCCCAGCCCTGCGTCCTCCTCGATGTCTTCCAATTCCTCCATGTCCAGGCCCAGCTAGAAGGAGAGCAGTGGCAGTGGTCAGAGCCAACTGCTAGCAGGGGAATCCCTCACTTCCTTAGGTTTACCCCACCTCCCATCCTCACATACCTGGTAGGTGGCTTCATCACAGGCATTCTCCAAGGCCAGGTTCACCATGGTGTTCTGTAGTGTCCGTCCCATGTAGAACTCCAAAGATAGGTAGTAAATCCTCTGCCCAGGGAAACAGAGGCGCAGGGAGGGCATCAGGACCATCCACCAACATTCTCTCTCATCCTCCTGCCCTACTCTTAGGCCCCAGCATGTCCCATTCCTGTCCCTAATTTTTTCCTCCCCACTCAGGGGAACCATCTCAGGCTTTGAGGCTCCACAGGTAAGGTTCTGGTCCCAGCATTCCTCTGACTTTGGACAAATCATTAGCTTCTCTGGCCTCAGTTTCATCATCTGGAAAATGGAACTGGCTATCCCTACCTCAAGGATTGGGAAGAGGTGGTAACCCCTCTCCATCACACGCATGCCTCCCAATAGCCCGTCAGGGAGTCAGGACACAGAGAAGCACCTCCAAGTACTCCCCAAGAGAATAAGGCCGAGGCTCAGAGAAAAAAGTCATTTGCTCAAGGTCACACAATGACTAAGTCTTGGAGATTATCACCTCCCCTGCTTGCACAGCCCAGTTCTTTGGCCCTCAAGCCTCAGTCCCATGAGGGGAACCCCATGGCACCTGGAGCTAGGATGCTGATTGTGCCTGGTCACCTGGTTTCCTAGGTTCTCTCCCTACTCTGCCTGCCTGCCCCTCCCCCATTCCCCGAGATGGGGTGTTGGGTTGCTGACATTTACCAATGATCCCACCAGACACTTGATCCCTGTGCCTCAGCTGCCCCAGGCTCACCCACCTGCTGCACAGGCACATCAGGAACACGTCCAGTGACTGACATGTCCTTCCACCCAAGTCCAACACAGGCCATAGGCATCGTGTTGTCCACCACCAGCCCCTCCAACCTTCCCTGAGTGGGTACTGGGCCTTTGTAACCAACTCACCTGACCTGTCCCTGCCCTAGCTTTCTCCCCCAGGGCTTCTTAGCCCCCCGCCTTGCATCTGGTACTCCTGGGTCCTCCAAACCCCAGGAATCTAGAGTAACCAAGGCAGCCACTTAATCCAGATCTCCCAGCTCCCTGGCAGGACACCCCACCAATACCCCAACCAGGATGTCCCTAGCGGCACCTTGGGGTCCTTCTCGTAGTAGTGCTGCTGTGTGCGGATCCAGCGACCCACAAGGTGGTCACGCACAGTGTGGGCCAGTGCAAAGTAGTAGTCTCTTGGGGTGGCCACATTGCGGTCCTTTACGAGTGTGAAGTGTAGGTGCCGGTTGAAGTTCTTTTTCAGCTCAGCCACGTTCTCCACTCCGGCCAAGCCACGCACACTGATTTGTTTTCTCTTCTCCTGATCTGATAGGGGCCGGGACATGGCTGCAGGAGGGTGGGCCGGACAGATGGACGAGATGATGGAGGAGGGACAGCAGCCTCAGAGGTGCCTCCAGCCAGGGAGTGGAGCTCCCCAGCCCTGAGGGGATTTAAAGCCTGGCTCTGGGCAGCATTCCCTGCCTCCCCCATCCTGCAATGGGAGGGTCTTGGCCTAGCAGTTCAGGGAGCTATTTTGGGGATAGGGGAGGAGAAGGGAGGGAGGGACCAGCTCCACAGGCCCAGGCCAACCAAGCCTGCCTTGTTCATAGCCCTGTGCTGACCTACTTCCTCTGTGTCTTTGGTCTTCTCTCCCTTGCCCCTGCGTTTTGCAGGGTTGGAGACAAGTGCAGCAGGCAGAGTGCTGTACTGGGGTAGGGAGGCCATGTGTTGTGGCAGGTCCCCCCTGCAGGCTGAGGGGTCAGGAGATGTGCAGAGGACACTGCGTATCTTTGAGAAGGGGGACCAGGACCCTAGGTCCCAGGGGTGGTGTGGGGGAGGTCATCTGAGGCAGGGCCACTGCCTCACCCTATTCCCTCCAAAGCTGCCCTGAGCTCCCCCTGTTGCTGTCCCTCAAGGAGTTCTAAAGTGACCTTTTTGAGATGGATGGTCAGATTACAAGCCAGCCTTGGCTAGAGGCCTCTGGCCTAGAACTGAGGCCCCTGGGAGCTGTAGTCCTGTGGCCCCACAGGAGTGGGAGAAACTGAGGCACTCCCCAGCCACGCATAATATTGATGAATATCACCCTGCTCCACCTGCCTGGTGAGTGATTGGAGATCTTCTCTCACACCCTCCTGCACAGGGCCCACACACTGGGTATGGATTAAGGCGACAGGGTTCACAGCTCTGTGGTCTCATCTGAAAAATGGGAGCCTAATCTGTACCTCAGGGTTTTTTTTTCTTTTGACAGTCTCACTTTATTGCCATCGGTAAAGTGCCACAGTGTCACAGTTCACAGCAACCTCCAACTCCTGGTACCCTCCAGAACACCTGGCTATTTTTTTGTTGCAATTTGGCCAGGGTTGGGTTTGAACCCACCACCTTTGGTATACGGGGCCAGAGCCCTACCCACTGAGCAACAGGGGCTGCCCTTTTTTTTTTTTTTTTTTTCCTGAGAAAGGGTTTCACTCTGTTATCTAGGCTAGAGTGCATTGGCCCAATCAGCTCACCACAGTCCCCAACTCCTGGGCTCAAGCGATCCTCTTGCTTCAGCCTCAGAGTAGCTGGGACTATAGGTTTATACCACCATACCAGGCTATTTTTTTTAAAGACAGGGTCTGGCTATGTTGCACAGGCTGATCTTGAACTCCTGACCTCAAGCAATCCTCCCTTGGCCTCCCTATTTGTACCTCAGGGACTTGAGGTCCCTCTGTGTGACCTGCCAGCTGAGGGCCACTCTTTCATGGCTTTGGCTGCCCCCACTCATTGCTCATGTCCTGGCCCCAGCACTTGACTTGTGTGACCTTCAGCTGGCTGCTTTACCTTCCTGAGTTTTGGATTCCTTCATCAAATTCATACTCTCAAATGAGAATATAAATCCCCGCTTCATCAGCTGTTGCCTCCTAATTTTGTGGGGGCAGACTTTGAATCCTGCTTTGTTCTTCAAAGGGAAGGAACCCATGACCTCATGCTGTTTCTAGGCTGCCTGGGCCTCCTGGGATGGTGGGCTGATTGAGGCAGAGGATCTAGGTGCTCAGCACTGAGGGTTAAGGAGGCAGGTCAGAGGCCTGAACAGATGCAGGATGCTATTGAGAGCCTGGTTTAGGGAAGGCCAAGCCATTTCCGAGGACTTTCTGGGCCACAGCAAACCCAGCCCTGAAATTACCTGCTTAGTGGGGGCTGAACTTTAAGTCCTACCCAGGCATTTGACCCCACCCCTCAGCCCTGCTCCACTCAGCCCCCAGGGCATCACCAGTTGGCTAGTCTTCCAAGTGGAAAAAGATCAAGAAACTACCAAAATGCACCACCACAGATGTAGTAGAAATA
>NW_003852535.1:1636492-1654610 GCF_000181295.1 Otolemur garnettii
AAAAAAAAAAAAAAAAAAGACTTTTTCTTCTGTAACTTTCAATTTCTTCTTTTTCCTAAGTCTTTCATAAGCCATATTAAAAAAAAGAAGAAGCAGGGCCAGGCACGGTGGATCACACTTGTAATCCTAGCACTCTGGGAGGCCAAGGTGGATGGACTGCCTGAGCTCAGAGGTTCGAGACCAGCCTGAGCCAGAGCGAGATCTTTTTTTTTTTTTTCTAGACAGAGCCTCAAGCTGTCCCCCTGGGTAGAGTGTCGTGGCATCACAGCTCACAGCAACCTCCAGCTCCTGGGCTAAATTAGCAAGTCTCCTGCCTCTGTCTCCCAAGTAGCTGGGACCACAGGCGCCTGCCACAATGCCTGGCTATTTTTTTTGGTTGAAGCCATCGTTGTTCAGCAGGCTGGGCTGGATTCAAACCCACCACCTTAGGTGTATGTGGCTGGTGTCTTAGCCACTTGAGCCAAAAGCACCGAGCCCAGAGCAAGATCTGGTCTCTAACAAAATAGCCAGGCATTTTGGTGGGCACCTATAGTCCCAACTACTTGGACGGCTGAGACAAGAGAATCACTTGAACCCAATTTATGAGCTGTGGAGCTACAGCACTCTACTGAGGGCAACAAAGTGAGACTCTGTTTCCAAAACAAAAAGGCCAGGCACTCTCACCTGTAATGTTAGCACTTTGGGAGGCTGAGGTAGATCATTGGAGCCCAGGTATTAGAGTCTACAGCTGAGCTGTGATCCTGCCACTGCACTCCAGCCTGGTCCACAGATACGCCATCTCTTCAAAAAAACAAAGAATGCTGGTGGCTCTCAGATTTCTTCCCTTTCACAGTTTACATCCCACCAAACCTGTACTCCGTGGTTCTCCGACTACACTTGTCCCTGAGAAGAGTTAAGATAACTGGCAAATGCTGCTGGGCAAGCACCTGCTTGTTAGCCATACTGCCACCTCAAACCCCAATTGGGGTGGCATGCCTTGCCCACACAAACCTTAGCACTGCCCCCTATTGTCTGCAAAGCTCTCTTCCTGTCACTGAGAACCTGTTGCCAGGAGATCATCCCTATCTTTCTATTGACAGCCCAATTTTTTTTTTTTGAGACAGAGTCTTACTTTATTGCCCTCAGTAGAGTGCTATGCCATCATAGCTCACCGCAACCTCATTCTCTCACCTCGGCCTCCCCAGTAGCTGGCACTACAGGCGTCAGCTATATTTAGAGGCAGGGGTGGGGTGGGGGCTGGGGGATGTCTCACTCCTGCTCAGGCTGATCTCGAACCTGTGTACTCAGGTAATTCACTTTACTAGACCTGCCAGAGTGCTAGGATTACAGGCCTTGACCCACAGTACCTGACCAGGCCAAGTCAATTCTTTCCCAGATGTTAGCCCAAGGCCCTCCCCTCTCCTGCCAACTCAGCATTCCCTTACTCAGGCACCTGCTGCAGTTCCAAACACAGTTCCTATTGGGCAACAGTGCTTTGACTAGTCTGTCCAACTACATTTCTGATGGTCTGTTGTGCCCCCACTTCAAAGTGCTTCTAAGCTTTTTCCAGAGGTGACACCACCACAGGGGCCCCTAGTTATTTTTATACCCAGCCTAGCATGACCAACCTTGAAGGTCTTATTTACCGTCTTCCCCATTTCCTCCACTCCCTTCAGTGCTTTGTATAGATTTATTTTAAGGAACCCTAAAAAAAAAAAAAAAAAAACACTTTCCTAGCTACCCTGCCTTCAAGGTTGGTTCTCAGTTTCTACCCAGAAACCCAGCCTCCTTCCTTGTCCCAATCTGGCTTTCTCCTGGGTCTCAGGGACAGGGCCCTAATGCTGACCTTTCCCAACTGGCATTCCCTCTTGCAAGCTTTGAGGGGGTGGGGACACTTCTGCAGCAGCAGAAATGGCCTTGTCACAAAGTGAAGGGGTACAGGGCCTTTCCCCTCCCCACCCTGGGAGTCTTAAGACATGTGGGTGAGCATTTCTCATCCCTCCTGAGTCTGCCACAAAGCCAGGTGCTTCCTGCCTTCTCCTCCATTTCAGGGCCTCAAGCACCTTGTAGACTGATGCCTTAGCCTCTTTATAACTCTCCAAAACCTTAACAAAAGCTGATGGCAGGAAGCAAGGATGGAGGGAAAACAGGAATGGAGCTAGTCTCAGGGGAGAGAGACTGGAGAAGACAGCTAGGCTGTGGTTAAGTCATTTATTGATTTTATTTCTAAAACCCACATAGCACCACTTTGCTGTTTCCAGAGCTTCAAAGAGCTAATTAACCACCCAATGAGCCCACCAGGGAAACCAAGCTCAGTAGGGGAAGCAGGGAGGTGGAACCAAGGTCAAAGAGGGAAGCCAGGCCCCTGCTCTGCCCCCATTCCATCAGTTAAGGACAAAGAAAAGATCTTAAGTCAAACTTGGTTGGGAAAATCCACAGAACTTGCCTTAGTTATGAGGCTTCCTCAAGCCCTGCAGGCTCACAGCAAAGTACAGGGAGCTGGACAGGGACCAGACACCAGGCTCTGCTCTGGGTAAACAGTGGCCAGCCCCAGCTCTAAGCTGGAAAGCAGCCCAGGCCAGAAATGCTGGCCCAGTGGCCATGTGCTAGGGAGAGCCTGCTGTCCCTCAGCCTCCCCCTAAAGGAAGAAGGGACAGCTGGGAAGCAGGGCAGTTCACCCAGGGGGGTGGGGGTAGCACAACCAAGCAGGAGCTACCTGAGGACCTCACATGGATTTTTCTGGTGCCACAATGCCAGTACCCGCTAACCACGACATGCAAAAACTCAAAATCGCCTAAGACCCTTTGCAAAGTGCTTACAAAGCAAAAGGTGGGGCACTGTATTTTGCCCCCCTCCCAAAGCCTACAGTGCTGGCAGGCTGCAAGTCACCAGCAGAGAAAGAAAAAAGCCACTTGGCAGTTTTAATTTTAGCTGCTCTGTGCCTGACAGACAGGATTAGTTGGCTTGACCTTTAGTGCTGATGCCTCCCCAGGCCCAAGGCCTTAGTCAGGTGGCAGTTTGAAGACACAGATCACAACTGGAGCTCATCAGACTTGGGGGTCCAAGCCCCAGGAAAAGGCCTTCAAAAGGACAGACTAAAGAACTAAGGGGTGAACAAGGGGGTAACTTGGTTCTCAGTCATGTTAACTAGTAAACAAGAGGCAGACAGTGGCACCCCCACAGACAGGCAGGTGGTAGGCTTCCTTAATTAACACCCACAGTTTCCCCCTGGGGAGAAGGGGCCTGGCCAGGTGCTGAACACAGGGCAGGCAACCTAGGTGCTGCCCCTGGTGATAGAGGTGGGTTTTTGCGAAAAGAAAATAAATAATAAACAGACCCAGAAAACCACACTGCTCTTTTATTCAATGGAACATTCCCCCCCTTTAGGGCAGTGTTGAATCAAACACCGAAAAAAAGCCCAGAGAAATTTCTGCAGATAAACCAGTGAAGAGAACGCGCAGTATACATTATTGTCAACATAATCACTCCATGAAGAGGGAAGGGGGGAGAAGAATGCAGAATGAAGAACAAGGGGCTCAAACCCCTAGACACTGCAAACATTCAGATGTTTGGGATTAAAATAAAATGTAAAAGGAAACCTTGCAGCAAGGAGGAGAGGAACAAATGGAATCTGCAGCATTTTAGGTGGTCAGAGAACATGGAAAGAACTCTTGGCAGGCCCAAGGTGGCTCAGGCTGTCCCACCTGTTGCTGGCAGGAGTGCCAAGATACACACAGATCCCAGAACCTGGCGATTAACCCACCCATGGCAACTGTACAATACTCATTCAACAAGGGTGGCAGAAAGAAAAGCCCACAAACATCTTCAGGGGTAGCTATGGAACCTTGAAAAACTGAGAACCAAATGAGGCACACCCCATTGCCTGACATTAATGGCCAAAACCTGTGCCTAAAACCATTTGCTCCCCTCTTCTTGGCAAGGGAAGAATTGGAGAAGGGAAAGGAAATCTAATTGCAGCAGAAGACCGGGAAGAGCGTCTCCTTGGACGGAGTCTGAAGGAAGGAAGAGATGAGAAAGTAACAAAGGGAAAAGAAAATTAATAAAAATTTCACAATATGGAGCCAGCGTGTTCCGATTCCGTCCACAAAAATAACTCAGGCTGCTTTGCCGAACCATCCTGTCCACCAGGGGCGCTGCTGAGGCTGTCTGCCTGGGAGGGTCACCAATGGGCGCGGAAAGTCCTCACTCTCATGGCTCGGGCCATCGCCGCCGCGGGGAGGGATCCTGGCGGCCCGGTTTGGGGAAGAGGCAAAGGGAGTTGGGTGAGGAGAGAAAGAAGACAAAGAAGACACTCGATGCTACGGGGCGCCAGAAGAGCCCAAGCTGGCGCCCCTACTACCATCTGCCCATTCCCAAGCGAGTCCTCAGTCGCTTGGCCCAGCCCGTGCGTGCACACACACACATGCGTGCACATACAATCACATGCGTGCGTCCCAAATGTCTGGCTCCATATGGTGAGGTTCGGCGTGTGTTTTAACGAGACCAATTCTCTCTCTATAATATATATTTTCTTAAAAAACAAGTCTAGTTCTGTGGTGGAGGCGGTGGGGGAGCTGGAGGCATCCCAAAGGGCGGCATGCCTGCCACCCCCATGCCCATCATGGTGACAAAGTTAGAAGGGTCCATGGGAGGCGGAGGAGGGGGGGGCGGGGCATACATCATGCCGGAACCAGGTGGTGGAGGCGGCGGAGGGGGAGGGGCCCCGGGCGGCAGAGGCGGCTGGACCCCGGGGGGCAGGGGCACCATAGTGGGGTTGCCTTGCATCTGAGGGGCTCCTGGAGAAGCTGCTGCAGCCGCCTGCTGCTGTTGCCATGGCGGGATGGACCCTGTGCCAGCGCTCGTGGTGGTAGTCGTCGTATCTGGGGTGGTAAAGAAGCCCAAGGTCACACGCGCGGGGGCACACCGCGGCTCTCTGCAGCTGCTGCCTTGGGATGGGGGCGAGGGGCGCCTGCTCCTTGCTTGGCATGCTGTACGGTGGTGGGGGGCGGGCTGGCAGGGCTGTCCTGGTGATGGGGAGTGGATGGGAGGGCAGGACTACCCTGGGGTCAGCCTGGAGGTCTCTGGGCTTAACATTGTAAGCCCTTTTGTCACCAATGCCCCTGGAAGGGCTGAGGGGAAGGTACCAGACACAAGAACAGCTCTGATGTCCCTCCACCCAGCCGCCGCCACCGCCGCCACCACCGAACGGCACATTCAACCTCAAGGCCACAGCTGCTCTCTCCCCACTGCCCAGCCCTATGTCTGCAGTCTCTCAACCCAATCACAGCCCTCCAGAGCATGCATGCACCATCCCACTCGGGCCATATGCGCCAGGGCTCAGGCCAGCCAGCAGCTCACTCAGCCTATGAGGGCCTGGACTTTGGCACCCTACCTACAACAGCAGGCTTCCCTCCAGCCTGGCCCCACAGATTTCTCCCCAGACACAACCACACCAAACATCAGCTCTCCTCTCCAAAACACTCCCTGGACCAGGGGTCCCTTTCTGTTCTCACCCTCAACAGAAACCAGAGTTTCACCCCAAGGTGTGTCTGCCTGACTTCGTGAGCTGTGAAGTTCTATGGCTCCTCTCAGCCCCACCCACCCATCCCACCCACCCCAACAAGCCCAAAATATTCTACTCACTTTGCTGCCATGGCAAGGGGGTACTGGAAGCCATACTGCTGCTGGGCGGAGGGGGTGGCGGAGGCTGCTGCTGCTGCTGTTGCCATGGGGGAAGAGGACCAGAGGGAGGGGGTGGGGGTTGCCCACTGGGAGGCGGCGGCGGCGGCGGCATCATGCCCATAGGCGGCGGCGGCATCATACCTGCAGGTAGATGTAGGCAAGGGTGAGGCCTCAGGGGGCAAGAGAGGATCTGGGCCAGAGCCCCATTCACTCCCAAGCCTAGGTTAAAACATAAAGCAAGCAGCCATCTATTACCTTTTCCTTGATGCAGGCGATAGACCCCAGAGCCCACAGGCGTACTTCCCAGGTACTGATCTTGATGGAAGGAAAGAGCAGGGACTTAGCAGGACATTTGAACTGGCCAGGAAAGACACCGCCACCCCGATATTAAGTTGCCATCTATACAAGAGCAGCTCTGACAATCCTGCCTGTGAGAAGCAGGATTCTGTGCCCATCTCACACAAAAGTCACTCACTACTGGCCCCAGAATGTAATCTTGCTCCTCCTGGAGCCTGAGTCTTGGCAAATCTGACAAACCCAAGACATTACCTAGTCACTTTGATAGCTGTTTCTAGCTCCCAGCCAGCCACCTGATGGAAACCCTTGCTTATCCCAAAGCCCCAATGTTTCTGGTCTGACACTTACTTACCCATTGGAGGAGGGCCATGGTGCCCAGGTGGGTGGGGGCCCTGGTTCATCGGTGGTGGTGGTGGCTGCATCCAAGGGGGTGGGGGTCCATTAGGGTTGTGCTGCATGGGATGTCCACCATGCCCACCTGTCAGGCTGGGTAATGGGTGTGGGAAGCTGTGGGGGCCACCTCCAGGACCTCCAGGACCACCTCCGTGCATGCCATGGTAGGGCCGACTTTCTGAAGGGCCAGAATTCATCCAGGGAGGACGGCTCTGGGTGGTAGACATTAGAGACTATGTGAGAGCATTTCCCGCCAATGTCCCTACCTGCGCCCCCTGGTGGCAACATTGTTCTTCTGGGTATGCCGTTTAAGACCAGAACCCCAAAACAGTGTCTTCCTAAAGTAAAAAGTCCCCCAAACCGGCCTGAAGTCCCAGAAGAACAATGTTGCCAACCATATTCAATACGCCCTACCCAAAGCCCCTGGCCATGGCTCCCATTGTCTATGGAAGAGAATGGGGAAGCCAGACCAAGAGAACCAGCCCCAGAAGCTCACCGGTGGAGGTGGGTTGTTGGCAGGAGCAGCAGGCCGAGGAGCGCTAGCCAGAGGTGTGGTGGCAGGCCCAGAGGTGGAGCCCACAGATGCTGGTACGGGTGCTTCACCCAGTTCAGCCATGAGTGACAAATATTCTTTATCCATCCGTGCTTTATCCTGAGCTGACTGGGGGTCACCAGGCCTTAAGTGAGGTAGGAAACAAAAACAGAGAAGGGGCAAAAATCATTAAGAAAGCTTTTATACTGAGGAATTTACATACAGAAGACCTTCAAAAATTCAATCATCAAATAATCACATCTTTCTGACCCCTTTCTGGGCTTGGCTCAAAACAGTCTCATCAGATCTTCAGTTCTGTGCCTAGTTCTGTTTCTGGCATTACTGCAGCGCCTATGCCACAGCAGAGACCCTGGGCAAAGAGCACATGACACAGCTGCGAGCACAGAGCCCTCATCAGCCACCAAAGCACAGGTTCTCTCAACTCTCAAATTCATCAAAATCTACCTTCCCAGTTTCATGAAAAAAAAAAAAAATGTGCAAGAGTAGAGCAATTGCCAGGAAAAATTCCCATAACAAAGGCTTGTTTGCCACACAGAAAAAAAAGTAAGTTATTTTGTTAACCGCTGACTTGCACCTGGTTAAAAAAAAAATCTATAGATTAGTGTTCCTGAGTCAATCTTAAGCAACATACACTGAACTTAGTA
Source organism: Otolemur garnettii (assembly GCF_000181295.1). Lineage (NCBI taxonomy): Eukaryota > Metazoa > Chordata > Mammalia > Primates > Galagidae > Otolemur > Otolemur garnettii. The sequence goes on from NW_003852535.1 coordinate 1,644,041, forward strand.
ATTTTAAGCCCAATGAAAATATTTACACCCAGAATGTTTATCTAGTCTTCTTGGGCCAAACACAATAAATTAAGAATATATTCCATACAGGCTGTTTCTAATCATCCTGGGCTTTAAATCACATTACAGATACACACTCACAGAAAGTATTTCTCTAGGATCCATGTGAATAAAAACCAATTAATGTGGCTCAGCACCTGTAGCTCAGTGAGTAGGGTGCTGGCCACATACACCCAGGCTGGAGGGTTTGAGCCCAGCCCAGGTCCTGCTAAACTACAATGACAACTGCAACAACAACAACAAAAATAGCCGGGCATTGTGGAGGGCACCTGTAGTCCCAGCTACCCGGGAGGCTGAGGCAAAAGAATTGCTTAAGCTTAAGAGTTTGAGGTTACTGTGAGTTATGACACCACAGAACTCTACTGAGGGCGACATAGTAAGATTATCTTCAAAATACAAACAAACAATAATGTTGTCTTGGCCAGGCAACACAGCTGTAATTCTGGTATACTGGGAAGCTGAGGCAGGAGGACCACTTGATGCCAGGAGCTCAAGAGCAGCCTGGGCAACACAGCAAGACTTAACTCTCAAAAAAAAAAAAAAAAAAAAAAAAAAAAATTTTTTTTTTTTTTGGACAGAATCTCAAGCTGTTGCCCTGGGTAGAGCGCTGTTATGTCATAGCTCACAGCAACCTCCAACTCCTGGGCTCAGCCTCCCAAGTAGCTGAAACTACAGGCACCCATCACAACACCCAGCTATTTTTTGGTTGTAGCTGTTGTGGTTTGGCAGGCCCGGACTGGATTCGAACCCGCCAGTTTTGGTGTATGTGGCTGGCACCTTAGCCACTTGAGCTACAGGCACAAAGCCTAAAAATTGTTTTTAACTATTATTAGCTGGGCATAGTGGCTCACACCTATAGTCCCAGCTACTTAGGGGCTTGAGGTGTGAGATCACTTAAGCCTAGCAATTAGAGGTTACAGTTGAGCTATGATCCATGCCCCTGCACTCCAGTATGTACATAAGAGCCTGTGCCTTAAAATTAAAAAAAAAAAAAAAAAAAAAGCTATCCTATACACCAAGCTATCACAAGAACAGCAAGCCTCACCTTTGGAATTTGCAATCTGATGCTATGTGGCCAGCCCCTCCACACTTGGTACACACTGTGGTATTGGTGATGCTGCGGGTCTCTGAGCTTTGCCAGGGTCTTAAGATCCTGCTGAGAAAGAAAAAAGGCAACAAGGGCTGTGGACAATCTCTACTTCCATAGGTTCTTCAGGTCTGTATGCACTCTCCTCTAAACTGATTACATACCTGTTATCATCTTCCCGAAGGGTCCCATTCAAGCGAGCCAACTCCCGAAGCTGCATCTTCCGTAGATCATTCTGGTCCTCTGGGGTCTCAATACCCTGTTTCAGGATGTTTCTGATCTAGTGAAGACACAATGGATGGTTACAAAAAATGTTTTGTTTGGGCCATCTAGATGTCTGGCAAAAGGTTTCCTCTCAGGGCTCACCACTCACCTGTTCTACGGCCTTTTTGACATTCTCCATTGTATTGGCAGTGACCAGGGCGTGAAGTGGCTCATCTTCCCCTGGCAACATCTGGCCATCTTTGCGCCCAACCTTCCCTTCTTTCACAGACCCTTTCCCTCGGATCATAATCTTGGCATTACACTCCTTCTCTATGTTCTTCAGGGTATTCCCTCTATGAGAGCCAGGAAAAGAGTGAATTGGTACCTAACAGGCAAGTTCACATTCCAAAGCAGGCAAAAGTTGGGCTGGTTAGGCATTAATGGCAAACACCAAATGCAAAGACTTGGATTTTCCCTCTAAGAGCTCCATGATTTCTAAGGTCAGCCACACCAAACCCAAAAATTTCACTTCTCTACAGTGAAACAGGAAAATAAAAGAGATTTTCTCACAGAACAATGTAATCCAAAGTAAACATCCTATCACAAACAGAAAGCAAGGCAGTAGCACCCACTTTGGTACAAAATACACAGTTCTAATGAATTCTGTATGTGTAGCCTTAGGCTAACAGTTACCCACCTGGGCCCAATTAGCAGCCCCACAAAGTTGATTTCTGGATATTCATCTTGTGGAATCATTACTTTATCACTCACACGTGTTGCTGGAGGTCTATGGAAGGAAAGACTGTCACTTGGACTGTACACTTACAGAAGATAACACATATTAACCAATAGCTCTTCTAGACCCATGGGGGCAACCATGTGCTGATTATAGGGTAACACCAAAATTGTCCCAAGTCACACATGATCCTCATGTCTCCTTCCTTCCCAAGACAGCATAGCCCGGCTCAGCGCCTATAGCTCAACTGGCTAAGGCGCCAGCCACGTACACCTAAGGTGGCGGGTTCGAATCCCCAGCCCGGACCCGCCAAACAACAATGACGGCTGCAACCAAAAAATAGCCGGGCGTTGTGGCGGGCGCCTGTGGTCCCAGCTACTTGGGAGGCAGAGGCAGGAGACTCGCTTGAGCCCAGGAGTTGGAGGTTGCTGTGAGCTGTAATGCCATGGCACTCTACCCAGGGGGACAGCTTGAGGCTCTGTGTCAAAAAAAAAAAAAAAAAGACAGCATAGCCCGGCCTGCTTACTTGTAATCCGCAGGTGGCTTGAAATCAGGGTTGAGTGCAACCATCTCTGTGATGAGGTTGTGCCGCTCCTCTTCAAGCTTTTTTCGGGTGCGAAACTCTCGAGTGTTAAGCCGCTTCCCCTCACTGTTGTAGATGGGCTCAGGGGAAGGGGACCTGTGGAAAACAGACTCATGCTTATTGTTCCGCCCCAACTTCTCTCATTCCCACATGGACTATAACAAGTCTTCCCCAGCCCTTCTGCCTCTCAGACCCTAATAAAACACTCTTCCGGAGGAACCGACCATAACGTGTGCTACTCAAGATCGTGTGGAATGGGGAGATGGATCTGACTTAACATTAGGGAGGTGTGTGTGAGAAAGGAAAAAAATGGTTTTGCTTCTAAAAGTGAGAAGAGAAAAAAAGTCTATCCTTTGGGAGAAAATCTTTGGACTGTTAAGTGGCAAGGACAGTATTATCCTCTCAAGTCTTCTTGCCAAATATAGATTTTCTTTCATTTGAAAAAAAATTATAGTATTGCAACTTTATGAACCACAGAAACCCCCAGTTTAGGTAAAATGTTAACTCTTGGAGAGCTCATGCCCTATCAGGAAGAGCGTCTGTACCCAACACATAGTTAAGTATGAGCTCTTTAACCCAATGAAACTGGGACTCAAGGTTACTGAAGCTACTTGGCCCCAACAATGGAGAAAGATGATTCAAGGCTTCATCTTTGCTTTTCCTTCAATGGCCTGGCTGTGCCCAAGGCCCAGGAGACAACCTGTTTTTTCTGGCTGTTCGAGGTTGGGCAGTCTGGGTAGAGAAAAACGTTAAATTGCTAAAGCAGCTTCTAAGAGAGGCTGCAAATGCAGATTTGGTCAAATACTTGTCTAGGGTCTGAACCTGCAAACAGCAAGGGGAAAACCTACAATTCTCCGCCAGAGTTTACAAAGTCCAGAAAGCAGATTTTCTCTCTCTCATTTTTTTTAAAGGAGTAAAATGCTGTTGCTACAAGTAAAAAAAATAGTAATGATAAAATGGTCAGTTTACCACAGCTGGTTTTGCGGTAATTAAAAAAAAAAAAAAAAGAGAAGTTACACTCCTAGAATTCTGAGTTAAGATTATAAAAAGGACCATAGCTTGATAATCTGAATGAAAATTTAGTAGCAGCTGCAAGAAGGGAAGAGACCATGTGGATCAAGTTATTAAAAAAACATCCTGAAAGTAGTCAAGATTCCTATACCCTTGGTTTAGTTGAAAGAACCTTGCCTAGTTGGAGAGCAAGGACTGAGAACTCGGCTGCTCCCACTGTCTTCAGCCTAAAGGGAACCATGTCATACCACGTTACACACACGATGGAATAAAAGGTCAGGTTTGTTCATTGCTAATGACGGCTAAATGACACCTCCGTTTCTAGCATTTGTATAAACTGTTAGCACAATCCAATTAATAGTGAACAAAAACAGCAAACATAACCCCAGCTCATTAGACTATCATCTTATACATTTAATCTACAGATTTTAAAACATTTTTAACTGTTTAAGTTAAGCAACATCAAAATTGTATAAAGTGGCTTAATTGTGAGATTAACACCTTAAGAAATAATCTTATTAAGGTAAGAAATTCATGCATTTCCCTTCAACCTGGTCTCAAAATCAAAACCAATCAGGCATTAGGGCCTCTTTCAAAACTGAACACAAGGGAGGAAAAACTCTGCTCTGGTTTCATTTCTAGCATGCTTGACCCTGTTAATTCCCACCCACAGCTGTCTAAAATTAAGCATTTCTGGCTAAGCACCAAAACAAGTTTTACCAGTACCCAATTGGCCACATAAAGGCCTCACAACAGTTTAACCTCCTCCCAAACTGTAGAAGTAAAAGGCAAAAGCTAATATCTAGAGGTTAGACTAGCCCGACTTCTTCACCTTGAATAGGCATCGGGTAGATCAACTAAATTCTAAGTTCTCCAGGAAGCAAAGAAGGTTTGTTAAAAATTCAACCTTTGAAGGAATTGCCTGGTAACCTGTAGACATTATTAAAGGAAAAAAAGGCCAAAAAGGCACTAAACAGTTGTGGTCTATAATCTACAATGTAAATCTTTAAAAAAAAAAAAATCTTCAAATGAAAAAGAGGCATAAGTCACAACACAACCTTCCAACTAAAATCTATACCAAAAAAACATAAATTAAGTAAACCTGAATAGTCAATATGAATAAGGAAGTTAATTAGTTTCCAGGCTAAGAGTGACAGAAAGATACTGAGTGACTACTAAAGCCATTACATCATCTTCCTGATTTCGTTATTAACTGAGTAACAAAAGCCAAAAACACTACTTTTTTAAAAGTCTTTTCAACTATGCTATATGCATGAAGAAAAATTTTAACAAGGAGAGACTGTGCTGTTAAGTAACCAGATTTTAGCTGTTCAAAGACCAATTAGCTAATAGAATTCCAGCTTAAACAGTTCATCTCCCCCTAACTTTTTATTTTTCAAAAGATGAGAAAAATTTAAAACTGAAATGATATGACCACAGCTGTTTGAGGCCCACGTTGCCTTTTTTAAAAAAAAGTAATTTAGGGTTGGTTGCTTGCCTTCTTCCCAAAAGAGGTAAGAGTATTCTGGCTCCTCCCACACCCCCAGGCAATGGCCAAGGCTGAAAATTAACTGGCAGTGAAGGAAGTTGGTTAGGAACCTCATCTGATTTTAACCATCTCAAAACCATGAGCAGGAAGACTGCAGCAATGAGCTGATCCGAGTTTCTGGCCTGCTCAAATTCACCGATGCTCAAAAATATTCTTAATCCCTGCATCGTGTACCTGTGAGAAAAACTCTACCTCCTGGGCTTTCAGCCAAAGCAGGTACTGAAAAGGCAGGTTAATGGGCCACCTCACTGTCCCTAGGGGTGGGTAAAGCAGGTTAAAATCTACATGCTTACCAATTAGAAACCAGTTGTCCATTTTCCTGTAACTTTTTATTCTCCTAATAATTAAGTTTCATTGCAATTTTCTAACTGTTGACTGACCATGTATGTTACTAATTAAACCCTAGGCCCCCAAATGGTCAGAGTACCAGTCGTCTTACTAGGATTTCATTGACACAATATGTTGCCACCAGTAAAACGTATTGAGAAAAAGGTAAAAGCGTTACTGTCAGCTGGTTAAAACTGTTTCCCAACCTGTCCTCAGGGTTAGGGGGGATGCCCAGGTCTCCTGTGCGCAGTTTACGAGTCAGGTCTTCTATCTGCAGTTGCACTGGAAGAAACCAGGTTAGGAAAGAAAAAAAAGGATGGAAAAAAGACAATGTTACCAAAAAACATCTTAAATCTCAACAATAAGCATGAAGAACTCGGAGACTTTGAAAGGGACGATTGATCAGTGAACACAATGAGGCAAAAAAAACCCCTAACCAACTATGCGCAGGAATCCATTTACATCTATTAAGTATTTTTCACTTCAAAATGGTTATCACTTAAGGAAGCAAACAGTTTGTTGGAAGAGGGGTTAGAAGTAAAGACTGTTCACTAAGGCTAACATCAAAGCAATTATTAGGTAGGTGTTTCACCTCTCCCTCCCCACCGAGGCTTGCTTACAATTGGCACCCAGAACCAAAACCATGTGATATCACCAGTACCTGATTCCCATCAAATTATCTGAGGGCAAGACTTGAGTTTATTTTTCTTCATTAAATATTAAACACAGCCCAAAACAAGACCCAATTAACATGGGACAAGGAAAAATACCAGTTGAGCAAAGATAATCTTCATTAATAGCAGACTTAAAACTCTTTAAACAAGACACTTAATAACCAGTTCAACACCATATGGAAATTTATACATACTTTTTCTATACAACCACATCTGTACTAGAGTAAGGGTGGTCTCCCAATACCTGCAGCTTGTATTCAGATATTAAATGACAAACCACGTTATCTTAAACCAATAATAACAACAAAGTGCTAGAAATGTTTTCAGCCTTGCTATTTATGTGGGGAGTTGGTGTATAGAAGATGGCGAGTGTGGGTCAAGGAGAATGAATGTGGCCCTCAGGCCTTGACCAATGAGGCTGTACATGAAAAAGAGAGATGAGGGTTTCACAAAAGTTGCCAGTGACTCCAGGGAAATGTTACACAGCTGATTTTCAAGATAATGGGAACTGCAGAGCCAGAGTGGCTTTCTTCAATGTGATAACCACCTGTTCCTTACCTTTGTAGCATCTCGAGTTCTGAGCAGGCATCTCTAACAAGGGCAAATCTTACTGAGTTGGGTTAAAAGTTAAGTTGGCTCCAAGATTAATGCATGTTTAACCCAAGACACCCTTCTAATTTTAAATATATCCCCAGGGCTATACCACACCCCCACATTGAAACTCTGAAATGAAAACTCATTAATATAAAAGAAGACACTGAGGGCATTTTGGACAAAGCAGTGTATCGTGGGAGAGAGAAGATAATTAAGACCCATGGCTCCCCAAACTCCTTTATACCAGAAAAACTGTGACTTTGCACTCAATAACTCAAGGTGAAAGCCACCTTCTTCATGAGGCAGGCTATCTTAACTGGACTGCTAGGCTGTAGGCTGTATCTAAACAAATAGTTGGAGCAGCACCTGCGGCTCAAGGAGTAAGGCACTGCCCCCATGTACCAGCCCTGCCCAAAAACTGCAACAACAACAAAAATAAATAAATAAATGGTTGGTACTAAAGATTAAACGGAAAGAATCACTATCTTCTAAAAGCAGCAGTTCTCAACCTGTGGGTCATGACCCACAGGAACTGTATTAAAGGGTTGCAGCATTAGGAATGTTGAGAACCACTATTCTAAAGAAACCTATTTGGGCAGTGCCTGTGGCTTAAAGGAGTAGGGCACTGGCCCCATATGCTGGACATGGCAGGTTCAAACCCAGCCTTGGCCAAAAAAAAAAGGAAAGAAACCTATTCTACCCTCTATTTTATTCTATCTACTTTGATTATAGCTATAAATAGCCCTTAAGGCTCAGTGCTAAGCCCTCTGCAGGAAGAAAAGAGTTGTTACAAAGAATGAGTTTATTTTTCCCATTTTCTTTTCTTTTTTCTTTTTTCTGAGACAGTCTCTCACTTTTGTCGCCCTGGGTTGAATGCCATGGTATTGCATGGCTCAGAGCAACTCCATACTCTTGGGCTCAAGCAATTCTCTAGCCTCAGCCTCCCAAATAGCTGGGACTACAAGTGCCTGCCGCAACACCCAGCTAGTTTTTATAGATAGGGTCTTCTGCAGGCTGATCTCAAACTCCTGAGCTCAAGCAACCCTTCTGCCTCAGCCTTCCAGAATGCTAGGATTACAGGCATGAGCCACTATACCCAGCTTGAATAGAATATATTCAAGATCTGCTTGTGTCCGTGGGACACCACTCCACTAGGGCCATTACACAAATTTATAAAAACTGCTCTAATATGAGACATAAGGGGGTGAGTGAAGTAGACAGGAACTGTGGGAAAAGTAGTAGTATTAGCAATACTGTGGAAAGGAGACAGATAATACCAACGCCTCAAAATTCTTAGCAGTCTAAAAAACAAGAAATTAAGACCCTAAAGAATCACAACATGATAACCTTGAAGCTTTTATAGTTTATGAAGCCCACAGCCTCATACTTAGAAGTCTTTGCCCTAATTTCCTCCAAAGGGGATATTCAATTGGTTAGTAGGAAATGTTCACCAAGTGAATTTTTTGAGACAGCCGCACAGGTATAAAAAAGGTAAAACTTGAGTTAAAAACCTTATAGTTTAAAAAAAAAAAGTAATCTTGAGATTAATTGCAGTTCCACTGTGGATAGTCATTCTTAATTCTTGAAACTCCCCAGCAGATGACATCTTTTATCCTACCACCTCATTCCAGTTCCATGCAGTATACCCCTTCTCCAGCAGAATTCTTTAATAGTAAATACAGAGCCTGTTCATTTTAAGACAGCTCTCCAAAGCCCAAGCCAGAAAAGATACTGAAGGGAAGGTTAAATTCAACAAAATAGTAAAAGGGGTAAACTGTAAACACACTTCCAGAACCACTTTTTTGTTAAAACTGAGTTTTGTTTTGTTTTCCCTTTCAGGAAGTACCTATAAAAGTAAAAGACCACATTTTAGGGGAGGGGAGAAATATGAAATTATGGTGAAAGGCCACGCTTTGTAAAAGGTACCTGGTTTACAATACCTGCAATGTTTTCCACTGGGGCCTGTCCAGAGCAGCAGATGACACTTCATCAACTGGCAATGAGCAGCAGCTGAAAAGGGTGGGCTGCTGGACTGGGGGGACTATTCTCACTCTTGAGAGGGCCCCTACCTTCCTGGCACTTGTAGAGAACACTGCTATTATAAACAGACCAAAACAAGGAGCTGCAAATGCAGGACTCACTGACAGATCACACCAGAACCATGAAAGTATACCTGACCATATCTTGTCTCAAAAAAGAAAACGAAAACCTCAAACTTTTAACAAACAGAAACTTCATTCAGAATCTAACAGTAATAATCTGAAAATGCATTTGGATGCAGAACGTGTATTTACCTATATAAGCTCTTTCTTGTTCCCGAGTAAGTCCAGGGGGAATAACTGTAGGCATTCCTGGAATCACTGTCTTCTGTTCCATTGTGTCTTGGTTCCAGCGGCTCCTCTTCCGCTTCTTACTTGGGAAGTCTAAAGGCAGACAAAGTCCATCAGACATAAAGATGAACTAGCAAGCAGAGCAACTATAAACAGGCATGTCAGGATACCTAAGATATTACAGAGAAACTCAGCACTCTGAAACTGAGAACTTGACCTAAAACTTTAGAGATGAGATATTAAAACATATGGCCACTAACAAATGCAAGCAGTAACCTAATTCTCTGTATCCTCAGTTAACCTGAAACAATAAAAAATAAGCACAAATAAAACATATGGCCACTACAAGGGTATCTGGTCCTGAGCCAGAAAAATAAACATTTCACATTTTCTCTTTTTTTCCTTTGTTTAAAGAAAGGAAATAAGGTAAATAAGTAAACAAATTCTTCATGGACAAGACTTCAGCAAGTGAAATGAAGTAAAAAAAGTTACACACTACAATCGTGGGAGGCTTTGAAAACTCCAGGGGATACAATAGCTTGAAGAATCTCTGGCAGGTCTGTAAAGCAGTACTGGGGGAAAGCTGGCTTCTCCCACCTCCACCCGCCCCACACCAGTCAACGTTCTACAATAGACCAGAACACCACTAAAACTACTACTACAAACTACTAAGCAGAAAAACCTGATTCTTCAACAAAATCACCTTTTCTTCTTAAGTTTAACCAAGATCAGCATTCAGTTTTCTTGGCCAGTTGGGCACTCGGGTCTGAAGTCTCAAATATTCAACACAGAACCACCTATATGACAGTAAGCAAATCCTCTTTCCCCAATACACAGGCAGACACTCCCTACGTTCACCGCAAAAATAGTTCTACTTCCCAAAGGCCCAGAAGGGAAGCCTTTTTACAACGGAAAGCGGATCACACTCTAGGATAAAGGCGAATTCGGAAAAACCCAGAATCCCTTCCTAAAAGGCCAAAAAGATTGAAGCACCCACCACCTGAAGCCTCTTCCGCTCTCCAGCAGCGTCAACACCTGCCGTATTATACTCGCAGAGGAACTGAGATTCCTCTCACGCCACAGAGAAGTTCCACATGATCAAATGACCCTTCCACGCCCCTTTGGCAGCCACATCCTCCCCCTCGCCCCCCTCCACAAGCGGGGCTGGATGGCAACAGGGGCCCCCAGTTTTTAAAAAGCTGAGCCGCAAAACCCAGCCACCACACACTGCGTCTGCGCACAGTAGACACCTCCTACTTTTCACCCTCCCCCAACGCGCGTGCGCACTTGAGACCACGAGAATCAGGCCGCGCGCGCCTTGGAGCGCCTCCGCCCGGGCCTCCACGTGAGCGCGCCTGCGCGCGCGCCCCTGCCGCGTGTAGCCGCCGCCGCCGCCGCCGCCGCGCGCCCCTCAG
>NW_003852535.1:1654846-1661872 GCF_000181295.1 Otolemur garnettii
GGGGGCGGAGACGGAGGCGGCGGTGGCAGTGGCAGCGCCGCGAAGGAGAAGGCCGCGGTCAGGGTCCCCATCGAACCCACAGACGGGGGCAGCAGTGGCCCAGGCGCCAGCAGCCCCGCCCCAGGCCCTGGGGCAGGCGGAGGCCCCGGCTCGAAGACCCCTTTGGGCCCAGGAAGCGGGGGAAGGCCGGGGGAGCCCAGCTTACCCAGCGGCGTGGCGTTCGCTCCGGTCGCCATGGCGCCCCCGGGGACCGGCAACAGCGGTTCCTTTTCCTCGGCGGAGGCTTCTCTTTCGCGAGCCTCCCAGGGGGAGGGAACCCGACCGCGCTGCCGCGGAGCGCGGAGCCCGTCCTCTTACGCGGCGGGCGGCGGCGGCGGCGGCGGCGCGAGACGCACAAAGAGGGAGGAGAGAGCGCCGCGGGGGTGGCGGGGCCAAGGCCTGGATTGGGTCGGGCCGTGGAGAAGGTCGGAATCGCGGGCCTCCGATTGGCGGAGCCTTAGTCCTTCTCCATGCACGCTGGGATTGGCCGAGCCGTTAGGCCTGGCGAGGAAATGGCGGCGGAGTCCGGTGGGCAGGGAGGTGTCGCAGCGCGCACTTCATTTGTTACTGCGCGAACTGAGTTCAGAGTCCAGAAAGGCGGGGATAGGGTGGGGCAAACTATGACGAAGGGGTGAGGAGCTCGCTCATTGGTTAAAGGTGATTGAGTCATTCACGTTTGCGCCATAGTGGCGTGGGATTGGCTGTCGCTGGCTCGAGACTTTGTCTACTCCCCTCCTCCAGGGAGCAGTTTCTCCGAAATTAAGCGAGGAGTCAAGGCGGAAAAGGCCAGGCCCGAATGAGTTTTGTAGTGGAAGAGGCGTAGACCAAGAAGTGCGCGTGCGTACATGGGGCAAATCCGCTTCTTTGCCCCTTGGATTTCACGATTTACCGTCGCGCTGGGCGAGGAGGCCCTAAGTGACGTCAATCCTCGTTCCCTGGGTAACCAGGAACCTTGGGGCGGGAGCTGGGGAGGGACTGGCGCGCGCAGGAAAACGGCATCTGTTGAAGCCGCAGGTAAAAAGGAAATTTCCTGTTTTCTTTGAAAAAAATTGTGTCCCCAAAAGCATTGAAAGATTTCAAACATAACTGAACCGATGGATCAACATAAAATCTTAGAGGAAAGAACGTAAGGCTGTCAATTCTAAAATTAGTTTTACAAATATAATGGAATTTCCATTGGAATACTAACGGGGTAGGGGGACTTAATGATCTTAAATTCATGTAAAGTATAACTGAGAATAATGGGAAAACTTGTACATGACACTAAGGAAGAGCTTGCCTTTCCAGGTAATATAGTAGGTAAGACACAATAATGAGAAGATAAGATATTGTTGCAGAAAGACGAATGGAACAGAATAGAGTCCAGAAATAGATTTCCCTGTGTAGAAGTAGACGTGTCACAAAGATGGTATTTCAATTCAATAGAGAAAAGATTTAGTTACAGTATAGGCTTAACTCCAAACAACAAAACATAGAATACAATTTCGGAGACTATGAAGATAATGTGGGATTTAGAGTCTAAGAAGACAGGAACCTCCTCTAAAAAGATATACTTGATTACCCAAAATACCTAAAACTGTGGTAAAAGTCAAGAAATAATGATAGGGCTTAGAGCCTGTGTTTGCTAAAGCGGCTAAGGCACCAGCCACATAACACCTGCGCTGGCGAGTTCGAATCCAGCCCAGACCCACCAAACAATGACGGCTGCAACCAAAAAATAGAGAGGCGTTGTAGCAGGCGCCTGTGGTCCCAGCTACTTGTGAGACTGAGGCAGGAGAATCAATTGAGCCAGGAGTTGGAGGTTGCTGTGAGCTGTGACGCTATAGCACTCTACCTAGGGCGACAGAGTTTGAGGTTCTGTCTCAAAAAAAAAAAAAAGAAAAAAAATGATAGATATGGAAAAAAATATTGGCTGGGATTAAGCCAATATCTATAATTTTGTGCATACAAAAAGCCAATATCTATAATTTTGTGTGTACAAAGTAATCTTAAAAACGAATTAGAGGATGGGGTGGCACCTGTGGCTTAAAAGGATAGGGCACTGACTCCATATGCCAGAGATGGCGGGTTCAAACCCAGCCCCAGACAAAAAAAATAAAAATAAAAATTATTTAAAAAAATTAGAGGGCTCAGCGCCTGTGGCTCAAGGGGCTAAGGTGCCAGCCACATAAACCTAAGGTGGCGGGTTCAAACCCAGCCCCAGCCCGCCAAAACAACAATGATGGCTGCAACCAAAAAATAGCCTGGCACTGTGGCGGGCGCCTGTGGTCCCGGCTACTTGGGAGGCAGAGACAGGAGATTCACTTGAGCCCAGGAGTTGGAGGTTGCTGGGAGCTGTGAGGCCATGGCACTCTACCCAGGGGGACAGCTGGAGGCTCTGTCTCAAAAAAAAAAAGAAAAGAAAAGAAAAGATGGGATCTCTCTCTTGCTCAGGGCTGATTTTGAACTCCAGAGTTCAGGTGATCCACCTGCCTTGGCCTTCTGGAGTGCTAGGATTGTAAGCATGAGCCACTGCAACCAGCCTTAATTTTTAAATTTGTATAGAGTCTGTTGCTCAGGCTAATCTTCAACTTCTTTTTTTTTTTTTTTTTTTTTGAGACAGAGCCTCAAGCTATCCCCCTGGGTAGGGTGCGGTGGCTTCACAGTTCACAGCAACCTCCAAATCCTGGGCTCAAGCTAGTCTCCTGCCTCAGCCTCCCAAGTAGCTGGGACCATAGGCACCCACCACAACGCCTGGCTATTTTTTGGTTGCAGCCGTCATTGTTGTTTGGCAGGTCTGGGCTTGATTTGAACCCGCCACCTTAGGTGTATGTGGCTGGCGCCTTAACCACTTGAGCCACAGGCGCTGAGCCTAGTCTTCAACTTCTGCCTCAATTGATAGTCTCCCAAAGTGCTAGGTCTACAGGTGTAAACCATGGTGCCCAGCCCAAGTGTTAGAAACCTATCTCCAGTGCAACAGGATCTTTAATTAGGTTATGAATGCTTTTATGTCAAAGGTGGGTTCCTGATAAAAAGATGAGATTAGCCCCCTTTTCCTATCCTTGTGTGCTGTTTTGCCCTTCTACCTTCTGCAATGGGATGACCCAGCAAGGCCCTTGCCAGATGTGGGCCCCTCTACTTTGGACTTCCCAGTCTCTAGAACTGCAAGAAATAAATCTGTGTCCTTTATAAATTGCCTAGTCTCAGGAATTTAATTAACAACAGCATAAAACAGATTAAGCCACCCTCTATTAGGGAAATACAAATTAAGGTAATAAAGAGAAATCTATCAAAATAGCAAAAAATAGGCTGGGCGCAGTGGTTCACTCCTTTATCCTAGCACTCTGAAAGGCTGAAGCTGGTGGATCACCTAACCTCAGGAGTTCCACACCTGCCTGGGCAAAAGCAAGATACATTTTCTACTAAAGAGGCCGGGCACGGTGGCTCATGCCTGAAATCCATGCACTCTGGGAGGGCGAGGCAAGTGGATTTCTTGAGTTCACGAGTTCAAGAACAGCTTCAGCAAAAGCGAGACCCCATTCTTTACTAAAAAGCTATGTAGTTTTGTGAGCTATGATGCCACAGCACCCTACCTAGGGCGACAGCTTAAGACTCTGTCTCAAATAAATAAATAAAACAAATAAGTAAAAAACCAACCAGGCAGTATGGTGAGTGCCTATGGTCCTAGCCACTTGGGAGGCTAAAGCAAGAGAATCACTTGAGCCCAGGAGTTTAATGTTGCTGTGATGCCATTGCTCTCTAACCAAGGCAACAGAGTGAGACTCTGTCTGGAAAAAATAAATCTGCTAACACCTTCTATTATGAATTCCTTCTTTTTAAATTAAATTTATTTTTTGAGACTGAGTCTCACTTGGTCGCCCTCAGTAAAGTGCTGTGGCATCTTAGCTCACAGCAACCTCAAACTCTTGGACTTAAGCCATTCTGTTGCCTCAGCGTCTGCAGTAGGTGGGACTACAGGCACCCACTACAACACCTAGCTTTTTTTTTTTTTTTTCAGTTTTTGGCCGGGAGTGGGTTTGAACCCACCACTTCCAGCATATGGGACTGGCGCCATACTCCTTTGAGCCACAGTTGCCGCCCCTATTTTTTTCTTTTTTTAAGAGATGGGGTCGCCTTCAGGCTCAAGCTGGTCTCCTAACTTGTGAGCTCAGGCAGTCCTTCTGCCTTGCCCTCCCAAGTGCTGGGATTATAGGTGTGAGCTACCATACCTGGCCAAATTCCTTCTTTAGAAACATTCTGTGCTCAGCACTTGTAGCTCAGTGGCTAGGGTGCCAGCCACTGAAGCCAGAGCTGACAGGTTCGAACCCAGCCTGAGCCTGCCAAACAACAATGGCAACTACAACTAAAAAAAATAGCCAGGCTTTGTGGCTGGCTCCTGTAGTCCCTGCTACTTAGGAGGCTGAGGAAAGAGAATCACTTAGGCCTAAGAGTTTGAGGTTGCTGTGAGCTATGATGCCTAAGCATTCTACCAAGGGTGACATAGTGACACTCTGTCTCAAAAAAAAAAATAGAAACATTCTGTTGTCTATTAAAATGGTTCCCCCTTTCAAAAAAAAATAAAATAATAAATATACTTTCTGGCTGAGCACAGTGATTCACGCCTATAATCAAAACACTCTGGGAGGCTGAGGCAGGAGTATCACTTGAGCTTAGGAGTTTAAGACCAGTCAGAGCAAAAGTGAGACCCTGTCTCTACTAAAAATAGAAAAATTAGTCAGGCATTGTGATAGGCACCTGTAGTCCCAGCTATTTGGGAGGCTGAGGCAGGAGGATCACTGAACCCAGGAGTTTGAGGCTGCTGTGAGCTAGGCTGAGGCCATGTCATTTTAACCCGGGTAACAAAGTGAGACTGTTTGTTTTTTAAGAGACAGAGTCTCACTTAATTGCTCTCTGGTAGAGTGCTATCACATCACAGCTCACAGCAACCTCCAACTCCTAGGCTTAGGCGATTTTCTTCCCTCACCCTCCAGAGTAGCTGGGACTACAGGCACCCACCACAACGCCCGGGTATTTTTTTGTTGCAGTTCGGTGGGAGCTGGGTTTGAACCTGCCACCCTTGGTATATGGGGCCGGCACCCTACTCACTGAGCCACAGGCACCACCCATGTTTTTTTTTTTTTGAGACAAGAGTCTCACTTTGTTGTCCTTGGTAAAGTGTTGTGGCATCATAGCTCACGGCAACCTCAAACTATTGGGCTCAAACGACTCTCATGCCTCAGCCTCCCAAATAGCTGGGACTACAGGAACCCACCACAACACTCAGCTTTTTTTTTTTTGGCTAGGGCTGAGTTCGAACCTGCCACCTCCAGGATATGGGGCCAGCGCCCTATCTTTTTGAGCCACAGGCACTGCCCAACACCCAGGTATTTTTATTTTTATTTATTTATTTATTTTTGAGACAGAGCCTCAAGCTGTGCCCCTGGGTAGAGTGCCATGGCATCACAGCTCACAGCAACCTCCAACTCCTGGGCTCAAGCGAGTCTCCTGTTTCAGCCTCCCAAGTAGCTGGGACCACAGGCACCTGCCACAACACCCGGCTATTTTTTATTTTTTTTTGGTTGCAGCCGGCATTGTTTGGCGGGCTCAGGCTGGATTCGAACCCTCCACCTTAGGTGTATGTGGCTGGTGCCTTAGCCACTTGAGCCACAGGTGCCAAGCCAGCCCCCAGCTATTTTTGGAGACAAGGTCTCACTCTAGCTCAGGCTCAGGCTGGTCTCAAAGCTGTGCGCTCAGACAGTCCACGCACCTCGGCCTCCCAGAATAGTAGGATTACAGGTGTGCGCCACATCACCCGGCCAAGACTCTGTTTTAAAAAAAACTTGCAGGTGTCTGAGGTGGGTGGATTGCCTGAGTTCACGAGTTTGAGTTCATCTCAGCCTGAGATGAGTGAGACCCCCATCTCTAAAAATAACCCAGTGTGGTGACAGGCACCTGTAGTCCCAGCTACTTGAAAGGCTGAAGCAAGCAAATTGCTTAAGCCCAAGAGTTTGAGGTTGCTGTGAGCTGTGACATCATAGCACTCCATCAAGGGTGACCAAGTAAGACTCTGCCTCAAAACAAACAAACAAACAAAAAAACAACCTTACAATCCAGCATTCCACTCCTAGGAATCTTCCTCAAAACAGGGCATGCGATTATGTAATATATTCAAAGTCTGCATTTATTGCAACATTTTTTTGTAATGGCAAAAATGTGGAAACAGTAAATTTCCATCAATATATGAATGGTTGAACAAACTGGGATATCTGTAACCTGGACTATTAGGCATTCTTAAAAAGTTGTTTATCTGTACTAATTGACTAGAGTGACCCCTGTCCTGTGGTGGTGGTAAATGAGCGGAGAATTATATGTTACATGATCCTTGTTTGCAAAACAAACCCCATATACATGTATGCATGTTTGCATGTGATTTACGTTGAGTATTGAGAAAGCTGTGGAAGGATGCCCAGGACATTTGCTCCTACTAGAAAGGGGAACACGTGGCTGTAGCTTTTCAGTACACATTAAGAACCTAACATACTGGCTTGGCGCCTGTAGCTCAAGTGGCTAGGGCACCAGCCACATACACCAGAGCTGGCCAGTTCGAATCGAGCCCGAGCCTGCCAAACAACAATGACAACTACACCTTAAAAATAGCCGGGCTTTGTGGCGGATGCCTGTAGTCCCAGCTACATGGGAGGCTGAGGTAAGAGAATCACTTAAGCCCAAGAGTTTGAGGTTGCTGTGAGCTGTGACGCAACAGTACTCTAACCAGGGTGACAGCTTGAGACTCTGTCTCAAAAGGAAAAAAAAAAAAAAAAGGAACCTAACATTTTTAAAAATAATGTATCAGCTGGGCATGGTGGCTAGTCCCAACTATTCATGAGACTGAGCCAGAAGGATTGCTTGAGCCTAGGAGTTACAGGTTGCAGTGAGCTATGATCATGCCACTGCGCTCCAGCCTGGGTGACAGAGTAAGACCTTGTCTCTAAAAAAAATATGCTTCAT
>NW_003852535.1:1664175-1665418 GCF_000181295.1 Otolemur garnettii
ATTGTTGTTTTGGCGGGTCCGGGCTGGGGATTCGAACCCGCCACCTTAGGTGTACGTGGCTGGCGCCTTAGCCGGTTGAGCTATAGGCGCCGAGCTGGAACTGTTGGTTTTACTAGCCTTTCTCTGTGCTGCAGGATACAGAACACACAGATAGCAGACACAGTTGGCCCTAATATTACACAAACGTGGTATAAGAAATAAATCCAAGGCTTGGCACAGTGTCTCACGCCTATAATCCTAGCACTCTGGGAAGCCAAAGCAGGTGGATCAGTTAAGCCCAGGAGTTTGAGGATGCTGTGACTATGAGGCACTCTACTTAGGATGCCATAGTGAGACTCTGTCTCAAAAAAAAAAATCCACATCTGGCCTTTGTCCTCAGTTCCAAGCACTTTTGGAATTTCCTGAAAGGTAGTGTTTTTGTTATTCATAATAAGCCTCTTAGGACCATACCTGAGTTAATGCTAACATAACTACTCTTTGCCAGGCCTGAGGGCCCTGAGGTAGCTTCAGGATGGGAGCAGACCACCAGAAAAACCAAGGAATTTTTAGCCTCACCATAGCCCCACCTGTGAGGAGAACAGAAGGGCTGGGGATTGAATTGTAGCATGGCCAGTGATTTGATTAATCATGCCTACACAAGAAAACCTCAATAAAAACTTTAAGTGACAAGGTTCAGAGAGCTTCCAGGTGGTGAACATAGTGAGGTACCAGAGGGTGATGCTCCCCTATGTTACAGGGACAGAAGCTCCCAGTACAGACCCTTCCATACCTTGCTGCTGTACGTATCTCTTCATCTGGCTTGTCATTTGTATCCTTTATAATAAAATGGTAATCATAATTAGAACACTTGCCTGAGTTCTGTGTCAATCCGACAAATTACTGAACCTGAAGGGAGGTCATGGAATTATCAGCCAAGTTGGACAGAAATGAGTTCCTAAGCTAGGCAGTGGCTCACACCTGTAATCCTAGCACTCTGGGAGGCAAAGGCAGGTGGATTGTTTGAGCTCAGGAGTTCAAGACCACCCTGAGCAAGAGTGAGACCCTGTCTCTACTAAAAAAATGAAAAATTAGGCTCGGCGCCTGTGGCTCAAGTGGCTAAGGCATCAGCCACATACACCTAAGGTGGCAGGTTCGAATCTAGCCCGGACCCGCCAAACAACAATGATGGCTGCAACCAAAAAATAGCTGGGCATTGTGGCCGGCACCTGTGGTCCCAGCTACTTGGGAGGCGGAGGCAGGAGAC
>NW_003852535.1:1668184-1671343 GCF_000181295.1 Otolemur garnettii
AAAAACTGAGGCAAGATGCTTGCTTGAGCCCGAGTCTGAAGTTGCTGTGATTATGATACCATGGCACCCTACTGAGGGCAACAAACTGAGACTCCATCTCAAAAAAAAATAAAAAATAAAAAAAATTAGAGGACAGCAACTGTAGGGAGAGGGCCCAGCCCAGAATTCTATGCAGAACATCGGTGTGATTCCTTTCCATTTGGTTTCATCCCTTAGAAAAGGATCATCTTCATTTTCAGTTTTGTTCATCAAGCCAGTTCATTTTTGAGTGACTGCCTTTAAATATTTAAAATTACATTTTATTACATACTATGTGATACATACAGAAAGATGTGTGGAACCTTACATGAGTTAGGAGCCCGAGTTATAAGTTGAACACCTGGGAACCCATTGCCAAAGCTGAGAGCCAAAATATTTGCAACACCTTTGTGGCTCAAGTGGCTAAGGCGCCAGCCACATACACCCAAGGTGGAGGGTTTGAATCCAGCCCGAGCCAGCCAAACAACAATAATGGCTGCAACCAAAACATAGCCAGGCGTTCAGGCGGACGACTGTGGTCCCAGCTACTTGGGAGGCCGAGGCAGGAGACTTGCTTGAGCCCAGGAGTTGGAGGGTGCTGTGAGCAATGAAGCCACAGCACTCTACCCAGGGGGATAGCTTTGTCTCAAAAAAAAAAAAAAAACACCTTTGCAAATTCCTGGGTTCCTTCCTTATCCCACTTGCACTCTTGCACTGTGCCCTCAGGGACCACCATTTTGAATTTTGTGCTTTTCCTTCCTTTGATCTTTTTTTTTTTTTTTAAGAATTAGAATTTTGGCTCAGCGCCTGTGGCTCAAGGGGCTAAGGTGCCAGCCACATACACCTAAGGTGGCGGGTTCGAATCCAGCCCGAGCCCACCAAACAACAATGATGGCTGCAACCAAAAAAATAGCCAGGCGTTGTGTCGGGCACCTGTGGTCCCAGCTACTTGGGAGGCAGAGACAGGAGACTCGGCTTGAGCCTGGGAGTTGGAGGTTGCTGTGAGCTGTGATGCCACAGCACACTACCCAGGGGGATAGCTTGAGGCTCTGTCTCAAAAAAAAAAAAAAAAGAATTATAATTTTTTTTTGTTTGTTTCTTTTTTTCTTTTTTTTTGAGACAGAGTCTCACTATGTCACCCTCGGTAGAGTGCCATGGCATAACAGCTCATAGCAACATCAAACTCTTTGGGCTTGAGTGATTCTCTTGCCTCAGCCTTCCAAGTAGCTGGGACTACAGGCTCCCGCCACAATACCTAGCTATTTTTTTGTTGCAGTTGTCATTAATGTTTAGCTGGCCCGGGCTGGGTTCGAACCTGCTACCATCTGTGCATATTGGTGCCATAACCACTGTGCTACGGGTGCTGCCCCCTTCCTTTGATCTTTAATGAGAGTTTTATCACATGCATGTGTCGCCAAATAGTAGATAGCTTAGTTTTGCTCATTTTTGAGCAAATGAGCATTCATAAAATGCTATCATACTGTATGCAGTTTTATACAGTTTACTGCTTTACCTCTAAGATTCATCAGTGTTATTGCATTATATATATTATAGTATTTCCAGTCCTCCCAAGAGCCCTGCTGTTAACTTTGGATATAGTACAAATAGGGAGAAGTGGAGCTGAGGAGTTGGGTGGCTCACCTAGTCCAGGGGCCAGACTCCAGGGTGACTTCTTCACCACTATGTTATGTTGGTTCCTTCATGCATGAGGACCTCCCATGTGCCAGGCAGTGAGCAGGTACTGGACATGCTATGGGGACAAGGCACATCCCCTGCCGTCTTGAAGCACATGACTTGGCTCTCCATCACAGCCGGGATGACTCCACACACAGGCCAGTTATCTGAACATCTTGGAGCACCCATGTCCGTCCTGCTTTTCCACACACATGACTTCAAAGTGGCTGGTCCTACCCATCCCACAGCTTTCTCCCATGGAGGGCAATTTGACAGTAGCTATCACCATAAACACAGCCTTTGGGTACTTCCTGGCTACTTCTAGGAATTTATCCTGTGGAACACTTGCATATGTACAGAGGCATTGCCATAGAATATTTATTGCAGCGCTGTTTGTATTATCAAAGCAGTAGAAATAAATTTCCATCTATAAGGATCTAATGACAGTTCGTTAACATTAGTTATGGAAAACCCATACAGGGGAACACCACAGCTGTAAACTGTAAATACAACAAGTGGGAATATAATAATGGAGTGATCTATATATTTGGGGGGGTCCATGTGATAATTTAATAGATTCATATTCTCTAGGATGTGTGTATATATATATATATATATTCTTTTTTTTTTTTTGAGACATAATCTCACTTTGTTGCCCTTGGTAGAGTGTCATGGCCTCATAGCTCACAGCAACCCAAGAGATCCTCTTGGGCGGCGCCTGTGGCTCAAAGGAGTAGGGCCCCGGCCCCATATGCAGGAGGTGGTGGGTTCAAACCCAGCCCCAGCCAAAAAAAAAAAACCTGCAAAAAATAAAATAAAGTCCATTTAATAAAGAAAAGAAGAGAGACCCTCTTGCCTCGTCCTTCTTAGTAGGTGGAACTACAGGTGCCCACCAGAATACCTGGCTACTTTTTTTTTTTCATAGAGACAGAGTCTCACTTTATGGGCTGTGGCATCACACAGCTCACAGCAACCTCCAGCTCCTGGACTTAGGTGATTCTCTTGCCTCTGCCTCCTGAGTATCTGGGACTACGGGCGCCCACAACGCCCAGCTATTTTTTTGTTGCAGTTTGGCTGGGGCTGGGTTTGAAGCCACCACCCTCAGTATGTGGGGCCAGCGCCATACTCACCAAGCCACAGGCACTACCCAATACCTGACTACTTTTTAAAGAGATTGATCTTGCTCTTGCTCAAACTAGATTAGGCTATTTTAAAAGAGCAAGATGACTTGGCGTCTGTGGCTCAAGTGGCTAAGGCGCCAGCCACATACACCTAAGGTGGCGGATTTGAATCCAGCCTGGGCTGGCCAAACAACAATGATGGCTGCAACCAAAAAAAATAGCCAGGCGTTGTGTCTGGCGCCTGTCATCCCAGCTACTTGGGAGGCAGAGGCAGGAGACTGGCTTGAGCCCAGGAGTTGGAGGTTGCTGTGAGCTGAGATGCCAAGGCACTCTACCCAGGGGGACG
>NW_003852535.1:1672046-1679633 GCF_000181295.1 Otolemur garnettii
AAAAAAAAAAAAAAAAGAAGTAGAGTGCGGGCCCCATATACCAGAGGTGGCGGGTTCAAACCCCATCCCTTGCTTAAATATACATAAATACTTCTAGAAGGTCATGATAATGATGAATTGTAAGCTAGTGGCTAGGGACAGGGGTAAGAGGGAGACTTTTCATATCTTTTTTGTATTTTATTTATTTTTCTTTCATAACTATGACCAAAGCTTATAACATATCTCTTTTACATTTAAAAAAATATGTATGGTAGGGCAAGGGTTACCGATTTAAAAATGCATAAATCAAATTTAAAGTTTCAGTTTCTCAGTTCACATTCCCTAGCTCTTGGCCTCTCTTTGGCTTGTAGCCTGCTGCTGCTGGCAGCAAACATTTTATCAGAGGCCCTAGCTTTTCAAAGCCCCCAGCAGCTGTGGGTGGAAAGCTGGCTTTCCTCAGGGCACTGGGGTCAGGGGTCAGGGGCTTCTGCTGAATGGGAGCTCACACTCACCCTCCTCTACCACTACCCTGTATTCCTCCAAGAGAGCTGGAAAACTTGAAGCTAGGAATTCACTTTGTATCCCTATCCCACAACATGTGGTCCATGAGATGCCCTCCAGGCAGGTGCAAACCAGAATTGGAAGGTGCCTCTCACCCTCCTTTGGGTCTCATGGGGAACATGGGTGTGAACAGCTGATACCAAGAGAGGCATCCCCACCCCTTGTCTGGCTCCCTATTTCATCCAAGAAACCCTCCCAGTCACAGGAAGGAGTCAGAGCAAGGCAGAGCTCTGCTTGAGGTGGACAAAGGGATAATGTGACATATATGAGAGTCACTGAGTGTATTCACAGAGGGGGTGCAGGGGATCTACCCACCCCCTCATCCTTTCATTCATTTAGCAAGTATTTACTGCCAGCTACTAGTTGCAGGGAATTTCTTGTTCAAACACTTGCCTTAAATGTCAGAAGAATGACAGTAGGGTCTTCCCACCCTCTGCAGTTGGGCCCTGGCTGTGCCCCCCAGCCCTCCAAGGCACCTCCCTTCCTGCCTCCTTGGCTTCATCTACCCCTGCTCAAGAGCAGCGGTGGTCAGTGCCTAGGGCAACAGGGGGACCCCTGGACCTGGGGTCCCAACCCTGTGAGAGGCAAACAGGGGACAGTGACAACATAAAGCATAAGGTCAGTGACATGCCCTCAATATGTGGGCTCTAGCAAGGAGGATGCCCCCTCCCTGGGCAGTGGTCCCTATCCTGGTAGTGACCCCAGGACCTGGCACCAAGAGGGCCCTCCAGGAGTATCTGCTGTATGGATACATGCTAATCTTCTATATATCTATGCCCTTTCTGCCCATGTCTTCCATATACCATAGCATATATCTATGGATACATGTTAGTGTCTAATTGGACCTGATGACCATGGTATGATCTGATGTTCCTACCCTGACACCTAAGCAGGAGGAGGGAGGCAGGGAGGCAGCCACAGGCCTGGGAAGGGTTACAGGTCATACATGGCAGTCTATCTCCATAAGCAGCAGCCTCCCTGGGGCTGGATGGACACTTGTGGCTGGCCCCTCCTGGGTGAGAGTATATATGGGACAGAGGTGTCCAGATGCAAGTCCTTTTGTTCAGCCCCTCCACCTGCATGAGTCATTGGCATGCCAAACTATAATGGAGCCCTCAAACTGCAAAAGTGAGGGTTAGTTCTAAGCAAGAGAGCCCAGGAAAGTACAGTGCCCTTGAGATGGCATTTAGGGTCCACTGGCCTCCAGTTACCCCTACCTGGGTTCCCCAAAATAGCAGTAGCCTCACCCTTCCATGGTGCATCACAGCACCTGGTAGCTCCAGAAAAGTATGCTAGAAGGAGAGAGGGAAGGAGGGAGTTGAGGCAGTGGGCTCAATTCCCCCCACCCAGAGGGACCAGAGGAGTAAACCAAACCAATATAGTTTAATTAATACCAATATAGTTCTCTTTTTAAATACCTTGTTCCCCTGGACAGAGTGCTGGGGCGGGCTCTTGGCAGAATGAGTGGAAAGGAAATATGGAACAAAATGGAATGGAAGGCCCAGGGCCCCCTGCCTTGGGGCACTAAGGACTGGGTTGCCCCTGCAGGAGGGGGAGGTGACCCCAGCTTCTTCTGATCCAGTTACTGCAGAAGTAAGGGGTGGCCTCCCCTCCCTCCCCAGCCCCTAAATACTTCTTAGGATTATTTCTGCCCATCAGCTCCAGCAGGGCCAGAGCTCCTCTATCTGGGAGGGGCTCCATTGCCCACAGGGCCTACAGCTAAGGCAAGGGGGTAGGGTAGGGTGCACTGGCCAGGCCTGACACTTAGTAACTGCTCTGATGGCCTGTGAGGATATAGAGGTTGCTGTGGGCGCCCGGGTTGTCAGTGGGAATGCTCTCCAGGATGATGTCTCTGGAGGGGAAAGAGAAGCAGAGGTGAGTGGGGCAGGGAGGTGCTAGGACACATCCATTCCTCCTCTGGGGAGGTTGGGATGTCACTGCCCACCTGTGGGCCCCAAGGACACGGAAGATCCTCGTCTCATCTGTGATCTCCTGGGTCACCTGGGAAGAGAAAAGAGCACTGAGAGGCAAAGACTATTGAGCAGGGACAGCCTGGTCCCAGAACCCCACGTACCTCGTTGGTGTCTAGGCTGCGGCCTTGCATCCCATGGCTCCAGAAGGCCAGCACACTGTCCTGAAGACACACTAGGGAAGCCAGGCTGCCATCACTTCCATATCTGCCCTGAGGAGGCTGGTACCCCCCCCCTCCCCGAGCCACATCTGGGCCCAAGTCTGGGCCACAAAGGTCCTCACCAACCAGGCTGGCTTTCCATAGGGGCTGAGGACCTGCTTCCTTGTCCCACCACCAGCCCCATTCCCCTGAGCCTCTTCATGTGCTCCAGGCCAGAGTCTTGCATCCCAACTCTGCTCACTCACCCACAGTCTCAATGGGGAAGTCAAAGGTCAACTCAGGTGCCAGCATGGCTGTGGGCTCACCCTGCATGTTGACAATCCTCACGCAGCCTGCACGGGGAGAAGGCTGGTAGGTAGGGACAGGTGGCCCCCTCTGGGGAGGTACACCCACCAGGCTTCCCTCACCCCCACACTCTGCTCTTGCTTAGCCTTGACCCCAGGGTACTCACGTTCAAAGCTGACAAGGACTGTGTCCCTGTCTACCTGGATCACCTGCTGGGCTGAGCCTGAGATCCCCTCTGGAAGCAGAGAAGGGAGATGCGGCCTGGCTGAGCCACCAGCACACTCAGGCACAAGAGAACATAAACACAGGTGATATACTAGAGCCAGCCCTTGGCCACAAGCATACCCATAGTGGCCGAGTAGAGTTAGAATCCTAATTTCATTCCACAGCTAGGACCCAGGCACTCTGAGCCCCAGTCTCCACATTCATAAAGCAGGCATGACAATGCCCATCTTGCAGGGATGTTGTGAGGCTCAAGAATGAAAACCCAGGCTCGGTGCCTGTGGCTCAAGCGGCTAAGGCGGCAGCCACGTATACCTGAGCTGGCAAGGTTCGAATCCAGCCCAGGCTTGCCAAACAACAATGATGGCTGCAAACAAAAAATAGCCGGGTGTTGTGGCAGGTGCCTGTAGTCCCAGTTACTTGGGAGGTGGAGGCAGGAGAATCGCTTGAGCCCTGGAGTTGGAGGTTGCTGTGAGCTGTGACGCCACAGCATTTTACCAAGGGCGACAGCTTGAGCCTCTGTCTCAAAAAAAAGAATGAAAAACCAGGGCAGTGCCTGTGACTGAGTAGGGTGCCAGCCCCATATATTAAGGGTGGTGGGTTCAAACCCAGCGCTGGTCAAAGTGCAACAAAAAATAGTCAGGCATTGTGGCGGGCACCTGTAGTCCCAGCTACTCAGGAGGCTGAGGCAAGAGAATCACCTAAGCCCAGGAGTTGGAGTTTGCTGTGAGCTGTGTGACGCCACGGTACTCCACCGAGTGCCATAAAGTAAAACTCTGTCTCTACCAAAAAAGAAAAAAAAAAAGAAAACCTAGCACACAGGCCTCTGTCCATGTACACCCTCCTGTCTCCTTTACCTATCACCACTCCCTAGACCAGGGGTCCTCAAACTTTTTAAACAGGGGGCCGATTCACTGTCCCTCAGACCATTGGAGGGCCGGACCATGAGCCCTGGGATGAGTCGGCTGCTAAGCAGGACAGGCAGTGGCGGCAAAAACACCCAGCAGGCTGGATAAATGTCCTAGTTGGGCCGCATGTGGCCCACGGGCCATAGTTTGAGGATGCCTGCTCCTGGACCCTGAGCTGCACAACCCCCAGCTCCGGCTCCCTTGCTCACAGTGGAGGCCCCTGGCCCCTGCCTTGCCAGGTATGGCTTTTCCCACCAGCCCAGCACTCCTGCTCACCAGCTGGGATGAGGATGTCAGGCATCAGGCCAGCCTCCAGGGGCAGGACATGGAACAGGACTCGACAGCCGGGCCCCTCAGGCCCCTCGGCCCCCACACACACCTGTGGCAGCTCCTTCCCATCCAGCACCAGTGGCTCCATCATCCCAGCTGGGCTGGGCAAGGGACTAGAGAAGTTCTAGGGGGCAGCAAAGATGTTCATGTCTCTACTTCTCCCCACCCCCAGACCTCTGAGGGTGCCCTGGACCTCGCCACCTCACCTTCAGCAGCAGGAACTTCTGCAGGGGCTCATACCACTGCAGCAGGAGCAAGCTGGCAGGCAGGGCAGCCAGCAGGAAGGTGCTGCCTGTGTAGGGGTTCCGCACTGCCAGAGAAGCAGACAAGTGGGCACTGGGCCTGGCCTGCACTGCCACCTCTGCCCAGCCCCCTGGCCCCACTCTTACCCACACGACACTGCAAGCAGCCTTTGGTGTCAGGAATCTTGGTAGACAGAGCAAAGCGCCTATAGAGATGACAATCAAGGCGTGGGGTGGGGTGCCCTCTGTGGGCAAGGCCCCCACAAAGCCCTATGAAATGGGTCCTATCATCTTCCCGCTTTACAGAGAGGCAGAGTAACTTGCCCAAAGAACATTGTGAGGGTGGGGGACCTGATATGGATCCTGCAGCTCTACAATCTGGAGTGTCTCTGTCCAGTCCAGGGGTCTGGAACACAGAATTACCTCTAGCTCTATGATTTTACGCAAGTCATTTAACCTCTCTATCCCTCCATTTCCTCACCTATAGAATGGGGATAATGGTGCTGCCCACCCTAGAGCGTCATAGTGAAGGTTTTGTAAATTAATATGGGGAGAAACTAGAGCTGTGTCCAGCACATTGTGTGCACTCCCAGGGCTGGTTCTTATCAGCTCATAGTACCATTTTATTTTATTTATTTATTTATTTATTTTAGATAGCGTCTCACTCTGTCACCCTGGGTAGAGTGCCATGGCATCATAGCTCACAGCAACCTCAAACCCTTGGATTTGAGTGATCTTTTGCTTCACCCTCTCAAGTAGCTGGGACTATAGGCATCTGCCAAAATGTCTGGCTAGTTTTTCTACTTTTAGTAGAGACAGGGTCTCAATCCTACTTAGGCTGGTCTCGAACTCGTGAGCTCAAGCAATCTACCTGCCTCAGCCTCCCAGAGTGCTAGGATTACAGGCATAACCCACTGCACCTGGCCTCAGCCTGTATTAGTATTTTTCCACCTATTTCGAGTCACTGAAAATCGTTTTCAGCCTAGGGCGGTGCCTGTGGCTCAAAGGAGAAGGGCGCTGCCCCCTCCCGCCCCCCCCCCCCATACCAGAACCTGGTCTGGCCAAAAAAACGAACAAACAAACAAACAAAAAATTCTTTTCAGGCTAGGGCAAGGTAGAAAACAAGAAATGACTGAAGAAACGAGAGCATGCGGGCTCCAGACTGCACAAAGTGCCCATGGCCCATTTCACAGATGGTAAAGCAGGCCCACGGAGGTTAAAGGACTTTAAAGGGCAAAAAGCCTGCCTCTGCCTCTTCATCTGAGGCTACAGCCCTGAGGTGCCTATGGGTGGCCCCCTTGTTGCTTGGGGAGATAGGTGAGGGATGATCATCAGAGGGGTCTTCGTCTTAGTCACTGAGTGTCCCCCAGTTCCCTAGAGGACACTCCGAGCCTGCTTGCTAGGGAAGGGGGTTACACATCAGCAGCCCTGTCATCTCCTCTCAGCAACCCAGGTCCTGCCTGCACCTTCTGCCAGCACATGAACCCTGCCAAGGAAGCCCACATCTGTCTGCCGCGTCCCTTTGCCCTTGTTCTGTCTATGCATTTTCTACAACTGGTCTTTGGCTGGAACAGAGGCATGTATAGTTTGGTATTTGTTTCTTCTTCAGACAATTCCAGTTCTTTGTTTTTATATTCAAAGTTGACAGTGTGACTCTGTCACTTCCCAAACACAGGCCCAAAGTTTCCTGCAACTTGTTGGGGCGCTGATGGGCCTGTTTCCTGCAGGTCCTGGGCCAAAGCACAGGCTTGGGAACTGAGCTCAGGAAGCCCAGAGGCCACAGAGCATCAGATGCAGTCCAGGGAGTGAACATACTGCAGTAAGGGCCTGGGCCCTTCTGATCTGCCTGGCTGGTGCAGTCACCAGCCTAGCCTCCCCAGCCCTCCCAATCCAGTCCACTGGTTCCCACATCCCACCTAGTTATGACAACATCTAAGCCCATAGCCAGGACTCCTCTCCTCTGAGTCCAGCCCCACCCAGTCATGGATGGATGGAGGTCCCAGTTTTGCAACTAATAAGCACCTTAATATGACAAAATTAACTTCAGCTCCCTCTGAAGCCCACTCCACCCATAACTGATGACAGCTGCATCCTTCCTGTGGCCCCAGCCAAACACCCTGGAGTCATCCATCCTTGATTCCTTTCTCTTCCATCTACCACCAACCATTCAGGAAATCCTGTTGCCTCAACGTCCAAACAAAGAATCAGAATCTGACCATTTTCTCCTCCTTCACTGCTACATTGATCCAAGCCACTACCATCTCCAATAGCCTGCTGGTAGGTCTCCCTGTTCCCTCCTCACCCCTTCACTCTGTCCTGGTGAAAATAGTAGTGGCAGTGAGCTCGTGAGGCTCTTCAGTCCATGGCTTCCCTGCTGTAGATTCCTCGCTGCTCCCCAAGCAAGCCCTGCCTGCTCCTGCCTAGGCCTTTGCACTAGCCATCCTCTCTGCTTAGAAGCCCCTTGCCCCAGGTACCCAGAGGGCTCACTCCTCACCTCCTCTAAGTCTTTGCTCAAACAACACTTTCTCAACCAGGCCTTTCCTACCACTCTGTTTGAAACCGCAGCCTGCACCCTACCCTCCTGGCCTTCTTAGCAGAGCACCCCCATCTTGGTGTGTCACACAGAATATCCATTTTTTTTTGAAACAGAGTCACTTTGTCACCCCCAAAGTTCTGTGGCATCATAGCTCACAGCAACCACAAACTCTTCAGCTCAAACAATTCTCTTGCCTCAGCCTCCAGAGTAGCTGGGACTATAGGTGCCCACCACAATGCCCTATTTTTAGAAACAGGATCTCGCCCTTGCTCAGGCTGGTCTTAAACCTCTGAGCTCAGGTGATCTGCCTGCCAGAGTGCTGGAATTATAGGCGTGAACCACCTTGAAGGCCTGGCCTTTCAAGCAATACTCCTTTTTTTTTTTTTTTTTTTT
>NW_003852535.1:1680633-1681953 GCF_000181295.1 Otolemur garnettii
AAAAAAAAAAAGAAAGAAAATAAGGGACAGAGATCTCAAGCCCCAGGACACTGCAATGAATGAGTGACTCTCCCCTCGGATGTGTCCTCCTAGCATCATCACAGAGCACATGACATTATCTTCCCATAAGCTGCTCCTCTGGGTCTGCCCAACCTCCTGACCCCCATCCTCACTCCAGCCAATGTTCAAATCCTGTCAGTTCTATTCCTGCACATTGCTCAGGCCCATCCAGTTCTGACCAGCTCTTAGCCCAACCCCCATCACCTCAGGCCACCCCACTGGCCTTTTCCTCCAATTGGCAGCCAGCCAACAGGTGCTTCTTGTTTCCATCTGCCCAGCATCTTTCCTGTTTAGTAAAAAGACTGGGGTTTTCCTTTGGGTGCCTGACAAAACTCCTCTCTCTGCCCCAGGCTCCAGGAAAGGCAGGTGACCCTGTGCTGACCACCTGTGCCACACGTCCCTTGGGGCAGGCATCCACTTAAGTGAGATCAATGAGAATCAGATCTGGGACTTTTGTGGGAATGACTTGGGTCATAGAATAAAGGTTCTATAGTAACTAATTCCTCTGAGCTGTCAGCTAGCAGAATGCTGGCCTGGAACTGTGAGAGACCATGGCTTGACAAGACAGACTGTGTGAGAATGACAGTAACACAAGGGAAACAGAGCCAAGACACAGAAAGGTTCCTACTAGTGCCCTTTAAACCTGGATCCAGTGAGCCCAAAGCTAACCTAGTCCTGAGCTGTCAGTTACATGAATCATGAAATCCCCTTTCTGTGCATAAGCCAGCAAGCTGAATCACCTACAAAAGGAAGAATCCTGATTAACACGCAGGGGGATCCTTTTAAAATGCTCATGGTGCTGCCATCAATTGGATCAAGCCCAAATCCCGGGGCTGGTATCAAAGACAGGGCTCTGTCACTCGTGCAGCTCCTGCTTGGGCGGCCTCTGCCTCCGCCCTCAGGACGAACACCTCAGAGCTCCCCAGACCACAAGGCTGCTCCACCCCTAGCACATTGGCTCTTTCCCTCTGCCTGCAATGCTGTTCCCAGTCTCTTCTGCCTGGAAAACCTTAATGTACTTTCAAACTCCATTAGTATGCCTGGTCTTTCTCAGGCACCCCCAACTCCTCCCAGGTTCCCCTTTGGTTGGCCCTTAGCACCAGGTACTATCTGGTTTGGTTTTGTTTTTAGAGTCTCGCTCTGTCACCCTGGTGAGAGTGTGGTTGGCATCATCACAGTCACAGCTCACTGCAGCCTCCAGAGTAGCTGGGACTATAGGCACATGCCTCTACACCTGGACAATTTTTCTTTTTTTTTTTT
>NW_003852535.1:1682245-1695191 GCF_000181295.1 Otolemur garnettii
TTTTTTTTTTTTTTTAGAGACAGAGTCTCACTCTAGTGCCCCAGCTAAAGTGCTATGGCATCACCATAGCTCACTACAACCTCACATCCCTGGGCTCAAGCAATCCTCCTGCCTCACCTTCTCAAGTAGCTGGGACTGCAGGTGCCCACCACCGTGCCCAGTTAATTATTCTGTTTTTAGTAGAGACAGAGTTTCGATCTTGCTCAGGCTGGTTTCAAACTCCTGAGCTCAAGTGATCCTCCTGTTTTGGCCTCCCAGAATGCTAGGATTATAGGCGTGAGCCACTGGCACCCAGCCTTTTTTCTTTTCTTTTCTCTCTCCCTTTCTTTCTTTCTTTTCTTTTTCTTTTTTTGTAGAGACAGAGTCTCACTTCATTGCCCTCAGTAGAGTGCTGTGGCATTACACGGCTCACAGCAACCTCCAACTCCTGGACCTAGGTGATTGTCTTGCCTCAGCCTCCTGAGTAGCTGGGACTATAGGCACCCGCTACAATGCCCAGCTATTTTTTTTTTGTTGTTGTTGTTGCAGTTTGGCCAGGGCCAAGTTTGAACTCACC
Organism: Otolemur garnettii; assembly: GCF_000181295.1. Classification (NCBI taxonomy): domain Eukaryota; kingdom Metazoa; phylum Chordata; class Mammalia; order Primates; family Galagidae; genus Otolemur; species Otolemur garnettii. The sequence continues at coordinate 1,682,802 of NW_003852535.1, forward strand.
ACCCTCGGTATATGGGGCCAGTGCCCTACCCACTGGGCCACAGGCACCACCCTTCTTTTTTTTGAGACAAAGTCTCACTCAGTTACCTTGGGTAGAGTGCTATGGCATCATAGCTCAAAGCAACCATAAACTCTTGGGCTCAAGCAATCCTCAGCCTCCCCAGTAGCTGGGACAAAAGGCACCTGCCACAATGTCCAGCTAGTTTCTTTCTTTCTTTTTTTTTTTTTTGTAGAGACAGAGTCTCACTTTCTCACCCTCAGTAGAGTGCTGCAGCATCACACAGCTCACAGCAACCTCCAACTCCTGGGCTTAGGAGATTCTCTTGCCTCAGCCTCCCAGTAGCTGGGACTACAGGCGCCCACCACGATGCCTGGCTAACGGCTAGTTTCTTTTTATATTTTTGAGTCATGGTCTCACATTGTTACCAGGTTAGAGTGAAGTGACTTCATCATTAGCTCACTGCCACCTTGAACTCCTGCGCTCAAGTGACCCTCCCACTTCAGCCTCCTGAGGGCTAGGACTATAGGTATATGCTACATGCCCAGCTAATTTTTCTATTTTTATTTAATTAATTAATTAATTTATTTTTGCAGTTTTTGGCCAGGCCTGGGTTTGAACCTACCACCTCCAGCATATGGAGCCGGCACCCTACTCCTTTGAGCCACAGGCACCGCCCTGATTTTTCTATTTTTAGTAGAGATGGGGTCTTGCTTTTGGCTAGGCTGGCTGGCTGTTAATGGGCCCATATCTCCCTTGTTTCTTGAAAACAAGGACTCATTTGACTCACTATATCCTTAGGATCAGCACAGTATACATGCTTGGTATGTATTTGTTTGCTAAACTATCAAATTAAGCCCTGTATCCTAACAACCAGGTTCCCAGGGTTTGCAAAGTACTTTCACATCCACCATCTCCTCTGGCCTCCCTACGAACTTGGGGAACAGGGGGCTGTCAACTGAACTGACAAAGGAGAAAATGGGCTGAGGGAGGCGCCTGTGGCTCAAAGGAGTAGGGCAGTGGCCCCATATGCCGGAGGTGGAGGGTTCAAACCCAGCCCCGGCCAAAAACTGCAAAATAAATAAATTAATTAAATAAAATAATTTAAAAAAAGAAAGAAAGAAATAAAATGGGCGGAAAGCGGGCTAGCAACTTGTCTAAAATCACAGCAGTCCCAGTATGGAGCAGGGTCATATTCCAGCCCTGCTCTGCCCTTCTGCCACCCACTCTCCCACACACCAGGGTCCCTGACCTGGGAATGATGCGCTGGGTGAGGCGGTTGGTGGGGATGGAGAGAGGAACCTGTTGCTGTAGTCTCCGCTGCTCAAACAGGCCTGGGAGATCATGGGCCCAGATGTGTGTGGATTTCCCTGCCAGTGGGGGAGAGAGCAAGGGCTCCATGGTGCTGGTGCTGAGAAGCTGTGGGTGCTGTGGGCCCGCCTCCCTGACAGTCCCACATTGTACCTGAGAGTGACAGCAGCACATTGTTCACGCAGTAGAGCCAGGAGCAGCGGTGTGAAATCAGCTGGAGGCAACAGGGGCACAGGTGGACTAGCAGTCAGCACCTGGGCCCCTAGAGGCCCTCTACCCACCACAGTCAGTGGGCCTCACCTTCTCCAGTGTATCCTCATGCAGTTCATGCAGGTTCAGGGTATAGATGCCTTCATCAGCCCCTACTACCAGGAACTGGTCTGCAAGTTTGGGCATGGGTCAGTAATCAGTCATGTGCCCTGGCCCAAGCTGAGTGATTCCAGGGTCCTGCTCCCTCCCTGACCCAGCCTACCCCGAGTAACAGGGTGAACCCAGGTGACAGCAGCATGGATCCGTAAGGGGCAGCCATTGAAGACCTTGGAGAAGCAGGCACCCATCTGTGGAGAAGTGAGGAGCTAGAAGGGCACATGGGGTGGGATGGGGGAGGGGTGGGGGCAGTGGAGTCGTGGGCAAACACTTACATGCACCTTGGGGGTTGGGGGCAGCCCATGGCAGGATGACCTCTGGAAGAGAAGGAAGGGGTCAGGGCTGGGTGAGACCCCTGCCACCAATCTCCCACCCCTTCAAGGCAACCCTCACCTCAGGATCCTCCTGCTGCTTCATGGTGGCCCAGGCAGTGGGCAACAGTGGTGGGCTGTCAGGGCTTGGTGGAGGTGGGGGCAGTGTTCCTGCAGGCACAGAGCTGCTGTGATTCCCTACCCAGCCCCTACACTGGGCCTACCTGACCTTTCAAGCCTGGAACTCACCTGAGGGACTGGATAGAGGGTCCTCAGCTGGAGGCTCAGAGGGGGGCTGCCCCAAGAATGGGGCTCGCTTGATGGTTCCCATGGCATCATCTGGGGAGTCTAGCTCCTGGCAGGAGGGTTGGGGGAGCAGCCTGGCTGTTAGCAGGTATCTGTGTTACCTGTTCCACCCCAAACACACCCTCTGTAGGGGGCTCCCCAAGCCCAGCTCCAGCTCCTCTCCATGCTGTACCTGGAGTTCTGAGGCTGGCCGGATGGTTAGGCTCCTATAAAGGACAGACCAGAGGGACCCAAGGTGTGAGATGTGACTGGCACCCAGGCTGGAGACCTCTTGCCCTCCCCTGGTCCCAGCCACTTACCTTTCCTCCAGGGCCTCCTGCACTGACTGCAGCAGACTCCTGGGCAGAGGCACAAAAGGGTGAGAGGTCAGCTTTTCTGTTGCCCCCAACCCCTCCCTGCATCTTCCCTCCCCCTCACTTACCCACTCAGCTCCTCCTTCCCCAGCAGCGTCCACTCTTCCTCCCACTGGGGGAATCCACAGCAGACAGAGAGAGGCAGAAAGAAAGGGGGGCTATGTGAAAGGGTGGTCAAGATTCAGGGAAGAGTAAGGACACACACCAGTTAGCTGGTGACAGGCAAGAGATTTGGGAGAGACAGTGAGAGGCAGAGAAACCAAGAGATTGTAAAAAAAAAAAAAAAAACAGCAAACAGATAACAGTGAGGAAGAAAATGGCAGACAGCAAGCAAGGCAAGGAAAGAGAAAGACAGATTGTGGGAGCAAGAGGAACTTAGCCCAGGAAGCAACCCCTAGCTTTCTGGGTCCCTAGGTGGGATAGGCCTGCTTGGAGAGCACCCATGGCCCAGGCAGCCCCTGCTTCAAAGCTCCCTTGATCTGAGGTACCCACAGCCCCACCAGAGTGCCCACCCTGTACACCACCTTGCCCACAAAGCCTGCACCCTTACTGGTTCATTTAGTGGGTCTGTTTCCTTCCGGCGCGGGGCACCAAATTTCACCTGGTGAACTGGGAAGCCCAGAGTATAAGGGTTAGGGGGCTGGAATGTCAGGATCAACCCCCACTCTCACACCAAATCCACACACACAGCCCTGACCACAGACTCACACTGGATCTCTGAGGGGGTCCTCTCAGCTGGGCCATGATGACCCCGGGAGTGAATGGTGTCTGGAAACATGTCATAAGTCTAAGAAAAAATAAAAACAGTGGGCAACCACCTGACACTCACCTCATGCTGAATATCATGCTAGGTGCTTCGAACATAGCAATGTGTTGATTTCATGACAACCCTGTGAGATTATTGTAAGATAAAATGGCACCATATTTTTTCAGGTAATAAAATAGGCATAGTGAGGTAAAATAACTTCTGAGAGATCACACAGAAAAAGCAAGAAGATGGCTCGGCGCCTATAGCTCAACTGGCTAAGGCGCCAGCCACGTACACCTAAGGTGGCGGGTTCGAATCCCCAGCCCGGACCCGCCAAACAACAATGATGGCTGCAACCAAAAAATAGCCAGGCGTTGTGGCGGGCGCCTGTGGTCCCAGCTACTTGGGAGGCGGAGGCAGGAGACTCGCTGGAGCCCGGGAGTTGGAGGTTGCTGTGAGCTGTAACGCCACGGCACTCTACCCAGGGGGACAGCTTGAGGCTCTGTCTCAAAAAAAAAAAAAAAAAAAGAAAAAGCAAGAAGATAGGGGCAGTGCCTGTGGCTCAAAGGAGCAGGGCACCGGCCCCATATACCATAGGTGGTGGGTTCAAACCTGGCCCTGGCCAAAAACTGCAAAAAAAAAAAAAGCCAGAAGATAGCTGGGTCATGGTCATGGTCAGCATGGGCCCAAATGCAGGAACCCATCAGGGTTCTTAAGTGTTACAGGGAGGCAAAATCCAGCTCAGGAAAGATTCCTTATGATGGAAGCCCCCTGTGTAGGTATTGTACAGGTTAAAGGGACATTGACTAACATCACTTTTGGGTCATTCCAACTAGGCCCAGCCAAGACCCATTTCCCAGGCTCCACTTACCTCCAGCTCACAGTCTTCAGGTGAGAGGGCTCCTAGGTGGGGGTCATTGGCCTTGTCCAGCAGCTGTGTGAGGAGGGCCCGAGGGAGCTGCTGGGTTGTGAATGGGTGCTGGAGGATGGGGGGAGAGTGATCAGGTTAGTCCTTGTCCACTGGGCCCCTGTCTTTGAACACTGAGCCCCCTCCCCCACCTCCCACCTGCAGAAGCTTCTCTGCTGTTGGTCTCTTCTTGGGATTTTTGGTCAGGGCCAGCTTGAGGAAATGGTGGAAATTCTGGGTCCTAGTGGGCACAAGAGCCCCCCCCCCCAATTCCCAGACTCAGATTAGTCCTTGTGCACAGCATCCCACCATCTGCCCCATCCCACCTCCAGAAGAGGTTGCTGGGCCCACACAGGAAGCAGCCCTCAGAGGCCAAGGACAGCCAGCCGGAGTAATGCAGTGTTGCAACACAGCAGCTCCTCTGTCATCAACCTTCTGCCCTTCCTTCTTATCCACACTGGATCTGCAGCCCAGAGGGCCACCAGACCCCTGACTTAAATGGTCTATAGAGCCCCAGAGGGGGCTCATGAGGCTACACCCTGGGAGTCAGCGGAAGACTCTTCTTCCCCCATGGGGCCTGGCTGGAAAGGGGGGTGGCTCAGTAGGGGGATGTGGGTCCTCACCAGTGAGTCTTGTCTCTCAGCTTGGGTGGCTGGAAGCTGCTCTTTGACATGAGCATCAGGGCCCTATGGAGGGTGCAAGGTCAGAGGCCAAAGTCTGAAGCACAGGGTCAGGTGAGGGATAAGTGCTAAGCTAACCTCATGGGGTGCAGGTGGAATAGAGGGGGCTGCAGCTCTCCCAACTCAATGGCAGTGATGCCCAGGGCCCAGACGTCACACAGCTCATTGTAACCACCTTTGCGCTCCACAGCAGCCACCTCTGGAGCCATCCTAGAGATAGGGTGACAGACAGGATGGCCAGGTGCCCCATCTAAGGCCCTTTGCCCCCTCTGCCCAAACCACAGCCTCACCAGTAAGGTGTCCCAATAAAAGACCTCCTCTTGGCCACAGATGCTGTCAATTCGCCTGATACCCCAAAGTCAGCTGCAGGGAGAAATAGTCTCTCACCAGCCCTCTGGCTGTCACTTGCGATCCCACTTCCAAGGCTTAGGCTCAGGATGCACCTGGTAGCGCTCAGATGGCAGATGGCCCAGGTTCAGCCACAGCTGCCACAGGCCCAAGACAAGGCTATCTCCCTCTCCAACGAAGGGTCAACCACCCACTACCCCGACCAAGAGCCTGGTCCTATGTCAGACTCTAGACAGACCCAACCTCATCCAACCTCTAGCAGGAAGGGAGCACCGTTCCATTTTCTGAATGGAGAAACTGAGATTCAAGTGACAAAGTGACTTGGCCAAGGACACCCAGCACTGGAGTCCAGGTTCTCTCTTAGACTCCCAGAACTCCCACCCTGACTGTGTCCCCAGGGTACTGACCCAGCTTGACATCTCCCTGAAGAGTGAGGAGAAGGTTGGCTCCCTGTGGGAATGGAGGAGAGAGAATCCCATCTGGTGCCCCGAGAGCCTCCTCCTCCCTCCCATGATGCCCTTGGCCAGACCCCTACCTTGATGTCTCTGTGGATTTTCCCCTGAGAATGCAAGTGGTGTAGCCCCTAGGGACAAAGAGGAATCCCTGAAAAGTTACCCAGCACTATCAACTGCCTCCTGAGCCCCCTCTCAGGACTGGGGCCCCCCACCCAAGCTGCTTCCTCCTCCCCTCTCCCCAAACAGGAAGTAACTGAGCCAAGAGGGAAATGGGCTGCTTCCGGCAACAGGGCTGGGGCCCCTTCCCCGCAGGACCCACAGCCCCCTCGGGCCAGCCCTGCCTGAGCCACTCTACCCCCCCATCCCCACTGTTGAACTGGGCTCTTGGACCACAGCTCCTAGGGACCGGGGAGGTGGTGAGTGCCTTATGAGCCCAGCTACCTTCAGTGCTTCTCGACAGACATAGGCAATCTGCCGTTCCTCCAGGGGGCCAGTGGCTGAAAAGGAAAAGGTGAGGACTCGAAGAGGGGCCAGAGGATATGCTGCCCCTCCCAGGCTACCCTGCGTGGGGGAAGCAATGGACACTGCTAAGTGAAAAGGGTGTTGGCTGAATTCTCTCCTAGCATAGTCTGGGATACTGAGCCCAGAGATGGACAGTATTTCTCTCAAGGTCACACAGCCAGTCAAGAGTGCAGAAGAACCCAAGTCCAGGACCCAGACTCTCCTCTCCTACCCCTGCATCAGGGTGGGGACTGATGAGGGGAAGGCCATGACCCTCTGGGGCCTGGAGTCCTGGCCCTCACCGTGGTAAATCTCCTGCAGGGACCCTCCTCCGCAGAACTCCATGCAGATCCACAGGCGGTCATTCCTGGGAGGACACAGAGTTGGGGTGGGTATGCAGCAGGTCAGGTGGGGGCTGCCTGGGAAGGGAGGATAAAGCAGCCTCACCTGAGGTAGCTGCCAATGTAGGCCACCACGTTGGGGTGGCGGCACTCCCGCAGGATGGTGATTTCCTGCTGGAGGGAGCTGATGTCGTCCCCTAAGGAGCATGAGATATCATGGGGGTGGGCGATGCACAGGGGTCGCCCTGACTCAGTGCCCTCATCTGCAAAATGGGCACAGAGTGCCTCCCTCCAGGCCAGACAGGTGCCAGGCGACAGGATCTCCTGGGGCATGCCTCTCTGGCATAAGTCAGCCCTCAGCCCCCCACGCCGCGTCCGCCGGCGCTCCGCCCTCTCTCTGGCGCAGAGGCCCCAGCCCCGGCCCCGGTCCTCACCTGGGTCTAGCTTGACTATCTTCACCGCGGCCAGTTCAGACGTGACCGTGTCGCGGGCCTGCAGGGGCGGAGGGGTGAAGTGGGATGAAGAGGGGGCGGGGCTGGGGGCTGGTACCCGCGGCAGGACGCGAAGCAGGCAGCCTCCTCCTGCCTCTCCCGCCGGTCCTTCCACCCGGCGCACCTTGTAGACGTCGCCATAGGTCCCGGCCCCCACGCGCTGCAGCAGCTCGAAGCGGTCCCGCGGATCCTGCAGTGACACGTCCCGCAGCAGCGCCATGGCCCGGCGCCGGGCGGGCCGGCTGGCGGGCGGGCGCGAGATGCGGAGCCGGCGGGGGACGGCGCGGGGCGGGGCGGGGCGGGCGCGGGTGGCTCTGAGGCCGCGGGGGCGGGGCTGGGGCACTGGGGCGGGGCCACATTTGTCCCGCCACCCGGCCAGGAGGAGGCGCCCGCGGGACAGGCCCAAGGCAACGCGGGGAAATCCCGAGTCCGGGGCGGAGCCTGGGTCCTGACGCCTTGCACCGCTTCCTCGTGTTCTAGAGGTTGGGAGTGCCAAGTCGGGTAAACCAGGAGGCAGAAGAAAGAGGGGATGTCCCACTTCCCGCCCCATCCTCAATTTCCCAGATGAACACACGGACATATGTTTTGCTTTCGCTTTTTTACAAAATGTATTCATCTTCCTCAGAACTGAAAAATAAATCTATGTACAAAACTGGAAGAAATCAGGCTCCCTTCACCCACTCCCAATCCCCTGCAGATTCCTCTGGGGTCCCCGAGATAAATTGAACCTCGGGGAAGTTCCTAGAGGCTCGTAAGACAGGTCCTGCTCTGATCCCAGGCAAGTCTGGCCAGGAAGAGAGCAGGTCTCAGGATTCTCACAGGCTAGGGGCGGACTTTCGTGTTATTGACGCTAGAGATAGAATGGAGAGGAAGCCAGGATTTCATAATTGTGGAGTGAGACTTAGGTTCTTTAGAATAGGGGGCTCAGATTTCTAAGGATGGAATTCTTAAGTGCGGAAGTGTACTCCTAGGGGAGTGGGGCTCTAGGTTCCAAGGCTGGAGGGGAGAACTGTGCCCCTTGGGTTAAAGGTGAAACCTCAGCCTTTACCAGGCAGGAGCAACCCCGGGCACTCCATTAAGAGGAGTCGGGAGTTTTCAGGGCCCGGACCTCTAAAAATTGGTGATCAGGGGCCTAGGGTGAACCTTCAATTGGATGGCTGGGATTCTGGGAAAGGGCCCTCGGTTCTGAGCTGGAGCCAATCGTAGGTTGGAAGGCTGGGGGCGGGTGGGGAAGCAGTAGCTAGGGTGTGCCGTCTGTATTCCGGGGACCAGAAGCCTGGGTTCTCAGTAGGAATGGGGCCTGGACCTGGGCAGGAGACCGGCCCCTAGTGCTGGGAGCGGAGCCTGGGCTAGGAGTGAGAGGACTGGGGTGGAGCCTCGATCCTGACTGAGGGCAGACCCTGAGGCTGGGTGGGCTCCAGTAGCTCAGAGGCCTTTGCGCTGCCGCTTGAGGAAAGAAAGGGTGTAGTCGCTGGGCGTGGACACTTTCTGCTTTTTCATCTGCACCTGTGATTGCGCCGTGAGTTGCAGCTTGATGGCGCTCGAGTTGATCTTGGTGGCTACCAGCAGCTCCTTCATGCCCTTCATCTTCTCACTCTGGAAAGTAAGCACTGGACCCTCCGGCGGCGGCGAAGCTGCGGGTGCTGGCACTTGAGTTGTGCTGCCGACTTCAGGGCCTCGGGCAGCACCCGAGACAGTCCCTGAGGGTTTCCGCTGGGGTGCCGACACCGCACTCTGGCCTGCACCAGGGCCCTTGTCCAGGGCTGGCTTCTTGGGTGGCGGAGGCTCCTCTGGCTTGGACTCCCGTCGCGGGCCTCGCCGCCGGCCTTCCCGGGCTTCCTCACCCCAGGGCTCCTCGGCCTCTGCCGCCTCTGCTTCGCGGCTCACTATACGAACCTTCTGCCGCACCTGGGCCATGGAGAAAGCAAGCTGAGGGAAAGGCTGCAGGCCAGTGGCTGCAATCCAGTACCCTGCTGTGGCTATCCCATCCTCTCTAGGGGGTTTCCGTCTCATCTGTACCCAAGGGGATAGACAAATGCTGTCTCTGGGCCACTAAGGCCTGTCTTTCCTGTAGCTGCTGTCACCACCTGGGGTGCCCAGCCCTCCTGTGCAGCTGCCCCTCACCTGTCCCTCAAAACGGCCTAGGGACTGCACGAGGAAAGTGGCCCAGCCCACGTGTAGCACAGGCGTGGGGCTGCCCTCCTCCCATTTGCAGATGCCATCGTAGAATCGCAGCAGGTGGGCGAAGCACTCAGGGTCCTGGAGAGCAGAACCCTGGCTCTGGGAGCCCTGGGCAAGGGGGAAGGGAGGGCACAGGTCAGAGTCCCTTACTCATCCCTAGGCTGAGGGCACAGGCCAGGCCCCAGCCTAGGCAAAGAGCCCTGGCTTGAGAAAAGGTGAACACAGGTCAGGAGCATTATCAGAACTTTTTTTTTTTTTTCTCTTGAGACAGGGTCTCACTCTGTCACCCGGGCTAGAGGGCAGTGGGTATCAGAGCTCACTGCAACCTTAACACCTGAACTCAAGGGCTCCTCCAGCCTCAGTAGCTGGGACTACAGGCATGAGCCCCAGCACCCAGCTGATTTTTCTGTTTTTTTGTAGAGACAGAGTCTCACTCTTGCCCTAGGCTCCTCCTTCTTTTATAAAGCCTGTCCTTAGCCAGGCCTGAGGGAGGGAACCATCCTCCTCCATCCCACCACTTAAACTGAGTGAGGAACCTTAGCCATGAAAGAGATGGGCTTCCACCCCGTTTACTTAAAGGGACATGGTAGAAACCACTAAATTACCCCCTGCCCCTCAAACCCAGGCCCAAGACTTCAACTACAGCAGAAGGGACTATGACTCTCTGCTTGGGGCCAGCTTCCTCATACAACCCCATTGCTGTGGCTGGGAAGCCCTGCCAGGTGGCAGGCTGGACACAGAATGGAGCACCAGCCCTTCACCTGGTTCTGGTCCCCTGGCCGCTCCTCGCCTGCCTCCAGCAAGCTGGCTGCCTCCTTCAGTAAGTTGGGGATGACATCATTGGCCACTTCGAAGAACTCCTTGTAGATCTCCTCATCTTCTCGGCAGTAGTTGTAGCTATGAGAGCAGAGGGGCAATGTAGGGTCTTGCCATGGGAGTACCCCTCAGGGATCTGGCGAGGGATGGAACCCAGGTTTCTTTTCTTGGGTCATCCCAGGGACTAGGGTAATGGTTGGAGGTTTCATTCCAAAATGATAGTTGCCCAGAGCAACAATGAGGAGGGGGCATGGGTCTAAGAGTGGAGGTCCCACTGCTGGATGACAGTAGTTAAAATTGGAAGGAGATGGGAGGGAGGGAAAGGCTTTTTTTTTTTTTACTCGCGCCCACGGGAAAGGCCTTAATCAGGAGTCCCCACCTCCTGAGTGATGGTGGTCTTGGCTGCCTAGGGAATGGGTGGAGAGGGGATGGGGCTTAAGATCCAGACCTCACTGCTGAACAAGAGTGGTTGGAAATTGGGTGGAAGGGGAAGAAATGAGAGGCTGGAAGTCCTGGTGGGGGGATCCTCACTCTTGGATGACAGTAGCTGTGTCAGCCCAGGCCTGCAGGGCTTCGCGCACATTGCGGTTGCGACAGTGGTAGCCAGCCAGGTACATGTAGGGGTAGATATGTTCATCTCGATAGTAGGTCTTGGCTGAGGCAATGCCCTAGGGGGTAAGGCAGAGGAGCCTCAGGGAGGCAGCCCCCAGCTGGCACAAATGCCCCATCAGGTAACACTCATCAGGGCAAAAAAAGAGACCAAAGAGTCTTCCCCATCTCCAATCCCACTCACACTTCTGTCCCTTCCCTGGGTCTGTAGAACTGCTTGCTGGGGCTGACTGTAAGGGTGGGGCCCATGTCCATACCAGACAAGCCTAAGGAGGGGAGGGGCAGCTCGGAGCTCTGTCCTTACCCAGGCTTTCCTACCCACTCCTCCACTCAAACACCAGACTTTCAAGTCTAGTACAGTAGCCTTTTTAGCCCCACCACCACCTAGTCAACACTCTCTCCTGAGTACTCCCACCACATGTGACCTTCTGTTATACTCCAGGAAAGAGAGTGAGGAGCAGCATCAGTGAGGAGGAGTGCTCACTGAAAATGAGGAGCTGAAGGACAAGCTAGGCCCTGCCACTTGCAGGCTGGGGAACCCAGGACACCTTTTGGGTAGCCCTGACTACACTGATTATGCACACAGTACAAGGGATATGACCCGGGGCTGGATAGGTAACATCTCCCAACATACATCATTCTTCTCTCTGCATCTGCCCCCTCCCAGTCCCCAGAGAAAGGGGACCCCAGCCCTTGTTGAGGTCTCCCTTTTGCACCCTCCTGTGATGCCCCCACCTTGTGGTAGAGGGTGAGAGGGTCCGGCCGACCAGGGGTGGGTTCCAGCTCCTCCAGATCTGCCAGGTTGCCTAGAGCCATGGGGTACCTGGGAAAAGATCGTAAGTTCAGGGTGCCACCCCGCCGTCTGGCCCCTCAAACCCAGCCTGGCCACTTTCCTCTACTGACCTTTCCAGATGTCCCAGGTCATAGAGCAACCAGAGTAGTTTCTATGAGCCAAAAGAGAGAGTTATGAGCTGAGGCTGAGGAAAGGAAGGGTCCACAGTCTATAAAGCAGAGGTGGGGACCAGAACCAATAGGAATCTCCCACTAAGTTTGAAGGGTCAAAATTCAGGAACTAGCCCTTTCACATCTCAGTTCCACTCTCCCAATAGCTCTGGGAAAGACCAGGTCAGGAATTACTAAACCATATTAACAAAGGGAAATATGAAGCTCAGGAAAGGAATGTGCCCCTGTCCCAGGTCCCATAGCAAGTCTAGTCAGCAGCCTGGCCTGGCCCACTCCTACCCCACAGGCACAGCCCTTACCTGCTGCAGCTGCAACAGCTCCAGGGAGTCAGTGTGCAGATCAATGGAAGGGTTGATGGCACACACCATAAATGCCACTTCCATCTTGCGGTCACAGCGCATGTATGATCCTTTCAGGTACAGCCAGCTCTTATGAGGGGACAAGACCAAATGTCTCATGATGGCCTACCCTGTGCCTGCTTCGGGGAATGACAGCTAGGAAAGGGGCTTTTCTGTCTTCCCTTCTGGATGTATGAAGGTGGTGATGGGGAGAGGAAAGTAAGGCTCAAGAAAATAAAGCCCTTTGGCTCGGCACCTATAGCTCAACCGGCTAATGCGCCAGCCACGTACACCTAAGGTGGCAGGTTCGAATCCCCAGCCCGGACCCGCCAAACAACAATGACGGCTGCAACCAAAAAATAGCCGGG
>NW_003852535.1:1696545-1701213 GCF_000181295.1 Otolemur garnettii
GCGGGCCTGGGCTGGGGATTCGAACCCGCCACCTTAGGTGTATGTGGCTGGCGCCTTAGCCAGTTGAGCCACAGGCGCTGAGCTGGGAGCCCTAAATCTTAAGATTAAGCCTCTGGTCTGTACAGTTCAAAACATTCTCATATATTTTATTTCATTTAGTCATCTCAAATATAGCCCAATTTTTTTTTGGGGGGGGGCGGAGCTGGGTTTGAACCCACCACCTCCAGCATATGGGGCTGGCGCCCTACTCCTTTGAGCCACAGGTACTGCCCTGTAGTCCAATTTTGTCTCCAAATTTTACTGCCACCTTGTGCCTCATGCTGGACTGCAGGACTCCTGTGGCTGCTCAGTGTCAGGGGAGAGGGTCTCAGAGGGCACAGAAGAGTGATTTTGGAGCCAAGTAATCAGGTTCCAGCCCCAGCCCTGCCATTCTGTGTGTGACTCTGGCACATCACTTCCCCTCTCTGGACTTCAGTTTCCCCAACTGCAAAGGGAGAATTAACACTGCACAAGGTTTACAGATCTCAAAAGGGCTTATAAACCACTGAGTGTTGTGAAGAGGTGGGACAGGATTCATTCTCTCCCCTTGCCACCTGTTGGGCTCCAACCTGTGATGAAGCTGAAGAGGGACTGGATATGGGCCCGGTCCTTAAAGTAGGAGCGGCTGAGGCTGTTCCATATGACGTCGGAGACTTTCTTCACCAGCTCACGGCTGGAGACACCTCCCTCTCGAGGGTAAAGAGACAGGTCAACAGCGCCACGGATCTGGGCAGTGAAGCGGGCATAGAGGGCGGCGATGATGGATAGATCAGCCACAGGAAAGTAGGTGAGGCCACCAGGGGGGTCAGGCGCAGGGCTGGGCTGGAAGGTGAGCTCCGGCACGTTGGTGGGGATGACACGGTTGACAGCCAGGAAATGCTCCACGAAGCCTAGCACCAAGGAGAGAAGCACCAGGTCCGGCTCCTCTCGGCCCAGCTCCGCAGCAAACAGGCGCACCACGTCGTCGATGGAGCGCAGCGGGAACAGCGTCTTCTGGGCGGCCTTCAGCCCCATGGCGGCGGGCGGCGGCCTGCGGGCGAGCCAGCGGAGGGAGGGTCGGGCAGGATCGGCTGCCAGGGAACCCCCTCCCAGGCTCCGCTAAGGTTCCACCCCCAACACACATAACCACGCCCCTGCTTCCCTGCCTTTAGCCTCCGCTCACCAGCTCCCCTTCTTTTGTCGGTGAGACCCTTCAGCAGAACCTATAGGGCCTCCTTATCCCCCACAACCCCGGGACCCCCAGCCCCCATGGGGGAGCGCCCCAAGGACCCTGCTGAGGACTTCCACTGGCCACCCCGTTTCCTCCCTACGAATGTACCCCGGGCCCCTAGCGTCCGTCCGGAAAGCGCACCCAGACCAACCCCCCCCCCCCCAAAGCCCCAAGGAGAGACCTGGCCTCGGTCCCCCGCGCCCACCTCCGCGCTTACATCCCACACAAGGCACCGCGGCACCCGCCGCCTGGAGCCTGCTGGGAAGTGAAGTCCCGCCCTCGGGTCGCACTGCCTGCCGGGAAGTGAAGTCTGGCGGTGGGGCGGGACGGGCCTGTCCGCGGTGGCTTGTGGGAGGGGTAGGCCCGCTGCTCCGGGCGCGGCCTTTCTGCGGTGTTCAGGCTTGGTCATTCCCTTACCGCAGGCCAGGTAGCACGAGGTCCGCGGTGCCTTCTGGGAGATGTAGTCTGGGGAGTGGCTGCGCACACTTAGGCAGTCACCGTGCTTCTGAAGGTTCCGTTATCATTAGTCGTTGGGCAAGATATGAGGGAAATGGGCATTTTTTTTGAGATTTCAAGGGCTTCTTTATTGATATATAATAATTGTACATGCTTATGAGGTGCATGTGATTTTTGATGTATGCATACAATGAGTAATGATCAAATCAGGGTTTGAGAATGTCCATCTCCTCAGATGTTTATCATTTCTTAGTGATGAGAATATTTCTTCTTTTCTAGCTATTTTGAAATACAATAAATTATTGTTGACTAGAGTCACTGTACTGTGCCTATTCCAGTATTTATTCCTTGTATCTGGCTTTATATCTTTGCCTGTTATTAACCTTTCTCTTTCTTCATGTCCCACTTTAGCCTCTGGTAATTCTTATTCTACTGTCTACCTCATGATCTCAGGAAATGGGCATTTTAAACACTGCTGGAGTTCAGCTACGTTGGTTGGATATTTACCAGTATCCATTAACACGTATATGTGCAGACTCTGTGCCTAGCAACTCTTCCCCAATTCTGTCCATAACAAAATCCAACACGTGTGAAGAGGAACATAGAACCACTGTAATTACTTGTGATAAGGTAAAAGTTAAAAAGAGCAAAGTAGCTCTATGTACCCTAAAAGGATTTTCAGGGCATATTTTTTAAGGAAATAAGCTACACAACGATGTGTGCTAGGATAGTATTCATATAATACAACATTTTAAAACTTTGAAACAATATTAATTTTCCACAGAATCATTCATTTATTTGCTTGTTCATAAAACAAACAGAATTTTTGTACCAAGAATGGGACAGGCACTCAGTACTGGGCACTGGGTATATAGTAGTGAATAAAAGAAACTCAGGGCTCGGCGCCTATAGCTCAACCGGCTAAGGCGCCAGCCACGTACACCTAAGGTGGCGGGTTCGAATCCCCAGCCCGACCTGCCAAACAACAATGACTGCTACAACCAAAAAATAGCCGGGTGTTGCGGCGGGCGCCTGTAGTCCCAGCTACTTGGGAGGCGGAGGCAGGAGACTCGCTTGAGCCCAGGAGTTGGAGGTTGCTGTGAGCTGTAATGCCACGACACTCTACCCAGGGGGACAGCTTGAGGCTCTGTCTCAAAAAAAAAAAAAAGAAAAGAAACTCAGGACTGGCAAGGTGGCTCGCACCTGGAATCTTAGTACTCTGAAGAGGCCAAGGTGGGAGGATCACCTGAGCTCAGGAGTTCAAGACCAGCTTGAGCAAAATCAGACCCGTCTGTACTAAAAATAGAAAAATTAGGGGCAAGGGTTGTGGCTGGCACCTGTAGTCCCAGCTACTCTGAAGGCTGAGACGAAAGGGTCTCTTGAGCCCAAGAGTCTGAGGTGCTGTGAGGTATGAGGCCTTGGCACTCAACCCTAAGTGACTTAGTGAGACTCTGTCTCAATAAAGTAACAACAGGGCAGCATCTGTGGTTCGAAAGGGTGGGGCACCGGTCCCATATGCCAGAGGTGGCGGGTTCAAACCCAGCCCCGGCCAAAAACTACAAAAAATAAATAAATAAATAAATTCCTGTTCTTCCTCTCTGGATTTTCCTCAAAATCCTTAACCTTCATCTAATCATGAGAAAACAACTGGTAAACCCAAACTGAGAGACGTTCTGCAAAATATTCAACCAGTACTTCTCAAAAGTGTCAACATCATGAAAACAAGGAAAGACGCAGAAACTGTTGCAGATACGACTAAATAGACGGGAGAAGTAAATGCAATGTGATGTTCTAGATTGAATCTTGGAACTAAAAAAGGACATTGGTGGAGAAACTAATGAATAAGTTGACCAACCATCCCAGTTGGCCCAGAACTGGCAGTCCTCCCATCTCGGCCTCCAAGAGTACTAGCAGGGGACTCAGGGAAAAGGGACTTTCTGTTTTAAAATCAGTCAAGTTGGGGCTTAGCAAGGTAGCTCATGCCTGTAGTCCTAGCACTCTGGGAGACTGAGTTGTGTGGATTGCCTGAGGTCACAAGTTTGAGACCAGCCAGAGCAAGAATGAGATCCTGGGCTCGGCACCTGTAGCTCAAGAGGCTAAGGCGCCAGCCCTATAGGTCAGAGCTGGCGAGTTTGAATCCATCCCAGGCCTGCCAAACAATGACAACCAAAAAATAACCGGGCGTTGTGGCAGGTGCCTGTAGTCCCAGCTACTTGGCAGGTGCCTGTAGTCCCAGCAAGAGAATCACTTAAGTCCAGGAGTTGGAGGTTGCTACGAGCTGTGAGGCCACAGCACTCTACCCAGGGCAACTGCTTGAGGCTCTGTCCCCCCACCCAAAAAGAATAAGATCCCATCTCCACTATAAATAAAAAAATTAGCAGGGCATTGTGGTGGGTGCCTGTAGTCCGAGCTACTCAGGAGGCTGAGGCAAGAGGATCTCTTGAGTGCAGGAGTCTGAGGTTGCTGTGAGCTATGATGCCATGGCATGCTACCAAAGAGACAAAGTGAGACTCTGTCTCAAAACAAAACAAAAAAAAGTCCTAACCCCAAGTAACAGACTAACAGACTCTCCTTTGATTAAAAGATCTCAAAGTTTTAAATTCCCTGCCATCACAGGGCTATATCCCATTTGCTTCTACCCCACTTCCTCGTGTTAATCATTACATTAGATTTTATCAAAGACTGACTTAAGAAGAACAAAAGCCTGGAAGACTTTATTTACTTCACCCCACCTTTGACCGCTCTCCTCCTGTTTTTATGGTTCTGACATGACAGCTATTATGGACCACAATTTCTTCATAATAACAATTGTTAGGCTTGGCGCCTGTGGCTCAAGTGGCTAAGGCACCAGCCACATACACCTAAGGTGGCGGGTTCGAATCCCCAACCCGGGCCCGCCAAACAACAATGATGGCTGCAACCAAAAAATGGCCAGGCGTTGTGGCGGGCGCCTGTAGTCCCAG
>NW_003852535.1:1703742-1705744 GCF_000181295.1 Otolemur garnettii
GGGGGGGGGGGGGGGGGGGGGGCGCGGGGCGCTACTTGAGAGGCTGAGGCAGGAGACTCGCTTGAGCCCAGGAGTTGGAGGTTGCTGTGATGCCATAGCACTCTACCCAGGGGGATAGCTTGAGTCTCCGTCTAAATAAATAAATAAATAAATAAAAGGGGTTTGTTAGTTAATGAGAGGGAATTGCAGGAGACATGGCCTTGAATTGGTGAGCGGGATGAATTTCTAAGCAGCAAGTTTAACCTTTGTTAGAAGCATGGGTCTTTCATCCACAGTAACTGCAGAAAAGGCTAAGGACATAGGTATATGTGGTAGATGCTTCAGTTTTCTCAGTGGAACAGGAAACCCAGTTGGTCATTTCATCTCCAGATGTACCCTGGGCTCCCTCCCTCCTTCACACCTTTGTCTAAATGCCATCTTTTCAAGGAAGCTGACCCAGACCTGACCATCCTACTTCAAATCACACTTTCCAGATAAAACTCCTCTATTTATCCTTCAACCCTGCTCCACTTTTTTTTTTTTTCCTAAAGCATTCACACCTTCTAGAACAGGGTTGCTCAATCTAGGTACTATTGACATTTGAGAATGGAACATTCTTTGTGGTTGGGGTCTGTCCTATACATTACGGGATGGCTAGCAGGATCCAGGGCTGGCTTCTACTCACTGGATGCCTGCAGCACCCCTCCCCCAGTTGTGACAACTGAAAATGTCTCCAGACATTGTCAAATGTTCCCTGGGGGCCAAAACAGCCTCTTGTTGAGAACCATGATTCTAGCACATGATATAAATTATTTATTACCATTATGTTTTTTTTTTTTTCTCAGACAGAGTCTTACTCTGTTGCCCTGGGTAGAGTGTTGTGACATCATAGCTCACAGCAGCCTCAAACTCTTGGGCTCAAGGGATCCTCTTGCCTCAGCCCCCTGAGTAGCTGGGTCTACAGCCACAGTGTCTGGCTATTTTTTTCTATTTTTAGTCTCACTCTTGCTTGGGCTGCCTTGGCCTCCCAGAGTGCTAGGATTATAGGCATGAGCCTCCATGTCCAGCCTTATTGCCATTTATTTCCTGCAACCAAAATATAAGCTCCCCAGGACAGAGACTGTGTCTGTTTTCTTCATTGATGTGTCGGTCCCATGTGCCTAGAATATCATCTGGCAGGCCTAGTGCGGTAGCTCATGCCTGTAAACCTAGCACTCTGGGAGGCTGAGAAGGGTGGAATGAGTTCAGGAGTTTGAAACCAGCCTGACCAAGAGTGAGACTCCATTTCTACGAAAAAGAAAAACTTCACTGGGCGTTGTGGTGAGTGGCTGTAGTCCCAGCTACTCTAGAGGTCAGCCAAGAGGATCCCTTGAGCCCAAGAGTTTGAGGTGGCTGTGAGCTATGATTCCATAGCACTCTACCCAGGGCCACAGAGTGAGACTCTGTCCAAAAAAAAAAAATAGCATCTGACACACAAAAGGTGTTCAATAAATATTTTCTAAAAGAATAAATACATGCATGCAAAGGAGTGATAATTCATGTTTGACCTGGAATGTAAGCTCAGTGAAGATGGACGTAAGGACATAGGAAGGGTGAGGGACAGCAAACGTGGCAACATCAATGGATTGTAGGTTTCAGTGGAGTCAACAATTGATTACAACTGGGATGCTAGAGGGAGCTGAAAAGATGGGAGTGCTGGATAGAGGGCAGGATGCTTGAGATTCAGACTATGGGGATAGGATTGTCATTATTGGCAGTGAAAAGACCCAGAGCAGTACTTTTTTATTTTATTTATTTATTTATTTATTTATTTTTATTTTGGCCGGGACTGGGTTTGAACCCACCACCTCTGGCATATGGGGCTGACACCCTAACCTTTTGAGCCACAGGCACCAGCCCTTATTGATTTATTTTTATTTTATTATTTATTTATTTATTTCAGACAGAGCCTCAAGCTATCCCCCTAGGTAGAGTGCTATGGCATCACAGCTCACAGCAACCTCCAACTCCTGGGCTCAAGCGA
>NW_003852535.1:1705930-1707335 GCF_000181295.1 Otolemur garnettii
CGCCGAGCCTTTTTTTTTCTTTTTTTTGAGACAGAGCCTCAAGCTGTCACCTTGGGTAGAGTGCTATGGCATTGTAGCTCACAGCAACCTCCAACTCCTGGGCTCAAGCGATTCTCCTGCCTCCGCCTCCCAAGTAGCTGGGACTACAGGCACCCACCACAATGTCTGGCTATTTTTTTGTTGCAGCTGTCATTATTGTTTGGCGGGCCCAGGCTGGATTCAAACCCACCAGCTCAGGTGTATGTGGCTGGCACCTTAGCGGCTTTAGGCACAGGCGCTGAACCATTATTTCTTTTTGAGACAGAGTCTCACATTGTCATCCTAGATAGAGTACAGTAAGGTGACCAGACGTCCCACTTTTGTCGGGACAGTCCTGATTTTTAACAATTTGTCCTGCATCCCACAGCGTTTTAAAAAGTCCCGATTTTTGGAAAGAATGCATGACAAGCTAGGGAACAGTGGAAGAATGGGAAGGGAATATACACGGCTGCTGAAAAGGTTAATGTAACTCCATTTGGGAATGAAGAGGTTAATGTAACTTCATTTGGAAATGAAAAGGATAATGTAAACTCCCTACTCCCCTCCTGGGCAAGGTCACCCAGATAGAATCAGTATCAGAAGGAGACTGGCTCCCTCCCTCACTTCTAGGCAAGGACAATTAGCTCAGAAGGAGCCAAACTGTCTGGAACAAACAAGTAGCCTCCCCTCTCTAGAGGGTCCCTAACCATAAACAGCTCAGCCAATAGCAGCCCTGCCCGGCAAAACACCCAATGAAATTCCTCTGTGCGCTTTAAAAACCTCAGCTCGCTTCACTAGGGGGTCGCCCTTCCTCCAGCCACACTGAAGGGAAGTGTGGCCCAGGCATATGCTCACAAAATAAAGCACTTTTTGTCTTTACATGTGTGTGGTGGTCTCTCAGCAGCAATTCTGGTCCCAACACTGCCATGTGGCTATTTTGCCAGGATATGAGTTTTATATTATTTTTGTTAATTTTATAATGTTAAACTTTAATAATAACAAATAACTGTTAAGAACTGATTATCAAGAACTGCTTACCAAAGTTTGCATTGTTGATCAGTTGTTAGGATTCGACCACCATTGTTTGGACTTAATGAACAATGGCATTTTTTGCCATTGGCAACCACGAAAACATTTTGTAACTGTCTCTCAGATGATACACATTGTACTGTGTGGTACTTAAACAAGTGATGTCAACAAATCAGCTATGCAGATAATTTAGGTAAGTAATTTATTTATTTATTTCATGAATTTAGCAGACAGTACTCTTTTTATATTTTATAGTGGCGGCAAAAAGTCTAGTGCCAGCTTTAAAAGTGACACGACTTAGGAGGTATCATTATTATTTTTTTTTTTTTGAGACGGAGCCTCAAGCTATCCCCCTGGG
>NW_003852535.1:1710180-1734039 GCF_000181295.1 Otolemur garnettii
TAGAGTGCTGGCCCCATATGCCAGAGGTGGTGGGTTCAAACCCAGCCCTGGCCAAAAGTTGCAAAAAAAAAAAAAAAAATTAACTGAGTGTTGTGATTGGTGTTTGTAGTCCCAGCTACTTGGGAGACTGAAGCAGGAGGATCACTTGAACCCAAGAATTTGAGGTTGCTGCAAGCTGGGCTGATACCATGGCACTCTAGCCAGGGCAATAGAGTAAAACAAAGACCAGCCTGAGAAACCACAAGACACAGTCTGTACTAAAAACAAAAAATTAGCCAGCTGGCTCAGTGCCTGCAGCTCAGCGGCTAAGGAACCAGCCACATACAGTGGAGCTGGTGGGTTCAAATCCAGCCCAGGCCTGCCAAACAATGACAACTACAACCAAAAAACAGCCAGGTGTTGTGGCAGGTGCCCGCAGTCTCAACTACTTGGGAGGCTGAGACAAGAGAATCACTTAAGCCCAAGAGTTTGAGGTTGCTGTGAGCTGTGACAAAATGGCACTCCACCCAGGGCAACAGCTTGAGACTCTGTCTCAAAAAAGAAAAAAGAAAAAATTAGCTGGGCATTGTGGTGGAAGCCTATAGTCTTATAGCCTCAGCTACTCTAGAGGCTAAGGCAGGAGAATCACGTCAGCCCAGGAGTTAGGCTGCAGCAAGCTAGGCTGACACTAAGGCACTCTAGCCCAGGACACAAGAGTGAGACTCTGTCTCAAAAAAAAAGTGTAAGAAAACTGATTTTCTAAAAATGTAAAGCTTTGGACATCTGAGTCTTTTGGCTAAATTATTGCTGAGCACCAAGGATGCAGCCATAACTCCAAAAGAGTGAGGGATGGTGCCAGGTCTTAGCTTGCTTGTTGCCTGCCCAGGGCCCTCTTCAGGCACCTGCACCCCCAAGCCATTTTGTCATTATCTCACCAAATTCTCACCAGAACCTCCCATGAGATGGGTTTTATGATTCCCATTTATAGATGGGGAAACTGAGGCTTAGAGAAGTCATGTAACTTATCTATGTCTGCATAGCTATACGAGAACCCAGGTTGTCTTGACTGTCAGGCTGGGGTTCCTAATCTGGCCCTAGAATTCGATGGATGCCCTCCAACCCCCATTCACAAGATGGTGGCACCCTGAGTCTCTTTTTAGTACTCTCCCCTAGCTTTAGGGCCTACTATGAGCCCCAGCCCAGCTTCATGGGCACCCAATCTAAGTAGAAGTGACTCCTCCCAGATCTCTCCTCCATCCCTGATGCCCCCTCTTCTGAACCCCAAGAAGACAGATCCAGGCGGGGAGGCCAGCAGCTTACAAAGTTGTCTTTATTGGTTTCCTGCTGCCTCACAGAGCATCAGGGTCCGTCCCTCCTGGGAATGTGGCATTTGAGGAGATAAATACTTATTTTGCCCCCGACACTTCAGTAGGGGGAAGTTTGATAAAAATAGTAATATAATAATAATAATAACTGCAATCAATAATAAAATGCCCCTATATTCTCCTAATACACAGTTGGTTGAAGCTTTGGGAAAAAGGAACTCCCTTTTGGGGAAGAGCCAAAGTATGCCCAGAGACCCTCCAGTGGCCCCCTGGATACCCATCTCCCACCAAGAAGCTCTTATAAATACCCTCCCCATTCTATCCCTGTCAGGATTCTCCTCCTCTTCAGGAGGCCTGGTGTTGCTGAGCCCCTCCTTGTCCCCAATCTCACCAAGCTCCTCCCCAGAGAAGTGATTGTGGGTCTGTGTTCTCTCTGCTCCCTCTCTCCCCTATCCTTGTCTCTCCCTCCTTCTTTTCTGTATCCTCCTCCTTCATTCATCCCTCTTCCTCCTCCTCTGCAAGGCTTCTGCCTCCTTCTAGTCACTATGACCTCCTCCTCCACTTTCTCCTCCCTTGCCTCTCTCTCACCTTCACCTACATCCTCTCTCACTTACTCTCTATCCTCCTTTCTTCTGGATCAGTGCCTGTCTTTTCTAACAAGATCCTAAGCAAAGCCTGGACTTGCCTTATCTTAGCCTCAGCTAGGGACCACGCATCTGCAGATAAGATCCCCAACCTGCTCCCAGAGACCCAGCTCCTGTTCCCAGGGACCCTCCATCCCTTATCCAGACTCCTACAAGCTTCCTGGGTCTTGGCACTGGATGTAAGAGCTTTGGCACTATCACCCTGGACACCAGGGCAGAAGGGGGGTCATTCTATTCCCAATGGCTAGCACAGGCTAAGGCTGGGAGCAGAGAAGAGGGCAAGATGTGGGCTGGGAGTCAAGACCCCAAGTCCTGGGGACCCAGGCAACCCTCCCAGTCACTGCCCAGTCCAAGCCCTCTCTGAGTCCAAATTTCCATGTCCCGGACCAGCGGGAGTATGGAATTCCTCAAGCTCTTTGCTCTCTTACATCTTGCTCTCCTGGGACTGGGGTGGGCCCTGCCAGAGGGCATCAAGGGGTGCTCTCTGATTCAGGGGCTGGGGGGAGGCTCCGGGGCCGTTCTGAGACCTAGAAAGGAAAGAAAAGGACATTAGGGTAGAAGGAGGCAGAGAAGACTCTTTCCTCAGGGAGGGGCCCAGTGCCTCACAGAGGCCTCCCTAGAACCCACCACCTGCTGTGGCAGGGCTCTTGGAGAAAGCCAGATGTTATGTGGGGTAGGGGTAAATTGGTCATTGGAAGAGCCTGGAGAATGCCTACTTAATCCTAAATGAATTCAATATTCCTTGCTCATTTACTCCATTCTTCATTCAATCAACAAACATGCTTCAGTCTGGATAGAAGGATTAAACCTGACCTCCACCATCAAGAAGACATTGTCAGCAAGGACAGACACCCAGAAGAAAACTACAGCACAGCAGGAGCTGCAGGGCAGGGGGATGGCAAGACTGGAACCAGCTCCAAGGAGGCCGTGATCACCTGGTCTGGTAGCCAGGAAGGCTTCTTTGAAAGTGATAGTGGTGAGCACCCTGGAGGGTAGCCAGGGTGTTAATCAGGTTAAGGACAGGGAAGGATATTCACAGCAGGGGGAATAGCAGTGGGAAGAGTGGGGGCAAGAGCCTGATGGTGTGAAAAAACATGGCCGCTTCCAGGGCTCTGAGTAGCCTGGTGAGACTAGAATCGGGGTACATGTGTGGGGGTATTGGAGACATGGCTGGAGGGTGAGTGGTGCCTTCCCATCTCCTCTTAGATCTTCTCCTTTCCCCAGTCAGAATGGATTGCTTCCTCCTCTGACCACCCACCATGGGCAGGGCCTCTGTTAAAGAGTTCTCACAGCTCTCCCTGTGTGGCACCCTCTCCCTGTGCCAGGTACTGTAGTGAGCCCTTTCCAGGTATCCTCACCTCTTTCAGGTCTCACAGAAGTAACCTCATTTTATAGTTAAACTCAGGGAGGATGAGTGACTTGTGAGGGGCTGCAGAGCTGGGATATCAGAACCAAGATTCCCACTTAAACTGCCCTTCGCCTCTGCTGGTGCCCACTGGTGGGGTGAATTTGGTAAGAGTCTGGATCTCTTAGCATCAAGGGCAGGGATGGCCTCAGCTTGTTCCATAGCTTGGGGTCTGAGAGCAAGGACTAGCACAAAGCAGAACTGCCTGTCCTTTGAATGGCAGAGAGAAAAATCCCGTCCCACCAGCTCACCTGTATTAGAGAATCTGAAGGGCTCAGAGATCCCTGGGGGCGGGACACAGACTCACTGGACAGAGATGTCCAAGGTTTCCTCTTCACTGCACCAGGAGCAGGATAAGGGGATAAAAATGCCAAGGTCAGATCTGAGGGCTGGGCTCAGAGGGAATGGCAGCTTGGGGAAGAGGGTGGAGTGCTGGGTACCGGGGGCTACCCTTACTGGGGTCTGCATCTCCAGCGAGGCCGTCACTGCCCACGGAGGCTGGGCGTCGTAAAGCCTCGGAGAAGCTGTGGGGCCGATGCGGGCCAGAAGTGCGGGCACCTCGGCCCTTCACTTCCGGAGCCTGTTGGGGGACAGGGCCGAGAGGCTGGGACCGGGAGGAAGGAGAGACCAGGACAAAGGAACTACCCTCAACTCCCAGCCTGGATGTGCTTAGACGGTCATAAACCAATGAGAGCTGGGCTATCAAAGACCGTTTGTTTTGGTTTGTCACTATCCCCCAACCCCCACATTGGTTTGCGACTTAAGTCTTAGCAATAACTACAGGCATAAGTCACAGGTCTCAGGGTCCTGTGACCACAGACGCCTGCGATTGGCTCGAGCTCACCACAGAGGCTGTTGATTGGCTCCTCAGGACTCACCTGGGGCGGGTCCCTGGAGCTGGGCCTCCCATTGGTGGGGCCCACGTGCACCAGGTGGTTGAAGTTAGTGGGCGGTGAGATGAGTTTGGAGCGCACGAAGGGGTCCTTCAGCATCTCCCTGCACGGGGGCAGAGGAAGTGTGGGGGGCAGGGCACGAAGCCCTGCACCCTCCGTAGGTGAGCTCTTCGCCCGGCCCACAGAGGCGGGCCAGCCCCCGCGCAGGCGCACCTGCGTTGCTGCTTCTGCTGCTCCTCCGACACGCGGAAGAAGAAGCGGCGTTTGCTCTTAGTGCGGAACAGCTGTCGCCGGCTGTTGTCGGTGAGGTCGGGGATGTCGAACTCATCCTTCTCTGTGAGAGAAACAGAAAACAGGACGGTGCCCACAAATCCCCAGGGCCCCAGTCGGCTCGCGCTCAGGTCATGTGCACACACTCCTTCACCTGCCAGCTGGTTCCTGAGGTAGGTCAGACGGACCTTCTCAGCGCCATAGAGGAACAAGGAGCCCTCCGGATTCAGGGGCCGCACCTGAGGCAGCAGGTAGAGGTCAGGTCAGGCCTGGCCGCCCGGCCCCGCCCCAGTGTAGCCCCAGGGGGCAGGCCCTCACCTTCTTTTTTTTTTTTTTTGAGACAGAGCCTCAAGCTGTCCCCCTGAGTAGAGTGCCATGGCATTACAGCTCACAGCAACCTCCAACTCCTGGAGTCAAGCGAGTCTCCTGCCTCAGCCTCCCAAGTAGCTGGGACCACAGGCGCCCGCCACAACGCCCGGCTATTTTTTGGTTGCAGCCGTCATTGTTGTTTGGCGGGTCCGGGCTGGGGATTCGAACCCGCCACCTTAGGTGTACGTGGCTGGCGCCTTAGCAGGTTGAGCTATAGGCGCCGAGCCAGGCCCTCACCTTCTTGAGCGGTACAGTCTGCACCCACTCTGCTCTCCGCACCTCAAACACATCGATGGCGCTCTCGCTGAACACTGTCAGGTAGGGGGCTGCGTAACCTGCAGACAGGAAACTGCCTGTGCTGTGCAGCCCCCAGCAAATCAGGCACCTCTCTGTGCTCGTTTACGTCTCTGCACCTCAGGGAACACCCCCTGCCCTGTCGCAGTACATGCCACGCAAAAGTCCTCCCCGGAAAATTCACCCTGATGCCCCACACAACCGCCGTAACAAATCAGAGCATAGAGCACTCGATTCTTTTTTTTTTGAAACAGAGTCTCAAGCTGTCCCCCTGGGTAGAGCGCTGTAGCATCGCAGCTCACAGCAACCTCCAACTTCTGGGCTCAATCAAGTCTCCTATCTCAGCCTCCCAAGTAGCTGGGACCACATGCGCCCGCCCCAACGCCCGGCTATTTTTTGGTTGCAGCCGTCATTGTTGTTTAGCAGGCCGGGCTGGATTCGAACCGGCCACCTTAGGTGTATGTGGCTGGTGCCTTAGCTGCTTGAGCCACAGGCGCTGAGCCAGAGCACTCGATTCTTAGCTGGCACACTTCTAAACATGAAGTGTGTTTGCTCTCCCTTAATTCTTTTTCTCACTCTTTTTTTTTAAAGACAGGATCTGGTATATCACCCCCAGGTTGGTCTTTAATTCCTGCTCTCTATCTCAGCCTCTTGAGTGGCAGAGATTACAGGCACACACCCCCACCCTCCTTAATTCTCAAACTCTGAGCAGGTGTATTATTACCACCCCTTAATTCTCAAACTCTGAGCAGGTGTATTATTACCACCCCTTAATTCTCAAACTCTGAGCAGAGTATTATTACCATCCCTAACTTACAGATGAGGGAATGGAAACCTGGGAGCTAAGTAATGGTCACGGTCACCCAGCTAATGAGCAAGGGCTGGGATTTGGCCGTGGGCAGTCTGGGTTCAAAGCCTACAATGCTGAATATCTATACCCAAGCCATAAGCCCCACCCCAGAAGAGCCAATGCTCATGAAGGAAGCTTTGTCTCTCTCTTCCAGCCCTTACCCCACTATACCAGTTACTTCTGAATGCACCTAACTGCCAGGCCGCCCCTACCCCATTCTTTCACTCATTCCTACAATCACAGCCCTGGAGTGTGCTTGCCTGGGCAGGGTGCTGGATATAGATGAAGAAACCAACCCAGCCCATTCCCCAGTTCCCCAGGCTAGTCATCAGTAGGAGGTGATGAGAGCCAGGACACAGGTCTGAACAGAGGTAGGAAAGCAAAGAAGGGAAGGGCCAGTGATAGGGAGGGTGGGGCCGGGAGCATGAAGGCACTAGCAACAATGACAGCAATTGTGGCAGTCATATTTAGAGTGCCTACGAGCTCCAGGCTCTGCATTGACACTGGAGTTGGACTTGGTTCCAAGAGTTTTCTGGGTACAGAAGGAAGGGAGAGCAGATCAGGCATGGAAGTAGAAGATCTCATGAAAGCCACCAAGAGCAGGATAGGGTGTGGTTGGGGTGGAGTATGTTCTCTGGCATCAAGGGCAGGTGTGTGTAGAGCTTCCAATGTGGAGCTTAGGAGTTGGGGCAGGATCCTGTCTTCACCCATACACTGAAGGTGCCCACCCCTCCCCCCCCCAGGCCCGCTGCAGGCCTTACCCCAGCCCGTGGGTGCTGCCGGCCACAGCAGTTCATGACCACGAGACTTGCGGCCAGTGCCATCCACATAGACACCAGCAGTGGTGAAGAGCAGCAGGAACTCACTGAGGCTGAGCTCTACGGCGCCTAGCGCCTCACCCAGGCCCCCTCGGGATGGTGGCAGCTCCTCAGGCACCAGACTAGATCCCAGCACCAAGGGTGCAGCCTCATTGAGCAGCGGGTAGAGTGTGAAGCCACCGGCAGCACCCACACATAGCCGGTCGCCCAGCAGCCCCAGGCTCTGCACAGGTGCAGGTGCCTGCAACTCACGAATGCGATGCTGCCAGGGCCCAGGGCCTGGGCCCAGCTGGTAGCAGAGGACTTGGCGCTTGACAGCTACACAAAGCACTGGGGTGCGGGCCTGTAGGATGCTCCCAGCTACCAGAACGTGGCAGCCTCGAGACTCAGGTATCTTGGCACCTGCTGCCTCTGAGCTCTCCAGCTCAGGCAGGGCAAAGAGGCGTACGCTGGGGCCGCGGCCACACAGCACAATCAGCAGGCCTGCCGTGGGGCTCATGGCCAGCCGCTGCACCCGCCGGCACTCCCCAACCTGGAAGATGTCTGCAGGGTTGTGGAGGGGAGAGTGTCACCCACAGGTGGGTGTGAAGCAACACATCCCCATCCTCCTCTGGGTTGACCCCACCTGTGCCCACCCTGGCCCAGTGTTAGGATATACCATTGCTATGCAGATGGATCACAAATAGCCCCTCCTCAGTGCCCAGAGCAAGCCTCTCCTGATCTGGTGGAAGAAGGAAGATGGTCGGAGGTCAGAGGGCCTGTCTGATGGTGGAGAGACTGGGCGACCTGACTACCCTTGCTGAGCCTGTTTCTCTGGAGGAGCTGGGGATACTAATAGTCCCACCGTCCTTGCATCTCTAGGCCCCTCTCTCCCAGAATCAGGACCAGCTCTAAAGAGGTAGAGCCATGGGAGCAGATAAGAGACCCAGCACCTCGAGCTGTGGGATTTGAGCTTCAAGCCTCTTTCCCAGCTGTCAGTCACTGAGTTTCTCTGAAATGTAAGTGAGCTGAATGTAAGTGAGCTTCATGGCAGCTCTACCCAGGAGATGTGAGACTCTGGGTGGTTACTCAGCTACCCCTAGAATCCCCTAGCTGCTAGAGAGCCAGGACTGGAACCCTCACTGTCTTGTTCAAAGCCCTGGCTCCTTCTACCTGCTTGAGATTCTTTTATTTTTTTAAGACACAGAGTCTCTTGGCTGGGTGCCTGTGGCTCAAGCAGCTAAAAGGCGCCAGGCACAGACACCAGAGCTGGCGGGTTCGAATCCAGCCCAGGCCTGCCAAACAACGACAACTGCAACCAAAAAAAATAGCTGGGCGTTGTGGCAGGCGCCTGTAGTCCCCGCTACTTGGGAGGCTGAGGCAAGAGAATTGCTTAAGCCCAAGCTTTTGAGGTCGCTGTGAGCTGTGATGCCACGGCCGCAGAGTGCTCAGCGACCTCAAAATCTTGGGCTTAAGCAATTCTCTTGCCTCAGCCTCCCAAGTAGTGGGGACTACAAGCACCCATCACAACTCCTGGCTATTTTTTGTTGTTGTTGTTGCAGTTGTCATTGTTTT
This sequence comes from Otolemur garnettii, assembly GCF_000181295.1. Lineage (NCBI taxonomy): Eukaryota > Metazoa > Chordata > Mammalia > Primates > Galagidae > Otolemur > Otolemur garnettii. The sequence goes on from NW_003852535.1 coordinate 1,718,582, forward strand.
AGCTGGCCCGGACTGGGTTAGAACCCGCCAGCCTGGGTGTATGTGGCTGGCACCCTACCCACTGAGCTACAGGTACCGCCTTGAGATTCTTTTAGAAAAAGGAGAAACTGAGGCATAGAGAAATGGAGTGACAAGAAGCCAGGCCCTCTGTCCCATGGTGTGGGACTCTTCATGCAGCTGAGCACAGAGGAGGGCAGAGAGGATACATGTGCAAAGCTGAATCTGGCTCTGGCTCATAGCTGTGGGGAATGGGCAGTGACAGTGGCCCCTTGGACAGTGCCTGGGCCAGCACCAACCCTACAGGCCCAGAATGCTCCCTCAAGCTGGCTCACCGAGGATGGCAGCGCAGAGTGTATGGGGCAGCAAAGGCAGCCCATTGTCGTAGGCCTCCTTGAGTGTGTACACGGGCCGAGGCCTTGGCCGTGTGTCCAGCAGCAGCCTCTGCAGCTCGCCCAGCATGTGTAGCCAGCGCTCCCGCTCCCCCTCACTCTCGGCCAGCAGCAGCACAGTGCACGTGGTAGGTGGCACAGTCAGCTGGGAGGCTGTCACCTGTGGGCAGGGTCCAGGCTGGAGGGCTGTGGGCATCTTTTCTCTCTTGCTGCCTCTCCCAGCTGATATGCATGTACACCAAGCATGTGCTTGCTGGGTACAGTGCTAGGCACTGTCCACAGCAGAAGTCAAACTAGTCAGGTGATCAGCCAAGAATGTGGACAGACAATTCCAGAGCCCTGTGTGACTAGCACCATGATAGGTTAAAGACAGACCTTGTGGGAGTAATAGTACAGCCCCTAACCCAGGTCAAGAGGTAAAGGATGACTTCCCAGGGAACAAAACACTTCTGCCAGAGCCTGAGGGTGAGTGGACTAAACTAGAGTTGTTCAAGGTGGGTGAGGAGCTGGGGACCCGTGGGGGCTGGCGGTTGCATACAGAGGGAACAGAATATGAAGAACTGAGGAGGCACACATAGGCAAAGAGTGCCCTTAGAAGTGGAGAAAACAAGGTATGGACAGAGCTGGGAGAGGTGGCAGGGAAGAAGGATGGAGGCCTACAGGGTCAGATCCATGGGGCCTCAAGGCCTTGGTCAGGAGCACCCTTAGGCTGATGGGAAGCCACAGAGGGTCCTAAACAAGGCAACTGTGGCCAGAGCTTATGTGGGAAGCTCACTGTGGCTCCAGATTGGAGAGCCCATTAGGGCCGGAATGTTGGCTACTGTGGCTATTATGTGGAAAGGCGGACAGTGTCTGTAATGGGGATAGCATGGGGAAGTGGATAAGGGCTGATCTTAGGCACTCACCCTAAAAATACGTGGCAGGTCCTTGGTCTGAGCGTGGATGACATCAGAGGCCAGGACAGGAGTGGCCATGAACTGAGGGTCCCTAAGAGGTCCATGGAGCAGGTTGGATCTCTCACTGTCCTCGGCTGCCTCTTACCACTAGTCCCTAGCCACGTCCCCCTGCCACCACCCACCTCAGATCCAGTGCTTGCAGGAGGGCCCCACTAGCTGGGCTGAGCCGCGGGTCAGGGGCGTCAAACAGCAGCAGGCGAGAGTCACTGAGTGCAGCAAACACCCGCTGCCAGCCACGACGGACGCCAGAGGGCCGAGGCACCTGGGAGAAGGCAGGCATGGGAGGGCCTATGCAGGCCCTTAGCCCCCCATGCTGACCCCCTCCCCCAGCCCCTGCTCACCGATAGGAAACCCTCATAGGCAGTGCCTGTGCCCGTTTCAGGGTGCACTCCCAGAGCTGTATGGAGAAGGTCAGGGGGCACAGGGCAGGGTGGGGCCTTCGCGGCACAGGTTGAGTGACAGAAGTAGCCACAGACTGTGGGGAAAGCAGGAGAGGGCAGATAGTGTGAAGCTGGGAGGGGACAGCCTTGAGCCAGCCCCAGCTTCCCTGAGGCCATGGTGGCAACTGAACAGTCACCAATTCCCTGACAAATGAGAAAAAAAAAAACTGAGCAGTGGGACATTGGACCCGCAGGCGCTAAAGATGCTGAGTTGGGAGAAATAGCATGGGTATGGCAGGGTCACACAGGGGCTGTGGCTAGAGTGTGGATATGGGTGTGGGGAGTGCTGGGGGTTCTTACCGTCACAGCCCAGGCCCTGGCGACCCAGGCCCAGCATCAGTGAGGTGCAGCAGAGACATTTGGTGGGGGATGGGAAGCTTCGGGGGCGCAGCATGTGTGAGCCAGGCTGAGGAGGAGGAACATGCCATTACCTATGGTGTGTCACAGCCTCCCAGGGCCCTGTGCCTATCCCTGAGGGCTCGAGCCACCCCAAGTATATCTGCTGGCCATGATGTGCATGGAAGTTCCCATAGAGCTTGGTAGAATAGCTCGGTGCCCCCGCCACTTTCCCCACTGGGTGCTGACCTTAGCAGGAGGACCTTCTGCAGGGGCTGTGGTGGCAGCAGGCACTCTGGGGAACACTGCCTGCAGGAAAGTGAGTGAACTGGTGAGAAGGGCAGGATGTGGGGCCCAGCTCCTCATCCATAGGAACACCCCCGGTCCTCACCCCTGAGCGCAGGCTTCGTCGGCCCTCTGGCCTTAGCTCTGGCTCCACCCCAGGTCTTGCGGCCTCTCCTGAAGTGCCAGCCTCTTTGGCAGGATCTTTCTGGAGATGGGAGAGGGAAGGACAAAGTCGAGGTCTCCCATGCCTCACCCCAGGACTTCTCCCTGACCAGCCCCTCTCCCTTGCTCTTACCTCTGAGCTCCAGAAGGACAAGAAGGGAATCAGGGAGTTTGACGGCTTGAGGTCTGCAAGTAGATATAGGGTATGGGTCACTGGGGGTGGGGTCCCTGGACCTTTTGAACCCAAGGCCAACAGGGACCTCAGTTCCTGCCTGAATAAAATGGGAAGGGACCATAAGCTGGGGGGGGAGCTGGCACATAGCAGGTGCTCAGTGAGTGCTGGTGACAGATGGCAGGGTAAGCAGCAGAGACCAAGAACAGACTCCTGTCCCCACAGCCCTGCCACGCTATCACAGGAGCCCCTTGGTGACCTTGAGGCTGTAGTGAGGGCCTAGCTCCAGGAAAGGTGGGCAGTGGCCACTCACCCCCAGGCCCACGGGCCCGCAGTTCCTCCCGAAGTGCGGCCAGTTCCTGCCGCAGGGTCTGACTCTGTTTCTCAGCCTCCTGCAGACGGCTGGGGGAGAACAGTAAGGGCTCACCTCTGGCCTCCCCATGGAACCCAACCACATAGCATCTGCCCCAGTCTCACTGCTCAGCCTGCAGCTGGGCCTCCTGCATCTGCGTCAGCCGCTCCTGCAGGCCCTGCTTGGCACGGATCTCAGCCTCCAGCGCCGACTGCAGCTCTAGCCTGGCTGAGGCCTCCATCTTCTGCAGCCGTCGTGCCTTCCACTGGTGGTCCTAGTGGCCATGGGGCACTCATGTAAGATACCCTCTGGGCCTGGCTGCCTCAGGGGTCCACCTATACAAGAGCACATTGCTACCCATGCCTCCTGGTCAGGCTCAAAGCCCCAGCTTGGTCACTGACCTACTGTGAACTCAGGCCAGTCACTGAACTAGGAGCTCAAAGAGTCTCCATGTGCAGAGTGAGGCTACTGATATCCCTCACCCCCAAAGGTGTCCCTGGGGCTCACCAGTGGCCGGGCAGGGAGGGTCTGGGTGCCCACATTCCTCAAAGATTCTAGCTCTTCGGCCATCTTGGTGGCTAGAGCCTGCAGGTAGCCTCTTGAGACCTTCTCATCATTCACCCTAATGGAGAAGGGGCTTGGTTAAGGGCTGGGCTCTCAGTCCTGCCCAGGCCTTACCCCAGCCCACTGACACCCACCAGCGAAGGATGTCGGCAATCTGGGCCTCCCAGTTGCTCTCGGTCTCCCGCCGCTCGCCCTCCAGCCGTTGCTTGCTCTGCTGCTCTTGTGCCAGCTTTTCTGCCAACTGGGGGCCAGGTGAGGAGGCAGGCTCAGCCTCAGGGTACACCAGCAGCCCTGGCCATCTGCTGTCTCTCCAAAGGACCCCTAGCACCCTGAGCCCCATCTATATCTTCCCTTGCTAGCTTGCTACAGCTTACCCACCCAAGGGGACCCTGCCGGCTCTCCCACTCTCTTGTCTGTCTATCTGGTCCTCCATCAGCCCTGCTCACCCGCTCCTGCTCCAGGCTTAGCCGCTGGTTCTCCTCCTGCAGTCGACACAGAGCCTCTTCCTTCCCACTCAGCCTAGGGAAGAGAAGGTCAAGGCAGTGACTCCTAGCCTGGCCTGGGCCAAGCCTGTCCCTACCGCCCCTGTTGCCCAGCTTACCCCTGGCTGTGGACCTGCTCTAGCTGCTCCCGTAGGGTAGCCACCTCCTTCCTCAGTTGGGCCTCAGGAGGCCCACTCTTGGGCAGTCCCATGCCATTGGTCTCAGAGGCTGTGTGGACAGTCTTGAGAACATAGATAGGGGTCAGAGTAGGGGCCCAGGAGGCCACCTGTAGGACACAGGCCTGTTCCCAAGGCCATGAGTGGGGTCAGGCCTAAGGAAAAGTGCCTCTTGCCAAAGGGATAAGAACTTACCTTGACCGCAGAACACTCCTCAAGGCTTTTCTCCCGCTGTCCCTGCAGCTGTGTCATCTCCTGGCTCAGGGTAGCCACCTGGGCCTCCAGCTGTCATGGGTGCAGAAGCAGCCGGTGCTGTCTTTGCCCATGCCAATCCCTCTGTCCCAGCATGCCATAGATTCAGGCTCTGCCAGTCACAGCAGGCATGAGGAGGCAGTGGGCTCTGAGGTGACCCATCCTGCTCACCCACCTCCCTCTGGGCAGTCTGGGCTTCCTCCAGCTGGGAGCTCAGGGTCTGGGTCTGGCTGGCTAGGGCTGCTTCTCTCTTCTGGGCCTCCTGCAGCCTCTGAAGCAGCTCCTTCTGCTGCCCCTGAGCTCTGCATAGCTCCTGTTCCTGCGCCTGCAGCCCTGCCCGTGCCTCAGCCAGCTCCTAAGGGGTTGCAGGGGAGAGGGCAAGGCCCAGAGTCAGGGCATGGCCCTTTGTAGCTGTAGAGATGAGCACCCCACGCTCAGACATGGCTCCGGGGAACAATAACATGTAGCATAGAGCCCTGGGCCACTCACCCGCCTCAGCAGGCCCTCACCTGGTGGAGCTGATCTCTCTCCTGCTGTGGGTCACTGTCCTGAGCTGGGCTACTAGCATGGCACCCATCCGTCTGGGACAAGGGGGCATTGCTGTCCCTCAGCGTCTCTGCCAGGAATAGTCACTGAGACCTGCACATACTGACTGCCCTAGCCTTAGCCAGGTACTGCACGTGCAGTGTCTCATAAAACCTTCTCCTTGGGGTGGCGCCTGTGGTTCAAGGGGTAGGGCGCCGGCCCCATATGCCAAGGGTGGCAGCCCCGAACAAAAGACTGCAAAAAAAAAAAACCTTCTCCTTGGCCCATTTTCCCCATGCAGGCTCAGAGGGTTTACCATACTTCCCCAAGATCACACAGCATGTACAGAGCAGGGGTAGGACTGGAACCCAGGTGGGACTCAGCCCCAAGGTAGGGGTAGGAAGGAAGGAACAATACCTGACAACCTCTCCCGCAGAGTCTGCACTTCCTTCTGTAGCTGCTGCAGCTCCCAGTGGTCCAAGGGGGTGTGTGGGGCCTCTGACAGGGGAGGTGGCACCCATAGGTGAGCAGCTACTCTTGCAGCAGCAGCCACCAGGGCCAACACTCCAACTTAGCCAGCTTTTGCCCTACTGCTCCCTGTACCTTGGTGCTTCTGGCTCAGCTCTACCTTCTCTTGCTCTAGACAGTGGAGCTTCTGCTCCAGAGCAGCCAGTGGTTCAGAGATGCTCTCAGGACTGGGACTGGCAGAGGACAAGGATGACACATATTAGCAGAAAGCCCTCTCCATCTTCCTATACCCAATCACTCAATCATCCAAGACAAAACCAGACCCCAGGCTGATGTCATGGGCAGTGGCTCCCAGGGATAGTCTTCAGGGTCCCTAGGCCCAGGTTCAAGCCCTAGTTCTGGCCTTTCCAAGCTGTGTCACCTTGAACCTAACATCTCAGTTTCAGTTTCCTCACAGGGAAATGGTGGTAATAACAAGGCCCCTCCAAGGGCCATCAAGAAGACAGGACCAGGTGACATGGGCTAAGGTGGCCCCAGTGAATGGGCATCGGAAGCATTTCCTTCCACCTCAGGAGCATGTTTCACCCAGACCTTGCTGCAGTTTCAGACCAGCCCCTCAAGTGGGCGATCATCCACCCATTTTACAGAGGTACTAAGTAAGGCTTGGGAGCCAAAGGAGCTTCAAACTCTAGGTCCCTGGCTCCAAGTCCACCGGGGACCCTGATGACATGTAGGCTTGGAGTACCTGTCATGTGTGGGTGTTAGGTAGCTATTCTACCCTCTTCCCCAGTGCCCTAGTGGCTACAATCCCAGCATCCATCAGGCCAGGCAGCCCCCAGCTGCCTACCAGGTGTGTGAGGACTAGACTCACCTTCCAGATGTATAGGTGAAGCCCACAAATGGCAGATGGTGGCCTGAGAAGGCCCCATGGGAGGGCGGAGGCAAAGTTCCCTGTAGGAGAAGAGGCACGGTCAATAGGCACAGTTCCAGGGAGAGGCTTGAGAGCTAGGAGGACTCCTGAACCTGCTCAGCTGGGAGTATAAGGGTATAACACAGCCCCCTCCCCCCCAGCTCCTATGAGTCCCCAACAACATGGCCTCCCAGGGGCTGTTGGGAGATTTCTTCTTTCTATGGATGCTGGTTAATAGGATGATACAACCCATCCAGCTCAGGTGACCCAGAACTCTTATGAACCCCTAGGATCCACAGGCCTCACCCCTACCCCACCCCAGGGAGCTTCTGGAGGGTTCCCACAGCCAGCCAGGGGCAGGGCACCTCTCTGCCTTCAGTAGTATCTGCCACTCACTGGGTGATTGAGGGTATCATCATCCACATCGAAGTTGGACGTGTCCATGGGCCCCTGGAGTTCAGGGACATAGGGGGCAGTGCTGGTTGCCAGCCGCTCCCAGTCTATACCCTCAAAGAAGGGATGGTTCCGGAAGTCATCCAGCCCCCCACGACCCAGCCGCTCTTCCTGGCGGCACAGCAGATGGCGGATCAGGTCTTGGGCACTGGCTGGCACATCAGGCATGTCTGGGGGGAACTGTAGGTGGTCCTGCAGGTGGAGGATCAGGCTGGTCAAATGTCCGGGACCCCAGCCTCGCCTGCAGAGAATTCCAACCACACAGACTTGGAAGTCCCACTGCCTTCCCCAGAATCCCAGAGCCTGACAGCCAGACCTCATGGTTCATGATCTTGCCATAGGTTTCCACTAAGGATTCGGCATAGAAGGGTGTCTCCCCAAAGAGCAGCTCGTAGGCGCAGACTCCCAGTGACCACCAGTCGCACTGTGGACCATAATGGCCCTTGCCCTCCTCCATGGCCTGCAGGATCTCAGGGGAGATATAGTCGGGTGTCCCTACTGCCACAGATGAGTCCACCTGTAGAGGGTGGTGTTGATGATGCCATGAAGGCAGCTTCAGGCATGGCTGGGGCTGCTGGCCTCCCACCACAACCCTGGTACTCCTACCCTGCCAGGGCTGGGCTGGCCTGGAGCCCCCCACCTGGGGCCTGGGCCTCCCACTGCCTCCAAAGCTCAGCCTGCCAGATATCCCCTGCTCCCACTCTGAGGCAGGGTCCTTACCATGCCATTATTGTTGAGACGCAGGCAGGAGCCAAAGTCGGCCAGGCGAATGTGTCCATTCATGTCCAGGAGGATGTTGTCCGGTTTAACATCCCTGGGGGAGGGAGGGCAGGGAGAGCTAGGGGCTTGATTTGTGTACATTTAGGCACATGCCTGGGTGTACATGCTTGGACACATGTAAGCATCAGCTCACATGTTAAGGGAGAGAAGTCTGGTGGCCAGGAGGAAGAAGGCTCCTAGACTGGGGAAAGGAACCTGGAGGACAACCCTTAGAAGCGGCAGAGTTTTCTACGGGTGCTGCAGGAGCCAGATTTCCCCAATGCAGACCACGGCTCAGCCACCCACAAGACAAGTCACCTTGAGTCAGGTAGCTACCTGTGCTAAGCTCTGACTTCCTTGACTAAAATAGGGACAAGAACAGTCCTTATCACATAAGCCTTTTTGGCATGAGGGTTCAAAGGAACCACATATGAAGCCCCCAGCTGTGTTTGCACATGGTGAGTGCTCAGCAAACAGTCAGCAGGGGCTGGATGGGGCAAGGGTCTATGGGGTTCCTCACCTGTGGACATAGCCCAGCTGGTGCAGCGAGTGGATGGCCAGTACCATCTCAGCCAGGTAGAACTGGGCCAGCTCAGGTGGGAGGCGGTCCTCAAAGCGGCTCAGTAGTGTGAGGAGGTCCCCACCAGCGTAGTAGTCCATCACCAGGTACTGGACAGCAGTGGGCAGGGGACAAGAATCAACCTGAGGGGAAGGGATACCTGCCCCCTCACAGTGGTCCCTTGGGGCTCTGGAAAGGCAGGACTGTGTCTCCTGTTAGCCCTGGGGTAGCCAGTTCCCAGCCGAGCTCAGGCAGGAGGCTCCAGGACCAAGAGCTGGTAGGAAGTGGAAACCTCTTTGTCTTAATAGGAAGGATCGCTCTCCTTCCTTGGACCCAGCCCTCCTGGCCCCCCAGGCAATCCTCCAACCCTATAGAGTATCCTCACCAGGTACTCCTCATCTTGGAAGGCATAGTGCAGAGTGGTCACCCAGCGGCTGTCCCCCTTCACCAGAACATCCCGCTCCTCCCGGAAACAGGCTGTCTGCAGTAGGTTTGGGGGAACAGGGGTCGGGTGGTACCAGAGCCCAGGAACCACCTCTCACCAGCTTAGGGGATGGAGAAGGACTCAGCAAGTATATGGGGCTCAGGTAGAGGTCACAGCCCTGTTGTCCTCAGGTTGCTTTGAGGACAACCGAAGCATTATGGCTAGATGAGCCCAACCCCAGCATTATGGCTCTGAGCCTTGGTGTCACCATGAGAAAAATGGGAACAACTCTGCTTACTTTTAAGAAAAGTTTACTGTGAGAGAGGGACAGGACATAGGTGGCTGTTGGTGGCTGTTGAGGGTGGCATCCTTTGCCTGGTAAGCAGCCATGCCCTGCCCCTTCCTCTGGATGCCCTGGAGGCCTCAAGGTCAGCACCTGTCCCTACCCATGTGCAGGCTGCCAAAGGCCCAACAGACCCCACACTGACCTCTGCTCTTTTCAGCATCTCCCACTTGTGTAGCATTTTCATGGCAAAAATTTTCCCACTGTCCCTCTGCCTCACCACAGCAACCTGAGATCACAAGGAGAACTAGGGTCAGCCCAGCCCAGGAGGAACACACTCCTCCCCACCTACCCCAGGCCTTTGCTCACCTCCCCGAAGGCCCCTCGGCCGATCACCTTCAAGATCTCAAAGTCATCTCTCTGCAGACGAAGCTCTTTCACCTTTGTCACGAAGGGGCTGGCTGAAGGGACACAGGTGGGGTTCAGAGTACATGCAGAGGGTTGGGGGCCAGCTCCCTCTCTCACCTTGGGAAGACCAGGGCAGAGATGCCCTCCCCAGTGACAGCCTATGGCTAAGGGACTGAGAGGAGCTGGAGCCCAGTCAGCCATGATCAAGAAGTACAGAAGGTGAGGGCCCTGGCTCAGCTGACCACCTGGCCTCCAGATCTCTCTGGACCCCTATCCCCAGACTCTAGGCAACTTCCATCTCAGAGGTTGATGAGACTTGTGGCCCTCCACAGCCTAGACCTGGCCCTGGCTGGCTGGGTTGGTTACCCTGGGGACTGTGGGGATACCATTCCCACCCCAGCTCATAGTTCTTGACCCCCTAACAGGGCCAGGCCAGGGCCTGTCTTGGGAAACTGGACGGGTGACATTCCTTGTCCCAGAGAGGCTTCTCTGCCATTCAGGAGCTGTTGGCCTAGGTCAGGGACCCTGTAGGCATAGAGGTACCTGGCTGGGGGTGAGACTTAAGGCAGCCCCAGCCCAGGGAAGACAGTGGCCCTGCAGAGCTCTTGAGGACAGGCTCTGTGCACCCCTAGTGGGGCTGCTTTGTTGGGAGGCATAGATACCAGTCTCCTGGGTGCTCACAAAACTTAAAAACAAAGCCAAAACACCTTTGCCTGGCATGGAGGTTAACACCTGAGGGTGTGAGCTCTTAGGATCCCTCCTAGGCCCGACCAGCCTACTACTCTGGGCCCTGCCTCCCTTGGGACGAGGGCTTTGCCTGGCCAAGAACCTCCTTCTTCCTCACAATCCTGGATGCCTTGGTGAGGGGCAGCTCCAGCCAACTCTGGGGCCTTACCAGGCCTGGAGTAGCCACAGGCTGGGGGAGAGAATTGGGTCTTGGGAACTTAAGGCAGGAGAGACGGTTCAAGACTGGGGGCCGCTATGGTCTGGCACCCTGCCTCAGTTTCCCCTTGCCAGGAGGTAAACTCCTGCCAGATGGGCAGGTCTGTGGGTGGGACAGAGAGCTGCTCCACAGGTTTATCAGGCAGAACCCCCGCAGCGGGGGTGGTGTGGAAACCTCATTACAGAAATTGTCTCTTTCCCAGGCCTGTGTGTGGAGCTGGGGAGAAGCAGACACAGGTCTCTGAGAAACTGTGGCCAGAGCAGAGCGGTGATCCACCAACCAGAAAGGGGCTAACAACTGGCTCCTGTAGGCATAAGGTCCAGGACTGGCTGCCTACTCCCCTTGCCTTGCCACAGGGCATGGGGGCTCTGGGCAGCAGCTGAGACAAGTTGGGGCAGGAGAGGAATGAGTCACCGCCCTTTGAGTTACCTCGGGAGATGTCAACAGACAGGCCCCCATGTTGGGGTCCCAGGTAGAGGTGCCAGAGGCAGACAGGAAGGAGCACTCATGAACACAAACATACACGTGCGTGGGGGGAGGTGATGACGACACAGGCACATGCATAACACTCAGGAGTCTGGGGGAGTCAAGCAGGCAATAGAGGCCGAAGCTACTTACCATCCTCAGCCTGGACAGTAGGCCTGTGTCTGGGGGCCAAGTTGCTGGCATATCTGGGTGGCAGGCCCCCAACTGTGCCAGACTGGGCCTTATGCCTGCCCACAGCTCAGGAGCGCCAGGAACGCTAGTCACCCACTGGGCAAACAGCTGCCTCACCCCACCCTCCAAGTCAGGCCCCCAGGCCTTCCACCCATAGCCTGGTGGGGTGTGACCAGGGAACCCTCCGACTGGCGCCAGAGCCCACAGTGGGTTCAGGGTTACCCAGGACCAGCCACTCCCAGTGACTCAGATTAGTCAACCAGGAAAAGGTGCAGACCCACCTCTAGCCAGGCCCCCCTCTCTGGCCAGGGGGAACAGTCTCAGGGAGCCTGGCCCACAGCTGGCAGAGACCAAGGGGCTGAGGTTGGTTCTTAAGTCTGGGCTGTGGCGGTCCTGTACACAGGGAGTTGTGTGTGTATGTGTGTAGGGTGTTTGCAAGTGTACAAGACCGTGAAAGCCTGTATCAGTGCGTGGCACAGAAGGGTGTCGGCATAGGGCATGGGATGTGACATGTGAGGGAGGAATCTCCTACACGACTCTGCAGGGCCTGCCTTGGGTACATGTGTCTGTAGTCTATATACCTGGGTATAAATTTGCGTGCGTCTGTATGAAGTGTGCACTATGTACTCGCGCCAAGGTCTGTGAGTGGGAAGGGGCGTGTGTGCATCTGAGTGAGCGTGAGGTGCACAGGTGAGTGAGCGAGCCGCAGGTTCCTGTGGCACGGGTCAGGGCCAGTGAGGAGAATATGCGAGGGGACCGTGTAGGGGTGCGAGTCCTTGCGTGAGGTTCTGTGAGCATGGAGCACGTGGGGTCCCGACGCGGCGTCCCTAGGGCCCCCCCTCCTTGCCGCACCGCCACTCACCCCAGCTCAGAAACTGCGCCACGTTGCGCTCCCGCCGCAGGGGGGTGCTGCTGAGTTCGTGGTGTAGCCCCAAAAGCAAATCCAGGAGGCCGTCGAGCCCCGGACCGCCGCCGGCCTCGCCCTGTGCCAGCCGCTCCAGCGCTCGCAGCCGCCGTTCCATGGCTGCAGTCGGAGCCCGGCTTCCTAGCTACAACTCGGCCGCCTGCATGCTCGCCCGTCGGTCCGTCCGTCCGTCAGTCCGCAGGTAGGTCCGCGCGTCCTCCCCCCTCCCTCCCCGCTGTCACCTTCCTTCGCCACCGCCAGCGCGCCCTCACCTGGGCGCCTCGGCCCGCCCTCCACCCCGCCCACCGACGGACGAGCAGGTGCGCGCCGACCAATGGGAGCCGCAGCTGAAGGTGAAGGTGGGAAGGCGGAGACGCGTGGGGGCGGGACCAACTCCCGCCCAGGAAGTGGGGGGGCGGGCCGCGGAGACTAACTCCTGGGCGGGGCGGGGGTGGGCTACTTATAGGGTCTGAAAGACCGCCCGCATCCCTTCAAGGCCCCAGGCCCAGCACCACCTAACCCGTAGCCGGGCCCCAACTCAGGTGGGAGAGGCACGGGGCACTTCAACTTTCCTCGCCCTCTGGGCAGCGGCTGCCTCTCGGTTGGGTCTGGGAGAGGGGCTGGGGACGCTGACGGCCCCGGAGCCGGATGGGAATTGTAGTTCAATCTCCCCGACTTGCCCGCGCTTAGCACCCCTCTCCCCCACGCCTCGCCCCCAGAGTTTCTTACCTCACTTTAATTTTATCGTTAGGGCTAATCTGGAACGCAGGAAGGGGGGCAGTAAGGATGGTCACACCCATTTGGCGGATGGTCACTGAAAGTGAATTGAGGGGCTGAGGGTGAGGAGGCTCCAAAGTCTCCGACCCCTGGAGCGGCCCAAGACCCCTGGAATGGAGCCATGCTGGGCCTGAGGCCCGGCCTGGAATGTGAAGGGCAAGGAAAGGTCCAAGATGGGCTGCCAGAGGTCGGAGGAGGGGAAGGGCTGACTCTGTCTGGTGGTATTTCTGATTTCTGCCCAGCTGTAGCCAGCTGGATTGGACCAGACACCATGGAACCATGGGTCTCTCCAAGACAAGACATCAAAGGGTTGAGCATTTTAGTGGCTTTAGACGACACATACTTTCTCTAAAGGATCTGTTCAGGGAGTTGCCTCCCCTCTCAGACTTGGACCTCCTTCCTTCTGTGCTTGTTTGTAGAGCTAAACTGAGCATCCCTGGGCACCAAACAGGCTGGGGTTTTTTGTTTGTTTGTTTTGAGATAGAGTCTCAAGCTGTCCCCCTGGGTAGAGTGCCTCATAGCAACCTCCAACTCTTGGGCTCAAGCGATCCTCTTGCTTCATTTTTCTATTTTTAGTAGAGACAGGGGTCTTGTTTTTTGCTCAAACTTGTCTGGAACTCCTGAGGTCAAGCAATCCACCCGCCTCGGCCTCCCAGAGTGCTAGGATTACAGGCGTGAGCCACTACACCCAGCCTAGCAAACAGGCTGTTGCTCCATGCCAACGGGTTTCCCATTTGATCTTAGAGATTCTGCCCTGCAGACTTGCAGGGCCCACAATCAGAGAAATTTGGGAAAACAGAGTCCGGATGTGTTACCCAAGTCAGTCAGGAAAGCCGAACCAAGATTCAAACCCCTCACTGCCTCTGGGAAGGGTGCGGCAGGAGTTCCTCTGAATAGACAGAACCCTTCCAAGGATTCTGGGCCACCCTACTGTCCCGGCAGGGGTGGGGGCCCCAGGAACTGAGAGAGGCCTGCTCCTGGAGGCCACAGGGGGGCGCCAGAGACCAGAGGAGGGGTAGGCACTCTAGCCAGAGCGCCTGGAGAACTGGGGGAGTGGGGTTCTGGTTGGGGCTGTCCGCTCACACCCTGATCTTCCACCTCCAACCCACTACAGCCCCAGGGATCAGCTATCAGGGCCAACTGGCCAGGCCTCTGGGTCCTGGCTCACTCCCTGTGTGAGCTCTGGTGAGTTTCTTAACTCTCTGAATGCTGAGTTATCAGAAAAGTCCATTCTCCCCTCACATGAGTCTCCATTCACACACAGCAAGGCTCAATGGAAACTGAGTCCTAGACAGCCAATGTGAAGTCCCCAGGCTGGGGACTGTGTGAGGCAGAGCTGGGATGACATTCGGCCCTCCTTCCCTTTCTTGCACTTTTATTAGTTTTTGTCACATCTCTTTTGCAGGCATCACTTTCTTTGTCTATAAAAGGGGGTCAGGCCCCCTGCTCACTCCTTTGCAGTTCCAATGTCGGAAAGTCCTTAAAGGCTTAGTCTCTGCCTGATCCATTTCTACCTCAACATATAGCCAGGCCTGACAGTCAGAAACAGGTCCTGGACATGGCCCCACTTTGCCTGGCCAGATCTGTTCTCTGATCCTGTGTGAGCCAGACCCCCAGGGCCACAGAGGCCCTGTCTTGCTCCCTATGGAGCCCTGCCCAGGGTGGCCCAGCTCAGAGAAGGGTCAGGCGATGAACGGGTCCAACAAGAGGAGCCTCTCCCTCTGGAGCGGTGGTTCTCAACTTTCCTAATACTGTGATGTATTTTCATTGTTACAAAGGGGTCTCAACTCAGAGGTTAAGAACCGCTGCTCTGGAACCTTGGTCCAGCCTGCCTGGTCTGTCAGGCTGCTCTCTCTTACTTTCCTCCTCCAACATGGTCACTGGTCACTGCTTCTGGTGCACAAGGGCCCTGTTGCCCCCACAGCCTTTCACCTGACCCCCTACTCCCTCTGACACCTGCTCTGCTCAGCCTTGTGAGGAGCAAGTCATGCTGATAGCACTTTACATTCTTGTGGGGATTCTTGGCATTTCAAAGTGACTTCAGATCTATTACCTTCACAAGATCCCTGCCAGGGGAGAGTTATCATTACCTTCCTTTCACAGATTAGTACATTGAATCTGTGAGGCTGGATGGTGCCAGCTTTGAGCTCCTTCCCTGGGTCCAGACCCTGCCTGAGTCCCCAGGTTCGGGGGTGAGGTCAGTGCCTGGCAGCGGAGGGGAACCATGTAGTGGCACCTAGATGCTGGGGACAGGGTCAAGGAAAGGCCAGACTGTAGTAGACCTGATGTAAGCTTCTGCAAAGAGCCCTAAATGGAGAAAAGGAAACTGTCAATTCAGCAGCCCAGGCCTTGCAGAAGGAGAAGGTTCAGAGGAGACAAGGAAAGCAGGTTCATGGGCAGCAGGAGGCCATGAGAGCCCAGCACAAATGAGTGGTAGGAAACCCATGTGTTTGACCCCAATAGCATAGCCCTCTGGGTCCAGGAGGCAGCCCAGACACAAGGCAGGCTCCAGTCTGTAACATGGCAGCCAGATCTTAGGCCCATGGCTGTGGCACTCCCTTTCCCATAGCCCAGAGAGTCAGCCTCCAGTAGGTGCCCTAGGGTGAATCTCTCAGCTCCAGACTCAGGATGCAGCTCCCAACAGACCTGAAGGGCTAAGAAGAGTGGCAACCACCCTTGCCCTTAGCTTCTTGGGAAGTAGAAGCATGGTATCCCATCCCCATCCAGGGGTCAGAGGATGATAGATTGGCTATGGGATCATATAACCCTGCCCCTACTGACCAGGCATGTGGTCTTGGGCAAGTTCTTTCCTCTCTCTCTGG
>NW_003852535.1:1734369-1749851 GCF_000181295.1 Otolemur garnettii
TTTTTTGAGATGGAGTCTCACTCTGCCACCCTGGGTAGAGTGCTGTGTGGCACTGTAGCTCACAGCAACCTCACAGCCTTGGACTCAGGAGATCTTCTTGCTTCATCTTCCCAAGTAGTTGGGACTATGGGCACCTGCCACTATGCTTGGCTAGTCTTTCTTTCTTTCTTTTCTTTTTTTTTTTTTTTTTGAGACAGAGCCTCAAGCTGTCCTCCTGGGTAGAGTGCTATGACATCATAGCTCACAGCAACCTCCAACTCCTGGGCTCAAGTGAGTCTCGTGCCTCAGGCTCCCAAGTAGATGGGACCACTGGCTATTTTTGGTTGCAGCCGTCATTGTTGTTTGGTGGGCCCAGGCTGGATTCGAACCCGCCACCTTAGATGTATGTGGCTGGTGCCTCAGCCACTTGAGCCACAGGTGCCAAGCCTCTTTCTTTCTTTCTCTTTCTCTCTCTTTCTCTTTCTCTCTCTTTCTCTTTCTCTCTCTCCTTCCCTCTCTTAGCAGAGTGCCATGACATCACAGCTCATAGCAACCTCAAACCCTTGGTCTTCCATGATTCTTTTGCCTCAGCCACCCAAGTAGCTGGGACTACAGGTGCCTGCCACAATGCCTGGCTATTTTTTTTTGTTGCAGTTGTCATTGATATTTTAGCTGGCCTGGGCTGGGTTCAAACCCACCAGCCTCCGTGTGTTTGGCCTGCATCCTACGCACTGAGCTACAGGCGCCACCTAGTTTTTCTATTTTTAATGAGGATGGGGTCTCACTCTTGCTCAGGCTGGTCTGGAAATCCTGAGCTCAAGCAATCCATCTGTCTTGGCTGCTAGGATTACAGGCATGAACCACCACACACGGCCTGCCACTATTTTTTTTGTATATAATAGAGAACTGCATCTGCTCAGGTGTGAGGGACAAATGAGGTACCCAGTATGGCCACCAATGGCTGTCCTAACATTTCTCTCTAGGAGGGTAGTGGGGTGGTGAGAGGCAGAAAAGCACCTGCCTTAGCTGCTCAGGCCCCTAATTTTATTCAAGTGTATGACTACAGGGGAAATGAAGATGGTGGGGGTTGAGGAGCCCCCATGCCTTACCCCTGCCTGCCTGCACACCAGGGGTATGTCTTTTGAAAAGTCCAAAGCTCCAAATGGGTGAACATAAGGTGATTTCATCATTCTGGGTTTTCTTCCAAAAACCTTCCCCTTGCTGCTCCAATAAGCCATAGGGCTCCTACACTCCACAGTGGCTGCAGCCCCATGTGGTTTTACAATTATCAGTCCCTCTAGGTGCGCAGGAAGTCAAGCCTGCGTCTCCTTGGCCACTACTCTTCTGACCCACAGGCGCCACTGAGTCTGTGAGTTACTTCAGGGAAGGGTGGATCCAGCCTGCTTTGTTCTGGGTGTTGGGTGGGGCACCATTCTCCACCCTTACCCCCACCTCACTAACCTCCCTAGGTGCTCAGCCAGGGAAGATGGGCCTCCTTGGGGCTTTGCCTCTGTGAAGTGTGGTGGTTTCAGACTATAGGGCCTGAGCAAACAGGAGGGGAGAGGATGGCTAGACCCATCCCAAGGTCAGAGCTGGGATTTGAACTTGGGCTATCTGCCCAAGGCTGCTTTTTGCATGCTGCCTGAACTGTGGAGGTCTGAATGTGGACTGGCAGAGGTGCTGGCAGGATCCCCTACTTCCTGACCCTTCTCCCCACTACCCAGCCTGCTGGCCCTGGCTGCAGAGTTCCTAAGAACAGCCCATCTGTGGTAAGACATGGTTATGTCTTTATTTCCTAAGGACTAGAAGAAATGTTTATTCTGAGATCTTTCAAGCAACCTCTACACATAAAACAGCTGTGCTGGGCTGGAGGCAGTGAGTGGGCACTTTGCCTGCTGGGTCCTGGGCTCTGAGGTGCCAGCTGTCTGGGAAACCATGATCAGATTGCCCTGAAAGCCTCTTAGTCCAGGACAGGGGTCCTCAAACTTTTTAAACAGGGGTCCAGTTCACTGTCCCTCAGACCATTGGAGGGCCGGACTGCAGGCCCTGGGACGAGTTGGCTGCTAAGCAGGACAGGCAGCGGTGGCAAAAAACACCCAGTGGGCCGGATAAATGTCCTAGGTGGGCTGCATGTGGCCCGCGGGCCATAGTTTGAGGACAACTAGTCCAGGAGCTTGGGAACCAGGTGGAAACATTACTTCTTTGCTCTAGCCCAGCCTCTGAAGAGGGGGCTCCTCACCACCCATGCTGGTTCCCTAGGGAGCTGGGGAGAACCGAGGAGGTGCAGCTACCTCCAGATAGGCAGAGTATCTTCATCCACATCCACTGGCCCTGCCTGAATACCTGCCATGGCCCAAAGAAGAGCCCTTTATCTGGAGAACCCAAATCAGGGCATGAGCTCTGGGCAATACCTGCCCTAGGCTCTCTCTCAAGCCTCAACTCAGCAAGTGCTTCCTGGGACAGCCCTGGGGGGTTCAAACCCCCTTTGTCACCTGCAGATCCCCACAGGGAAAGTAGATCAGAAGAGGTCAAGTGGTACTCCTGGGCTCATGTTCCTCATTCCATGAACACTCCCAAGTTCTTTCTTTTCTCTGATGCACTAAGAGCTTGAACAAGCCTGCTCCACCTCTCTTGGGTGACCCCTGCTAGATGAGGGGCTGTCCCAAGCTCTCAGAGCCCAGGATGGAGTGACAACATGGAATTTTTTCTTTTTCGAGACAGTCTCACTTTGTTGCCCTTGGTAGAGAGCGTCATAGTGATTAGCTCACAGCAACCTCAAACTCTTGGTCTAAAGTGATCCTCTTGCCTCAGCCTCCCAAGTAGCTAGGGCTACAGGAGCCCACCACAATGCCCAGCTATTTTTTTGTTGTTGCAGTTGTCACTGTTTTAGCTGTCTGGGCTGAGTTTGAACCCTCCAGCCTCAGTGTATGTGGCTGGCGCCCTACCCACTGAACTACGGGCGCTTCCCATGCCTGGCTATTTTTTAGAGATGGAGTCTTGCTCTTGCTCAGGCTGGTCCCGAACTCCTGAGCTCAAGCAGTCCACCTACCTTGGCCTCCCGGAGTGCTAGGATTACAGGACTGAGTCACACTGCCCAGACAACATTTCATCTTTGATGTGGCTTTCTCAGGCCTGAGTACAGCTGCAGTCTGGAGGTGGGGTAGTGTGGGTTTGGGGTGTAAAGCCTGTGGTGGGTTAGAAACCCAGTGGACAGCGGACTCTGAAGTTGGATATCCTTCCACCACTGGTGCTGTTCCAGCTATTCTCATTTTGGGGTTCTTTGGCTGTGAAATGGGGGAACACAGACTTCATCAGCTCATGAGGGCTCTAGAAAATCTAGTTCAAGGTGAACCCATACAAGAGGCACGTTAACATATCCAACTGGTACCTCAAGCAGGACTCCAGCCACATCTAAGAGGTCCTGGACACACAACTGGGTCCTTAAAACCCTGGAGCTCATATTTATATCCTGATTTTGCCACAAGTTTGCCTGGAGCAGTCTTTTTTTATTTTTTATTTTTTATTTTTTTTGCAGTTTTTGGCTGGGGCTGAGTTTGAACCACCATCTCCTGTATATGGGGCCGGTGCCCTACTCCTCTGAGCCACAGGCACCACCCCCTGGAGCAGTCTTTATGCCATTCTGCACCCTTTCAGATGGGGGAGCAGTGCATCAGAAAGCTCTAGGACAGTGAGGTGGTTACATTCCAGGCACATAGGACTGGGTTCCTCCTCACTCCCAACTTGTTACCTCCCTGGGCTGGTACAGTCTCCCTATCTATGACATCACCTCGGCTTGCCCGGTCCCACCCTTAATTGTACTTTTGTCTCTGGCCTATCTGCTTTGTCCATCTTCAGAATCCTGGTTTCCCAGTCTTTAAACTACCCTTGGGGCCAGCATGGTGCCAGGCTGGCTCTGGAGCCCAGAACCCCTTGTTTACTGACCCCTCCCTGTGCTGAGGGCACATGGGTGCACTCTGGTCTGTCCCTAGCTAAGGTGGAGCCCTGCCTGGAGGAGATACTGTGAAGACCCTAGCAGGTGTCAGCCTCATCCTCAGTTAGCAGACATGTTCCCAGCTTCTTTACGCCCTAGTGTAATTGGGTTGGCAGCCTCTGGGCACCCCCTTCTCTCTATGCAGCCAAGCCTTGCCTTCTTAACACGAGGTGGCAGCTGCTGCACAGCAGCCCCCAGGCCTTGCCAGTCTGTCCCTGCTGGCATCTTGGCCCCCAAATGCTCTGCCAGTGCTCCTGGAGGCACTGAGGGGAGGAGGGACCAGGCTCTTGCCCCTAGAAAAGATAAGGAAGCACCAGAAGCCAGTTTCAGCACAATTAGAACTTTTTTAATGCAAGGAAGAAGTCTTTAGTCACTTTCTTCCCACGGGTGAGTGCGAACAAACTACTGCACCTCGAAACAGGGACTTGACTTTCCAGTGAGGTCTGCATCCCTCCTCACTTAATACTGTATGGAACAAATGGATGGCAGGTGACAGGTCAGATTGTGGAGATATTAGCAGCAGAGCAGTGCTGGGTAGTAGGGGCAACTCTCTGAACCCCCACAGGGGTGGGGAACGTGTGGCCTTTTAATGAATCCAAATTTTACAGAACAATTCCTTTTATTAAAAGGAGTGCAGCAGAGAAAGATGAAGCTTTTTTGCCTCCTGTGGTGCTTAATAAAGAACAATTTTGAAATCAGTAGGCTACAGGTCCTCATCCCTGTCAGGCCTGGGGGAACCCAGATGTGTGGCAAGAGGTTGCCCCACCTGCCCCAGGGACACCACACCAGACAGCCATCCACTAAACTAGGAAGGCGATGGCAAGGGTGTCTGTGTCCCGAAAGTCAGAGAGAGTAAGGGGCTCAGGCCACATGCATTGGCTTATTTCTTATTGCTCAGGCTGGAGGGTGGAGTCATTTTAAGGACATCCAAGTCACACCTCCTCCTTTTCTCAGCCAGGGAGGGGGAGGTAGGAAAGAGAGGGGGTGAAAAGGGAAGGTGGTTTCCCCTATCCCCGCTGTCTGGACACTAGACCCAGACCAGAGCTATGGGCTCTCTCACCAGCACCAAACCATTCCTGAGGACCCACCATCCACCTGAAGGTGAGGGAGGGGCACATCAGAAAGCTCCAGTACAGTGAGGGGGTTACATTCCAGGCAGACAGGATCAGGTAGGGGCTGGGGTGACTCCCTTCTCAGCCAGGACACACAACTCTGGAGCCCCAGAAGAGCATGCTCCCTGATGACCCCACATCCAGGCTAGAATGTAGAGAAAGGGAGACAAAAATCACAGCTTTTGAACAAGTGACTGGGAAGTTGCTAGAAAATTCAGTCAAGTATGAAAGGTGTCAGGGCGGCGCCTTGGCTCAAAGGAGTAGGGCCCCAGCCCCATATACCGGAGGTGGTGGGTTCAAACCTGGCCCCCTGGCAGTGCCTGTGGCTCAGTGAGTAGGGTGCCAGCCCTATATACCAAGGGTGGCGGGTTCAAACCCAACCCTGGTCAAACTGCAAAGAAAAATAGCCGGGTGTTGTGGTGGGCACCTGCAGTCCCAGCTACTTGGGAGGCTGAGGCAAAAGAATCACCTAAGCCCAGGAGTTGGAGGTTGCTGTGAACTGTGATGCCACTGCACTCTACCAAGGATGACAAAGTGACACTCTGTCTCTTAAAAAAAAAAAAAAAAAAAAGGCCCTGGCAAAAAACTGCAAAAAAAAAAGTACGAAAGGTGTCACCTTACAGAACCAAAACTAGCTTATATATTTTTCTGGAAGACTTCCTCTTATTCCTCCCTCTGAACCCTCCAAAAGACAAAAGTCACTGCACCTTACTTCTGTGACTGCCAGGCTGGTGTGGAGGGCTGCAGTGGGTAGCGTACAGGAGGAAAGGGCAGGGTGACAAACAGGGAGCTGGGAGGTGGAAGGCACAAGAACCCACTTCATCGAGAGCACAGGAGAAGGTAGAGCTGGTTGAGGAAGGACACTGCTGCCCCTGAAGTGGCTCTCAGCATAGAAACAGAGGGTGCTCGGTGTTCCTGTCCACTCAGCTCTGGCCTGGCAGCTACTAGAAGGGGCGAGCTGGGGAAGCTGGTTCCCCTGTAGGCACAGTCACCGCACATGAAGTCCAGCCAGAGCCAGAGAGGAGGAAGGCTGGGAGGGGACAGAGGTGTGCGCATGGGGCAGTCAGACAAGAGTAGGAGGCAAGAAAGAACGTGCCTCTAACGTTATATATTAAAAATATCCATAGTTCTTGTGCACAAAATTCCATCATTCACATCTGAGTATCACCCCTGCCTCCCCCGCTGGGCCCCGGAACAGTTTTAAAAGAAAGATGGTGGTTTTCCTTTTCAAGAGCTGAGGAAACATCTGCTCAGTCTTTTATGGACCTTGAGAAATGGTGACCCTTCCCCTTCCCCCCAGTCTCTGCCTCCCAGGCCTCTGCGTGCTGGGTGGTGTGAAGAAGGCGAGGCTGGGTCATTCGGTCACTCATGCCTCCGTTTGGAGGGTGGTATCAGGTGTGGGGGCAGGTCGGCAGGCAGCTCATGGCCTTCCAGCTTGACCTTGATGAGGTGGTTGGCCAAGGCAAACTCCTCGTCGTCTAGCAACCCGTCCTTGTCTACATCGGCCAGCTTCCAGATCTTCCCCAGCACTGTGTTGGGCAGCTTGGACTTCACCATCTCCTTCTTGGCATTGGCGCCTGTGATCTTGCCATTGACGGGGGACAGCGTGTAGAAGATCTCATCGTAGGTGGGCTTGTCCTTGCCCACCACCCATTCCACATCATCGATGCCCTCACCAGCCCCCTCACCGTAGCCATGCCCAAAGGGCCCATTCATGGTGCCATCAAAGGCACCGCCCTTCACCGCCTGGGAGGGCATCAGGGACTCCTCCTGGCGCACCATCACCATCAGCCGGGCAATGTCGTTGGCCAGCATGTCATCCACTGTGTCCA
This sequence comes from Otolemur garnettii, assembly GCF_000181295.1. Lineage (NCBI taxonomy): Eukaryota > Metazoa > Chordata > Mammalia > Primates > Galagidae > Otolemur > Otolemur garnettii. The sequence continues at coordinate 1,741,284 of NW_003852535.1, forward strand.
GCAGCTTGGGCTTCAAGGCCTGGAACTTGCTGAAGTCCTGGGTCTGCAGGAGTTCCTGTGGGTAGAAGGAAAAGCAGGGCTGGGAAGGGCAGCTCCCCCAGGCTGAGTGGCTTCTCAAGCAAAAAGGGTAGGTCTCCCACATACCACATACCAGCTTAGGCCACTTAGCCCCTTTGGGCCTTAGCTCTCTACCCTGTAAGCAGGAAGTAACAGCAGCACTTTCCTTCAGGGCTGTAGTGAGGATGGATGACAGGACACAGCAGGGCCCCTGGCACAGCCCTATACTCTCCCCTCCACACAGTGTGAGTCATAACATTCTCTTGCTCAATGGGTGGGGTGCCAGTGATAACCCAGCAGCTTCCGTTTTGTGACGCCCTTCACCAAAGCTGGGATTCCCTTGATAGCCAGTCCCCTGTGGCCTCCCTGACAGCACCAGGGTAGTCTGGAACAGCCATACCTGCATCTTACGGAGGCTGGGGAAGTCACCGGGGGAGATCTGGTGCTCCCGCTCAATCTTCTGATAGATCTCTCCCAGGTTGTTCACCAGTTCCTTCTTCTTGCTCTCTTTACCGAAGACGTTCGGCATCTCCTTCTTTAGGGAACTGATGATGTAGGCATGGACCTGTGAGGACAGGAGGGGTGGGTGGATAGCAGGTGCTTCCTTGGCACGTGCCTGGTGGCCCCAGGGAGCCTCTGAGGATGCTGCCATTGCCTGCTGCTCAGGAACAGGAAAGTGGGAGTGATGGGATCAGGCCGCCACTACCACCAGAGGACCCCGGCCCAGGAGCAGACACAACTTGGAGAGGCCCTGCTCCCCACTGCAGTGGGCACAAGGACAGAGAAAAGGGAAGAAAAACGTGTGTGAAACAGCAGACAGACGACAGCCCTGCACGAGGCATCAGATGATCCAGGAAGAGCAAAATTGAGTCTGTCAACCAAGAAAACGCTGTTTGAGTACCACCAGGCCCAAGGGGCAGGGTAACCCTTCCACCTTGACCCTGAGCAAAGTTAGACAGCTGGGAGGGCTTGCCTAGGGTGCTTGGCTACTGTGAGTAAGAGCCAAGACTGTGACCAGGTAGCCAAGGTGCTCTGCAGTCCGTGTTCCTTCTGTTTCTCTTTGGGTCCCTTTCCTCCAGCTGCCCGCTCCTGGGCATGTTTCCTGCAAAGCCACATTGCCCCCCTAATGTCAGTCCTGCAGACTGCTCACGGAGAGCTCACAGAGCCAGCAGGCCTGAGCTACATGCCACTATATCATCATGACAGCTCCAGGGTGAGTGAAGATTAGAAAAATCCCACAGAGGCTTTCCCCAGCTGTTTCAAGCTTTATCTAAGTCTCAGTACCTCACTCAGATGTTGTTCAGGGCGGCACACCCTTCATTTCCCTGCAGCATGTGAGAACACTGGCACCTCAAGAGCAGCCCAGCCCTCAGATCCCTCAGCCTTGCCAAGCAAAGTCCAGCCATGCGGCAGCCAGCCCTGACTCCCTTCTGCTGCCCTCCACTCAGCACAAGCCCCACATGCCCAGCCCAGGTGGCCTGGCCAAGAACTGCCCCGGGTTCCCATCTAGGATTTCTTAGGGACACTGCAGTAAGCAGGTCACAGAGAGCTGCAGTGGCCACTCTGCCTGGCACAGGCCAGAGAAAGTCAGCATAGAGAGTGCTGCTTACTCCAGAAAAGGAAGCAGTTGAGACACAGCAGGGTTGGGAGAGCACAGGACTTTCCAGGCTTGGTGACTCAGTATGCCTGTGGCACACAGTCACATACTAACCTCTCCAGGCCTCCAGGCAGGGGCTCTGTGCCTGCCCCTGATGGAGGCTGGGTAGAGCTCAACCAGAGCCACATCCCTCAGTTCAGGACATCTTTTGGTCCTTTTGGGAACCCTTTTCTCATGGGTTCCTTTCTCAGAATTGGCTCTACCTGCAGGGAGGTTAGAGTCAGATATCTTAAAAACATGTAGCCCTGAACCTTCCAGAGCAGGATCTGACCTGTGTCTATGTACACAAGGTGCCAGGGGCTCAGCACACAGCAGATCCTGGCCCAGCAGGGAGAGGGGCTCAGACCCGCACATCGGGGCAGGGCTGCAATGCTGTTGGCCCATGAGCACTTTGGGTCACAAGGTGGAGCCACAGTAGAGGCAAAGGACGGATGGTCAGCTCTTGCTGCTCAGGCCAGGCAGCACCCTAATGCCACTGGATACTCTCGCCCCTTGAGACAGTGGGCATGAGGGCCACTGTGTGCAGGCACTGCGGAGTCACCACACCTCTGACCTGCCTGCCATAGGCAGGGGCACCAGCTCCCTGGGAAGTACCTCTCCTCAGGCCTCTGTTATACTCAGAAGCCTGGAGGACTATGTCCTTGGCCACGGGTGTGGCTGTCACTGAAGCTTAGCAACCCATGCAGCATTTGCCCTGGTCCTTCTCTGCATTCTACACAGGAGAGGGCACCTGCCTGTTGCAGTTTCTTACCAGAGAACCAGTGACCCATCACTAACCAGCCCGGGCTTGGGTGACAGGACGGTTCCCAAGCTGAGCTCTTACTCAGCCTGGGGAGGGTCACAGTCTGTTCCTTAAACATCTGAGCCCTGTGCTAAGACTATTGAGAACAGCTGGATGCCCTGCTAAAATGCCAATGTTTGGACTTGGTCACTTCTCCGCTGCTCCATCTACCTCAAACATTTCCGTCCAAAGGGGCCAACCCCAGCCACAGTTGGGACTATCCCTCATGATGACATATCTGGACTGGCTCATGATGTGACACTATCCAAAGTCAAACATCCTGAGGAGATGTATCCTGTCCCTCTGTTAGGAAGTTCCACTGGTGGCATAAACCTTCATTTCCTAACCCCCAGCACCCTGGGCTCTCAGTACTCGGCAAGCCACTTTAAACAATTCAGCCCTGTGCTTCCATGAGGGGTAAGGGTGGTTTGAGGCCTGTGTGGAATGATTCCACCTCACCTCACTGTGGTCTGGGCTTCAGCACCCAGCACGCTCACTGGGCTGCAGGCTGGTGCCCTTTCTCCTCATTAGCTGCTTCCTACCCAGCCCAAACATCAGCTTCTGCCCACAGCCACCCCAGCACCTCTACCCCACAGGGACAGCTGCCTGGCTCAGTTCCTGTGCTTACCCTGGACAACATGACCAAAGCTTACTTTTTGTGTGTGCCTTATTGCCCCATGAAGGTGAGGAAGGTTAGGCTGGGGGCTGTGTCCCTCCTCACTATTTCCCCACTGTTTCTGCACAGTGCTGGGGGCACTTTAGTGCTCCATAGCTCTAGGAGGGAACCCCACTGAGGTTCAGAGCTCCCCAAACTCTCCATTTCCAGGCTGGCTCCTTCATTTCAGTGGTGATGCTTCGTGTCTGCTGTTTCTATGTTGTAAACACAAATCCTTCCTTTAAGTATTTGGGGTGTAAACCACAAACAGAACAGGTAAAGGGCAGGCCAGGAGAGGGGTCTCAGTTGAACAGGCTGCATCACAGGTACACACAGATGACAGTTTTCTGTACACATGGAAACAATGCAGGGCATGTTTGGCTGTGCAGCAGGCTGAGATGGGTCCTGGGAATCCCTGGGCCCCAAATTCCAGTCCCACAGTCCCCAAGCCCTGCCTGGAAAAAGGCTGCTCCCCTCACCCCGGGGTCTACCTTTGCCAGCCTTGCCCGCTTGATCAGGTCATTGAGCTTCCTGAGGGCGGCGTTTCGGGGAAGGGACTGGATGTCTTTGAAGAGGTCCTGCTCCTCTGCCTCAAAGAGCTTGCGGTTGTCAGGGATGAGAAGTGGGTGGGACCAGAAGGAGCCAATGTAGACCCTGACCACCTCAGGGGTATTGATGATCTTTCCCAGGGACCACATGAGGGCCCCATACACCCGCATCAGCTGCTGCGTCTCAATCTGGTCAGCCTTGTTCAGCACCACACGGATCTTGTCCTCATGGTTTTTGAGGGCCTTGATAACTTCTGAGAACTCATCAGAGATGTCCAGCTTGTGCGCGTCGAAGAGCAGGATGATGCGGTCTACCCGCTCAGCAAACCATTCCAGGACAGCCGCAAAGTCATAACCTGAGGGGGAGGAGAAGGGTGAGCTCAGGGTTCCCATCAAGGGTACTCTGATGCTCTTGTCTCTAACTTGGCCTACTATTTTTCAGTCTGAGGTCATTTTTTAAATTCTCAGAATGTACTCACCTGGACAGCACAGCACCCTGAAGGGAGGGTCCTTAGGTCTCCCCTATTTCTGCGCTTGCCATGGTGGTGCCCTCACCCACGTAGCATCTAATATAAATAGATGCAAATGCAAAGGAAGTTACCAAGTCCAAGTTCTTTAAGGTGAGTCAGACTAGGGCAAGAGTGAGGAGACCCAGCAACATGGCTCAGATCAGTATGGTGGGTAGAGCAGACTAGGTGTACTACCTGCCAGCAATGTGCAGATCAGCAGTGATAGTATATACAGCAATAACTGCGGCTGGTATTTTTCAGTGCTTAAGTGTCAGGCTCCCTATTTTATAAGAATCTCATTTATTAACTGCTACAGTGGTTAGCAAACTACAGCTGAGGGACCAAACCTGGCCCACTACCTAATTATGTAAATAAAGTTTTACTGAAACACAGCCATGCTCATTTGTATTGTCTAGGGCTGTTTTTGTCTACAACAGCAAAGTCCAGTCATTGTGATAGAAACCATAAGGTCTGCAAAGATGAATATATTAACTATCTGACTTTTCTAAGAAAAGTTTGCTGACCTTGGCTCTATGACAAGGCCACGAAGTGCTGCACACCACTTCCCCTTTCTAGGTCTTAAACATGCTTTGAAAATGAAGCAGGTGGACTAGACAGAGGCTTCCTCTAAGCCCTGATCTGCATGGCTAGGTGCAGTGGCTCACACCTGTAAATCCCACCATTTGGGAAGGCCAAGGTGGGTGGATTGCCTGAGCTCACGGGTTTGAGACCAGCCTGAGCCAGAGTGAGACCCTGTCTCTAAAAATAGCCGGGCATTGTAGTGGGTGCCTGCAGTCCCAGCTACTTGGGAGGCTGAGGCAAGAGAATCGCTTGAGCCCAGGAGTTTGAGGTTGCTGTGAGTTATCATGCCACGGCACTCTACCAAGGGTGACAAAGTGAGACTCTGTCTAAAAACAAACAAACAAAAAAAAAACAAACAACCAACCCTGATCTGCTGTTTTCCACTAACTGATTATGGCCCAATTAAGGCTTACCAATTAAAGTGAACTGTGTCCTCTGTGGCAGAGACTGCTAACTGGAATTCCTCCTTTAATAGTTGAACTATCTAGTTTCAGCTGGATTCATGGCCTCCCAGCTTACAACTGCATTTCTCAGCCTCCCTTGCAGCAGAAACAAACAAGAAAAGGTACATGAGCCCTCCATTGCTTTCTCAACTTCCTGAGGACTAGGATGCAGATGTGATAACAGGAACTGGAGCAACCACTTTAGGTTCAGAGATGAAAGTTGCATGTTCAGGGGCCTTGGGCTTATTTTTCACATAAACTACTAGATATCTGATTTAAGCCAATCACTTTTGGGTCTCTATAAAAACAGTCTAATTTGTATCCTCTTTGACAATTATGCCTCTTAAAAATGTTTCCGCTTCTTCCATTGCCTCCAGAAGTGGAAATTCTCTATTCCTCACCTTTTAGAAATACCAAGGAGAGACAAGAAGACCCTGTGGAAACAATGGCCTAGAGCAGTGATTTTTCAAATGGTGTGCTCTGGCACACTAGTGTGCCATGAGAGGATATTAGGTGTGCTGTGAAAATGTTTAAAGATCACTAAATTATTTTTGAAAGTTCAAAGCAAAGAATATTTTTTAACTCTTTTTTTTTTATCAATATAATTTAAGTGTGTACAGAAGTTTAATATAGGTTCAAGTGTGCTTTGAGATTAAAAAAAAAGTTGAAGAACACTAGCCTCGAGTCTATGGGGAGCTGAGGTCCCAGCCCCTCCACTGCCACATCCCCTCTGACTGATTCTGAGCAAGCTTCTTTCTCCCTGGCTCAGTCAATCCACTGGCACCAGGCCACCCTAAATGTAGGCCAGCCCAGAAAATAGTCAAGCTCCTAAGAAAAGCCAGAGAAGCCCCAAAGTCAACTTCCTCACCCCCATAGCCTGTTCCTGGCATCCCCCAACCAAGCTGGGGGTTTAGACAGGTATTCTCCAGATTGTAGGACAGGAAATAGCAAGGAGACGGGAGTTCAAAATAAAGAGAAAAGTATCAAGGAAAGGCCACAGCCAGGCCCAGAGCAACCTGCAGTGAAGGAAGGCAGGCAGCACTGAGTGTCCCCCTGTAGGAGCCTGCTCATTACCCGTTGTGAGTTCAGGAGGCAGTGGGGTGGCACAGGCCCCTGCCTTGGCGGCATCAGCTACTCCCCATCCTGGGCTGAAGGCAAGGCTCCCAAGAGGCAGCCTCCACTTCAGGGGCTGTGGAATAAACAGTGCTGTGAGGCATGCCAAGGAATGAGCTTGGCGTGGTTAGACAAATGTTCCCAATGCCAGGCCCCCACATTCAAGTGTGCCTCCAAGGCATCTGCAAGCCTAAAGCCACAGGGTGCTGAGCCTCTCCTCACACGTGAGACACCTAGAAAGAACATGAGCTTTTAATAAGATGGCTCTGGACTCAACTCCCTCCAGCTCTATACTCTGTGACCTAAAGTTCTTTTCTTCACTTCTGAGTACTTACTCCATCTGTAAAACACAAATAACAATTCTTCCTCCTAGCATTACTGGGAGGATTAAGTGGGGTAACACACTAGACTCCCAGCAGACCTAGTCGGGGGGAACACAGGGATTCCTAGGGAAAGGGAACAAGGGGCCAAGTGGCTCGGGCTTCTCCATGCTCAGCTGAGGCCAGAAACCAGCTTTTGTCCTAGAGGAAAGTCACCAAAATGTAAAGGAAATCTCAAATCCACCACTTCAGCCAACACAGCATGGGCAGCCTCTCCAAAGCAGTGATCTGCAACCGTCTTCCTGCCCTGCCACCAGGGAACTGGGTGCTCTGATTAGAAGCAGAAACAGCACAGGAGGGAGCTGGGCCCTGGCTTCAGGCTGGGCAGGGAAGCCCGGTCGGTCTTCCAGAGGCTTGTGTGAATAGCTCAGATCCCACATGCCCAGAGGTGTAGGAGGCCATAGAGCATGTTCCAGGTCACCCCTGTGCCAGCTGCCAGCCACCAAGATGCTGGTTCCAAAGTACAAGGCCCCTTAGACGCCCCGACTCATGCAGCTGGCTCCGAGAATCACAGGAAGGGACACTCAAGAGAGTGAAAAATCAGCAGAAAATCAGAAGAGAAGGCAGGAGGGATCAGTGGAAGGAGAGGCCACCTACTGCCCCTGGGGCTGCCAGGCTTGCACCCTGGGTGAGCCTGTAGGGCCTGCTTGGGGCCCACGGCTGCAGTGGCCTTTTATGGCTGGCTCTGGGAATGCTGGTCAGCACTGAAAAATCGATGACTCAATGACTGAGCAGTGGCTCCTCACTCAGCAAAAGGGGCCCCACTTCTTCCTTGTCAAACTGTTTGTCCTCAGACCGCCACAAGCTGAAACTAGAATCCACACAGCTGGGGATGCAGTGATGCCAAAGCTCAGTTCTTCGGAATGAGGCGCCCTGATGGGCTGTGCTCCGCTGTGTTGGCTTTGGCCTGGGAGTCAGGACAGCGCCTGGGGAGCTGAGGTCACCCTTCCAAACTCCACCCAGTGTGGCCTCACTACTTCCTCCCCCTGATGGAGTCAGACTCTGGGGAAAGGGAAAGATAGAAGGACGATGAGTGAGTATTCAAACTCCCTGCCAGCCCGCAAGTCCGTGAGCCCCAGCCAGAGCCGCCCCCACCCTACCCTATTCCCAAATCTAGTCACTGGCCATCGCTTCAACTTCAAATCCATTTGTTTTGTATGTTAAATGAAAATTTTTCCTGTTTACTACTGAGAACACTCATACTTTTACTAAGAGGGAGACACAGTAACCGGCCAAGCACACCCATGGATGACAAAAAGGGCCACAGCACTCAGGCCTATGCGTTGTCACTGCAGATGTGAGACCACATGGTTGTAAACCACCACCAGCTCCTCACTGCCCCTGATGTCCCTCGCTCCACCTAAAAGATGCCGGGTTTCAAAGGGTGATGAGGGCTAACCATGCAGTGGCAGCATAGAGCACTATTGCATGCAGAGCTCAGCATAGGTGACAAGCACAGAACAGGGCTGGCTAGCACCCCCAGCACTGCCCAAAGGTAACAAAGGGGAGGTCGAATCAGGTCCAATCACCTCTTACAACAGCCAGAGTTGTGCTTGGTGAGAAAGCAGGGTGTTCTTACCAAGGTAGGAGTTGGGGAGATAAAGCTGACATGGGTAGCTCCACAAAGACATAGAAAAACATGGCTGTGGGCTGGAAAGAAAAAGCCACCCAGGCTCGGTGTCTGTGGCTCAAGTGGCTAAGGTGCCAGCCACATACACCTAAGGTGGCGAGTTCGAATCCAGCCCGGGCCCGCCAAACAACAACAGCTGCAACCAAAAAATGGGCGGGCGCCTGTGGTCCCAGCTACTTGGGAGGCTGAGGCAGGAGACTCGCTTGAGCCCAG
>NW_003852535.1:1749921-1800338 GCF_000181295.1 Otolemur garnettii
AAAAAAAAAAAAAAAAAGAAAAAGAAAAAGAAAAAGCCACCCAAAGAGTCAGCAAAGCCAGACCCATCAAGGACACCTGAGCTGCTGGGGCAAGCTGTGGCCCAGAGAGGACTGGGACTGGAGAGACATCATGCAGAAGGAAATGGGCCCCTCACAAAGGCCAAAGATGGCAGCACAGGCTTCCGAGTACAGGAGGGACCCAGACTAGTCAAGCACACAGAGATGGAAGGTAGGATGGGGGGCTGGGGAGTTATCTTTTTTTTTTTTTAATTGAATGGTAACTATGTACATTAATGCACTTCTGGGGTACTGGGGAGTTATCATTAATGGAGACAGAATGTCAGTTTGGGAAGATGGAAAACATTCTGGAGCCGGGTGGTGCCAGCAGCACAGCAGTATGAATATGCTTAACACTGCCGACTGCACACATAAGAATAGTTTTGTTTTGTTTTTTTAAAACCAGAGTCTCACTCTGTCACCTTGGGTAGAGTGCTGTGGTCTTATAGCTCACGGCAACCTCAAACTCCTGGGTTCAAGTGATCTTCCTGACTCAGCCTCCTGAGTAACTAGGACTACAGGTACCTGCCACCATGCCTAACAAGTTTTTCTATTTTTAGTAGACATGGGGGCATCCCTCTACCTCAGCCTCCCAGAGTGCCGGAATTATAGGCATAAGCCACCCACCCACCCTCATAAGAATGGTTTAAACAGATACAGAGGTCTCTGATTTATGTGAAAAAAAAAAAAGACAAAAAAGAAAAGATAGGGAAAAAACAATTTAAAAAAAGGAGATATGGTTGAAATGGCAAATCTTCTATGTTAGGTATATTTTACCACAATTTAAAAAGAAAATAGAAAAAAGTCCTGGGAGCAGGAGAAGAGGGAAGAAGAGTCACTGTGGGCAACAGGCTGAACCATTTCGGCTGTGTGATGCCTCAGGAAGTGTGTGCACAGGCGCCCAGGGCAGGAGGCTGTGTGTCACCTCTTACCGTAGCTGTGATTCCCCCCAGCCCTGTCCTGCTCCGGAGGCTACCTCCCCTGGGGCTGGCTGGCCTGTTCACAGGGTCTGCCTTCCTGCCCAGAGGCAGCCATGCTTTCTACCAGCGGAAATAGAAGTGGGAGCTGTTTTGATGCCTCCAAGCCCTACACTAGCATTGGCCTAAATGGAGGTAGTTCAGTAGCTGGGGGAAAATATGCTTCATAAATTCCAAAAGTTTCTGAAACACTAAACAATAGAGGGTTTGTCTCTAATCAACTTTGGTTTCCTGCCATTCGAGCTGCATGGGCCTCAGTATTTCTCACCCTAGTTCTCCATCACACAGGTTTCCAACCTGGGTCAGGCCTGGGAAAGCCAGACAGAGATGCAAGAAGCAAGAAGAATCTGCACTGTGAGAACTTGGTCCTGAGTTATCGCCAGCTGAAGTTCTTAAGGAAAAGGCCTTTCCAGGGTAACACAGAGGTGAAAAGGCAGGGTTCTCCCCACCCTGGATACTTACCCAAGGAAATGACAGCACACACCAGAGCACTGTACACTAATGTTTAAAGAAGCTGCAAACCACCCCAGTGCTCTTTAACAAGTGAACAGATAACAAATGATGGTACATCCTTGTTACCCTAGGAAACGGCCCGGCAACAAAAAGAAGCAAACTATTGATACTCTGGAACTCGTGGATGCATCTTGAGTCTGCATCCTGCAAAGTGACAGAAGACATGGACAGGTGTGGTGACTTACACCTGTAATCCTAGCACTCTGGGAGGCTGAGATGGATGGATTGCCTGAACTCAGGAATTCAAGACCAGCCTGAGCAAGAGTGAGACCCCATCTCTACTAAAGATAGAAAAACTAGATGGGTGTGGTGGTGCATGCCTGTAGTCCCAGCTACTCGGGAACCTGAAGGAGGAAGATCACTTGAGCCCAAGAGTTTGAGGTTGCTATGAGCCATGATGATGTGACAGCACTCAAGCCAGGGCAACACAGTAAGGCTGTGCCTCAAAAAAATAAACAGATAGGCTTGGCTCCTGTAGCTCAGTGAGTGCAGCACAGCCACATACACTGAGGCTGGAGGGCTTGAGAATGGCCCAGGCCTGCTAAACAACAATGACAACTCCAACCAAAAAATAGCCAGGTGTTGGGGCAGGCTGTAGTCCCAGTTTCTTGGGAGGCTCAGGCAAGAGAATTGCTCGAGCTTAAGAGTTTGAGGTTGCTGTGAGCTATGATGCCATAGCACTCAACTGAGGGTGACAAAGTGAGACTCTATCTCAAATAAATGAATAAATAAATAAAAATAAAAACCAAAGTGAAAGAAGACAGATACAAAAAGCTTCATATGGCTCGGTGCCTGTGGCTCAATCGGCTAAGGCACCAGCCACATACACCTGAGCTGGCAGGTTTGATCCAGCCTGGGCCTGCCAAACAATAATGATGGCTGCAACAACAAAAAAAAAAAAGGCCAGGCATTGTGGCAGGTTCCTGTAGTCCCAGCTACTTGGGAGGCAGAGGCAGGAGAATCGCTTGAGCCCAGGAATTGGAGGTTGCTTTGAGCTATGATGCCACAGCACTCTACCCAGGGCGACAGCTTGAAGCTCTGTCTCAAAATAATAATAATAATTTGGAAAAGGTAAAATTTAGGGACAAATATCAGTGAGCTGCCTGAGCCCAGAAGGGACTACATGGGACATGGGGAACTTGTAGGTGACAGGAATACTATCTTGGCAGCTGCTTCATTGAGCAGCAGACTGGAAAGGATGGGTTTTACTACTCAATGAACCTGACCTGAAATAAGCAACTAAAGAGGGTAAGGAGGAAGGACAGATGGACTCTGGTATTAGGCCCCCATTTCCATCCTGAACCTTATATGAACAAACAGCTGTGTGACCCCAGCAGACCACCTGCCTCTGGTGCCACAGCTCCCAGTCTCTCCATCTGTGACTTGAAGACAGCTTCCCCTTTGGAAGGCTGCTGGGAGGATTGGCTGAGCCTGGCACACTGTGAGCACTTCATAAATGTTTGCTCTTATTTACTCTCAGGATTTGTATTTTGGTCCCAAGAAGCTCAGATTCTGATGGGAGTGTAGGCAAGGAGTGCTTCAAATGTGCAAAGAATGCCTCGTCCTCCAAATATAAACCAAATGTTTGCAGGCCTCAGGCCAGCTGCTCCCCAGCCCACGCCGGCTCACAGCCTGGGGAACAGGTGCCGGCACAGGCACAGCCTGGTACGCCTCCTCCGCTGAGTGTGGGACCAAAAGCCGCCCTCGCATGCTGGACTAGAGCGGGAGGGAACAGTGGGTGGGGGGTGAGTAGAGGGTCTGGGAGGCTGCTGTGAAGCTGCATGTTTGCCTGAACCTGGAAAGCCCAGAGGGGGACCTGGAATCTGAGGGGGGAAACTTGGTAGAGTTAGTGCTACCCTGAGGATCCTCCTTGAGAGACTGCACAGGAAAAGGTCTCTTTTATCAAAGTCTGGGAAACTCTGGATGAGTCAGTCTCTTTCTTTTCACCTTGAGGTTGAGTGCTGAAGCATCATAGCTCACAGCAACATCAAACTCTTGGGCTCAAGCAATCCTCTTACCTCAGCCTCCCAAGTAGCTGGGACTACAGATACCTACTATAAAGCCCAGCTAGGTTTTCTATATATTTTTTTTAGTAGAGATAGAGTCTCACTCTTGCTTAGACTGGTCTCGCACTCCTGAGCTTAGGCAATCCACCTGCCTCGGCATCCTGGAGTGCTAGGATTACATGTGTGAGCCACCACACCTGACCCAGTCTCTTTCTGATTAATCAGCTAACATCTGCTGAACATTTAACCGTGTAGCAAGCACTAAGGAAGAGCTTAACACAAGTGTCTACATCCAACAGCAGCCCCAGCTGCTCCCACTGTTATTCCTGCTGCACTACTGACAGTTCCAGGGAGTTGCTATGGCCTGAATTCCACTCAGCTCCTAAAGTACTGACGTGGGACTTGAATCTTCTGTTGTATCTGTGCTGTGGGCACTGCAAATCTAAGAGGGCCAGCACTTGGCCTTGCCCAAGGCCTCTGGGCAACCCCTCAGAGCACAGTATGATCTACAGAGCAGCCTGGGGAGACACTGGCTTGGGGCTGGTAGTGCTGGTGTACCTCTGGGACTAGGCAGAGGGAGGGAGGGTTGCCCACGGAGCAGCTCCACCCCTCGGTTGGAAGGCTCAAAGCCACACAGCTGGGAGTCTGGGCCAAGGGGCCCTGTCCAAGTAGCAAGCGTCAGGATGGCTCCTAGGCTGGGATGGAGTCAGCAGGAAAGTAAATGAAAACTGAGGGGACCAGTCACCCTGCATCAGGGCTGGCTCCAAGTGCCACTCCCTGGACGGCTTGAGGGGTAATTTTTGGCTAGAGGCAGGAAACTAGGAAAAAGAAGATGATATTAGCAATATAGTTCAAAGTCCCAGACCTCAGGCTCTCAGCCTTCACTTCTGGGGTGAGAGTCTGACTTTGGGCTGGAAGGAGAGCAGAGGGTGGCCTCTGTACACTTCAGGAGAGCTCAGAAGCCCTCCACAGTAACTACCCAACAGGGTCAAAGATCTGTCTGATGCAAGTTCTGGGGATTCCTACACACTGTGGTATGTGCACACAGTGCCCTGCCTGGGTTCAAGTCCTAGCACCAGCACCTGCAGTCCGTATGTCATCTTTGGCCAACTACTCAATTTTCCTAGGTCTGTTTCCTCATCTGAAAGGCAGTAGCTTCCTCGCAGATGCAGCTGCTATGATACCACAATGGAGCTCACCGATGGGGTCATGGACAGTAGAATGGCAGGAACAAAGCTGGCCGGGTTTCCAATCTCTTAGTCTAAATTGAAACAATACTCTCCTGCTAACATAGTTTTGTGGGGGAAACTGAGGCACAAAAATTCCACCTTAGTTCACAGTCGCCTAGTGACAACAGAGTGGAATGCACCAGCCAGGCCCCTGAGCAGCCTCCTGCCATTGCCCATGGTGGCCCTGGTGTGCTCCCAGGCTCTGCTATGACTGTGAAGGTGGCCTGGGGTACCAGCCATGCCACACCCCAGCTGCCCTTTGGAATGCCCTTTATCAGTCACATGAGCAGCACTCATGAATGAACGCTGTCCCCATAGGCCACCTGTCTCTGCTGACACAGGAGAACTGTATCTTTAAAGTCACTCAGAGATTAGCACAAGGGTGAGAGCAGCGGAACCTCAATAGGCGCCCGCTTCTCTTCCCTAAGGCCATTCTCAGGCTCCCTTATAGAGCCCAACCTGCATCCTGACTGCTCTGGGCCTTCACTGGCCCTACCTTATCTTTGCACACAGTATTTCCTGCACACATTAGGGGACAAGGGTAAAAGAGTCCAAGAGGGGGCAGGCCGATAGGGTGGGGAATGGAAGTAAATGTAATTAGCAACTGCTAGTATACATGCAGCCTCCACAAGGACGTCTGTTCCCAGGAACAGTGCAGCATACTACGGCAAGGCATGCTGCCCACCCGGCCTGCACTGTTGGCCCCATCTTTCTGAGGGAAACACCTGGTTTCCACGCCACCAGCAAAGGGAGCAATAGGCAGCCAGCCCAGGGCCTGGAATGCACTGCCCTGCTCTGACTTCCTTTGCTGGACAGGGAGACATGGGCCTTTGCATGACTGAAGGGCAGGGCTCCAGGAAGGAGGAATCCACTCCTCCCGCATCACCTAGCGGAGTGACCCCACCCTCGAGTCCACACCAGCACTTCCAAGAGGCAGCCAGTGATGGTCCTCCTCTTGAAGACAAAACGCTGATACTAAACCCCAACTGCGTACCTTTTTCTATCACACAAAACTCATTATTGCCATTACATGTATGTGTCAGATAGTGGTATATAATAAGTAGGGTTTTTTCCTCCCTTATTGAGATGGAGTCTCACTATGTCACTCAGGCTGATCTTAAATTCCTGGGCTCAAGCAATCCTCCCCCCTCAGCTAGGACTACAGGTCAGCACCACCTTTCCCAGCAAGTAAAATACATTTAAACCAAGACCTCTAGGCCTATGGAAGGGAAGAACTAGTCTGATGAAATCAGTTTGACTCCACACTATCTCCTAAGTGGAGCCATGTGATTTTCTTTCGGCCATCCTCCCCTTCCTATGACACAATGGGATGGGGCTTCTGGGGGCCCAGGGGACCGGTAGGCTTCACAAGGCAGAGCACTGATGGTGAGCCTCATCTCCCACTGGCTCACTCCTCCAACCTGTCATTTACATAGGCAATTCTAGGGCCAGACGGCCAGGCGTGCCCATGTCCTCTCCTAGCCCCCAGTGGCACCTATACTTTGAGTACCATGTTGGGACCTGTCCCCAAGACAGCAAGTGTAGGTACCACTGCCTATCTCTCTCCTTATGAGGAAAGGAAGCAGAGAGCATCCCAGCGGCGACAGCCAGGGCACTCATACAAGACATTCAGTTCCAGCTTCTCAGCCTACTAAGCTCTGAGGACAGGGGCCAAAGGGCCCAAGATAGTCCAGCAGAGAAACTTCACAACACTGGTGGAAAACAGCTGTTTTGGAGTTCCTTTTTAAGACAATGGGGTCCTCAAGAACTCTAAAGCCCACCAGGCATGGAGGCTCATGCCTGAAATCCTAGCACTTTAGGAGGCTGAGGCAGGTGGACTGATTAA
Source organism: Otolemur garnettii (assembly GCF_000181295.1). Lineage (NCBI taxonomy): Eukaryota > Metazoa > Chordata > Mammalia > Primates > Galagidae > Otolemur > Otolemur garnettii. The sequence continues at coordinate 1,756,550 of NW_003852535.1, forward strand.
GCTCAGGAGTTCAAGACCAGCCTCAGCAAGAACAAGACCCCTATCTCCACTAAAAATATAAAAATTAGCTGGTCACTGTGGTGGGTGCCTGTAGATCCAGGTACTCAGGAGGCTGAGGCAAGAAGATCACTTGAACTCAAGAGTTTGAAGTTGCTGTGAACTATGATGTCATAGCACTCTACCCAGGATGACAGAGTGAGACTCTCTCTCAAAAACAAAAATAAACAAACAAAAAAACCCCTATCCTAGCAGTCTAGGAGGCCAAGGAGGTTGGTTTGCCTGTGAGGTTTGCCTGAGGGCATAGGTTTGAGACCAGCCTGAGCCAGATCAAGACCTTGCCTCTAAAAATAGCTGGGTATTATGGCAAAGGCCTATATCCCAGCTACTGGGGAGGCTGAGGCAAGAGAATCACTTGAGCCCAAAAGTTTTATGCACTCTACCGAGGGCAACAAAAGAGATTCTGTCTCAAAAAAAAAAACAAAACCCTAAAGCCTTCCCCTCAAAGACTAACTCAGCTCCAAAGACACACTAAGCAGTAGCACTCTGGCCAGATAAGCTTCTTTTTTTTTTTTTTTTTTTTTTTGAGACAGAGCCTCAAGCTGTCCCCCTGGGTAGAGTGCTGTGGCATCACAGCCCACCTGCCTCCGCCTCCCAAGTAGCTGGGACCACAGGCGCCCGCCACAACGCCTGGCTATTTTTGGTTGCAGCCGTCATTGTTGTTTTGGCGGGTCCGGGCTGGGGATTCGAACCCACCACCTTAGGTGTACGTGGCTGGCGCCTTAGCCGGTTGAGCTATAGGCGCCGAGCCCAGATAAGCTTCTTGTGCCCTGTTGTCCCTTATCCCAGGATGTGCCACATCAGCTTACTTGCCAGAATTTCTCTATCTTATGGCCAGGGGAGTCCCCTCTGCTATGGAAAAGATACCTCAATACAGCCTTAAACAAAGGGCCCCCAGAACACCTTGGCCCTAGAGGCAGACTGAGAACATTTTCCCTCTGTGGTTCTCTTTCTCTAAGAGTTGGGACATGTGCCTCTGTAAGAGTAACTTATTCAGATGTTTTGGCCTTGCTTTGGCAGATGACAAGTCTTTTGCCTATCAGGCACTTTCTTTTTTTTTTTGAGACAGAGCCTCAAGCTGTCCCCCTGGGTAGAGTGCTATTACATCCCAGCTCACAGCAACCTCCAACTCCTGGGCTTAAGCAAGTGTCCTGCCTCAGTCTCCCAAGTAGCTGGGACCACAGGCGCCTGCCACAACGCCTGGCTATTTTTTAGTTGCAGCCATCATTGTTGTTTGGCGGGCCCAGGCTGGATTCAAACCTGCCACCTTAGGGGTATGTGGCTGGCGTCTTTGCCACTTGAGCCACCGGCACCAAGCCCAGGCACTTTCTTAAAACCAGGTTGGAACAACAATAGCAGTACGAAAGAAAAAGAACTGGCCCCTACATTTTGCTTGAGACAGAGTCTCACTCTGTTACCCTGGTTAGAGTGCCATGGCATCATCATAGCTCACAGCAATGTCAAACTCTTGGACTCAGGGCAATCCTCTCACCTCAGCCTCTTCTTGCTCTTGCTCAGGCTGGTCTTGAACTCCTGAGCTATAGGAATCCATTGGCCTTAGCCTCCCAGAGTGGTAGGATTATAGGTGTGAGCCATTGTGCCAAGCCTAGCCCTTACTTGTTTTCTTTTTTATTTTTTTAGAGACAGAATCTCACTATGTTGCCCTCGGTACAGTGCTGTGGCATCACAGCTCATAGCAACTTCAAACTCTTGGGCTTAAGCACTTCTCTTGCCTCAGCCTCCCAAGTACTTGGAACTACAGACACCCGACACAACGCATGGCTGTTTTTTGTTGTGGCTGTCATTGTTGTTTAGCTGGCCTGGGCTGGGTTCAAACCTGCCAGCCTCGGTATATGTGGCTGGTGCCATAACCACTGTGCTACAGGCACCAAGTAGGCCAATACCTTTTTAAAAAACAGATCCCCCGGCTCAGCACTTATAGCTCAAGTGGCTAAGGCACCAGCCATATACACCAGAGCTGGCAGGTTCGAATCCAGCCCGAGCCTGCCAAACAACAATGACAACTACAACCAAAGAATAGCTGGGAGTTGTGGTGGGTGTCTGTAGTCCCAGCTACTTCGGAGGCTGAGGCAAGAGAATCACTTAAGCACAGGAGTTAGAGGTTGCTGGGAGCTGTGATGCCGTAGCACTCTACCCAGGGCGACAGCTTGAGGCTCTGTCTTAAAAAAAAAAAAAAAACACAAACAAAAAAAACAGATCCCAAATCTCCTCCCTGAACTCTTAGGAACATCATTATCAGCAGGGGCGGGAGAACCTAAAAGCTTAATTGGCAGCTTTGAAACCAGATTAGACAGACAGCAGTTTCAGTATAGTCTAATGCAACTCCACACTGACATCAGGGCCCGTAAGGCTAGAAAGAGAAGCAAGGTTTCTCAGCACCAAGAACAGAGTCCCACACCCTCAGAGCCCCAGTACAGAGACACACATGTACCCCAAACCCCAGGCTGCTGGCTTCAACCAGGCTGCAAAGCTCACTACCACTGGGTGGTCCAGAAAGAAACACAGGAAAGATTTGCAAGTTAATGATAAACAAACCTGGTCACTGGTCCTCAACCTCTCTTTAGAGTTTGACCTTACTTCATTTTCTTTCTTTCTTTTTTTTGAGACAGAGTTTCATTATATTACCCTCAGTAGAGTGCCGTGGAGTCACAGCTCACAGTAACCTCAAACTCTTGGGCTTAAGCGATTCTCTTGCCTCAGCTCCTAAGTAGTTGGGACCATGGGCGCCTGCCACAATGCCCACCTATTTTCTTTTTTTTTTTTTGAGAAAGAGCCTCAAGCTGTGCCCCTTGGTAGATTGCCGTGGCATCACAGCCCACAGCAACCTCCAACTCCTGGGCTCAAGTGATTCTCTTGCCTTAGCCTTCCAAGCAGCTGGGACTACAGGTGCCCACCACAATGCCTGCCTGGCTATTTTTTGGTTGTAGTTGTCACTGTTGTTTGACAGGCCTGGGCTGGATTCAAACCCACCCTGTGTATGTAGCTAGTGTCTTAGCCTCTTGAGCTACAGGTGACTAGCCCCAGCTATTTTCTTGTTGTAGTTGTCATTGCTGTTAGCAGGCCCAGACTGGGTTTGAACCTGCCAGGATAGGTGTATGTGGCTGGTGCCATAACCATTGTGCTACGGGCACCAAGCCAGTCCCCAATTTTTTTTTAATGATTTTTTATCATTAAAATTTTAATCATTGGGCATATTAATGTCACATATACTCTTTTATAAACATTTTTAAAAGCTACATTTTACAATATAATACCAAGAAAACATAGCTAACGTAGGTTATATACAGTCCCCCAATTTTTATTTATTTTTATTTTTTCTATTTTTTGAGATAGAGCCTCAAGCTGTCACCCTGGGTAGAGTGCTATGGGATCACAGCTCATGGCAACCTCCAACTCCTAGGCTCAAGCGATTCTGCCTCCACCTCCCAAGTAGCTGGGACTACAGGCGCCCGCCACAACGCCTAGTTATTTTTTGGTTGCAGCCATCATTGTTGTTTGGCAGGCCCAGGCTGGATTCGAACCCACCAGCTCAGGTGTATGTGGCTGGCACCTTAGCCGCTTGAGCTAGAGCGCCGAGCCCAGTCCCAAAATTTTTAAACAAATTTCTGCTAGCTTGTCCTTTTGGCCAGCTTCCTCACAGTGCTGCTGGACTAGAATAGGAATTTAGAAGAATTTGAGAGGCAAAGCTTTTAAACACAAGCCAAGGCAAGTGGGTGCCAGAGGGCCAGGGTGCTGGCTAGAAGACCTGGAGCATAGGTATTAAGCAATTTCCTATGCCTTCACAGGAAGGTCCAAGTCTCTATCTCCTGATCCTGGTGTTCCCAGCATGCCTCAGGGGTTTAAAAACATGAGGGTCACACAAATTGCCTGTGGTATCTCCATGGGTGCTCTTGTCACCTGGGCACCGCAAGCAAGGAAGAAATCAGCTCCTGCTTTCTCAGTTCACAGACTATTGTGGAAGTTAAGAAGCTAATGTAAAATGAGTTCTTACTGGACCTATTTTTTCAAAAGCCTAGGGCTGGAAGAAATCTCAAAGGCAGATCTGAACCAGGTCACAGACATCAGATAGAAGGAGTCTGATGACGCTGATGCCTAGGGCTATGGTCGGGGCCTGTTTACCTCTGCTGATGCGCTGTTTCTCTCCAGACAGGATCCCGGGAGTATCAATGATGCTGATGCTGTCCAGGACCGGGTTGGGCAGCTGGGCACACATGAACCTACACAAGAGCAAAAGCAGAAGTCAAGACAGAGTTCTCACTGCTCCAGATGAAACAACAGGGCTTTCTGTGTTTTGTCTCCACCTCTGGCTTCCTCTCCAGAAGCAAGGAGTTCATAGGAGCTTTTCTATCATTTCTGTTTCCAGGGGTGGCCCACAAATTGGATGTACTTTCCTAACTGGAAACGCAACCAGCAGGCACAAACTGACCCACATCAGCACTTCCCTTACATTTGCTTTTCACCCAGAATTCCAGAGTTCCACTCCCAAGCGACTGACTTCTTAGTGAAAACTGTGTAAGCCCAGTTACTACACAACTCAGAAGAGAAAGAGAAGGGACATTGGCTCGGCGCCTGCAGCTCAGTGGTTAGGTCGCCAGCCAGATGCACCAGGGCAAGTGGGTTCGAACTTGGCCAGAGCCTGCTAAATAACAATGACAACAACAACAAAATTGTTGGACAGTGTGGTGGGCGCCTATAGTCCCAGCTACTTGGGAGGCTGAGGTAAGAGATTAGTTTAAGCCCAAGACTTTGAGGTTGCTGTGAGCTGCGATGCTATGGCATTCTACCAAGGGTGACATAGTGAGACTCTTGTCTCCAAAAAAAAAGGGACCTTGGCATTCCAAGTTAATATTTTCAATGGCTTGGCTAAATTTCCACATGCCAAAAAGAACTGGCCTCTTCCTTTTGCTACTAGAACCAGCCCTCCCCTTTCATCCAGCTGCAATGCGAGGCCAAAGTCAGGGGGCCACACAGGCTGGTGCGTGGTGGACAAGGAAGAACAGACATACCTACCTTTGTCTCAATGTCAAGGCAGGCCCAGGAAGAACAAAGCCTGGAAAGGCTGATGGGCCCTTGACTCATGGGCAAGAGCTCAGCTATGCCTGCCTGAGTTCCATACTAAGCTTCGAACAGTCCAGAATAGCAAGGGGCTATCTCATCTGATAGCAGGGATTTTTCACAGGACACAGAAAAAGTTCCTCTAAAAATTGCTCTGAAAAAGGTATTGTGAGCAATGAAAATACTGATCCTTTGTCTGTAGGACACAGACTTAAAGCCTTCCCAAGAGAGGGCTGGAATCTGAGCTGATTAGATCCTTTTGGTCCCATCCCCCAAGTGACCAGTGGCCCAGAGGCTGGGAGCTGCTGACTAGCATGACAGGTGCTGCCTCCAAGGGCAACAGAACAAGACCAGCTGACCTGTCACAGGAGGAATAAACTCTGGACCTCACCCTCACTAGTGCCTGCAGCAGAGGTGCTAGGGAAGGGATCCACTAGAGAGATGAAAACCTAGAAGGAATGGGAGTCAAACTAGCTCTGGGAAGTAACATACATAAAAATGCCTTAATCTGGCCAGTAAGATAACATCTGCAGGACCCAAAACAAATTGTTCTGCAAAGCCCAGGGAATGTGGCAGAAATCAAGAAAGGGAGTGGGCAATAAAGATGCATTTATCTCACCTTCTCACCAACAAGGATGCAGATTTCATCCCACACTACAAGAGGGCAGTCTCAGTTATGCAAGGAGGAGTTTTCACAAGACACTCTTAGGACACTCTGACTGTGCCCTGCCCCCAGGTCTGCTTCATCTGATTTTTTTTTTTTTTTGAGAGAGAGCCTCAAGCTGTCACCCTGGGTAGAATGCCGTGGTGTCACAGCTCATAGCAACTTCCAACTCCTGGGCTTAACCGATTCTCTTGCCTAAGCCTCCCAAGTAGCTGGGACTACAGGCGCCCACCACAATGCCCGGCTATTTTTTGGTTGTAGTTGTCATTGTTCTTTGGCAGGCCTGAGCTGGATTTGAACCTATCGGCTCTGGTATATGTGGCTGATGCCTTAGCTGCTTGAGCTATAGGAGCTGAGCCTGCTTCATCTGATTTTATTCTTAGAGCAGCACTCAGGGGAGGAAGGCCAGAAAGTCAAATTCATGACTCAATGGGTCTCTTGAAGACAGGCTATATCAGCCAGAGAAAAGCCCCCTTTGTTGTACCCTCCCCAGCTGGGTGGCACGCCCTGCACTGCACATCCTGACAGGGCTCCAGGCCACTGATTCAGGCCATGGCTCTGGCTGATAAGGACCCCTTTGGCAGCACCATCCATGCTCAGGACTGACCCTCAGCAAGAAGGGAATAAAAGTGTGTTGCTTTCAGATCCTGTGGCACCAATATGCTCCTGAACAGAACTGTTCTTTTTTTGGGTGGGCAGTAATTGGCCACACAAAGGCCAATCAACAGTGGCCTTTAACGGTGTGTTAAAGTGAAGCCTTGACAAGCCACCTGGGCCCTCAGCTTCCTGAACCAATGAGATGAGGTTGCTGAGATGATGTCTAAGATCCTTCCAGTTATGAAACTCTAGGTTTCCAAATTCAGAGAACCAGTTACATGCCCTGTTTCTCCTTTCAAAAATGGTCTACACGCTGGGCACAGTGGTTTTAGCACTGTAGGAGGCCAAGGTAGATTGCCTGAGCTCACAAGTTCAAGACAAGTTTGAGCCAGAGCAAGACCTCATCTCTAAAAATGGCCAGGAGTTATGGTGGGTACCTGTAGTCCCAGCTACTTGGGAGGCTGAGGCAAGAGAATCACTTGAGCCCAAGAGTTTGAGTTTGCTGCGAGTTATGACGCCACAGCACTCTACTGAGGGTGACAAAGTGAGACTCTCTCAAAAAAAACAAACAAAAAAATGGTCTGCCCTCACAATCAAAAGTGCACACCTGAGGACTACAGAGAGACTTTTCCTTATAGCTTCCCTGAGTTCTGAAGGGAAACAGAGACCTAATGCTTGGACTTTCCAGCACAGCAGTGAAACTTTCCACAAGATCAAATGGCTCTCCCCAGCCTGTGGTTTGAGCCAAACACCTAGCTACATCTAGGGGCACAGAATGTTAAAACACAGAGGAGATAAGTTCAAGGCTAAGAGGATCCAGCCTCTTTAAGACCTTTAGACAAAAGAGTTATTTGGTATTTGTATGGCCCAGCCACAAAACAAGAGGACAAGCTAACCTGCCTGGAAGGGGCAAAAATACAACATGGAGGTAGATCTGGCCACTGGCTCACTCTGGGGCACACCACCCCATGTAGCTGGACAGTGTCTAGAAAGGAATGTAGTTGTGAGGGCGGAGACCTGGAAAGCTGGATTCAAAGATTCTTTCCTAGGCTCTTCCTCTGACGCAGACTTTGAAAGGCATGTGGAGTCACTCCTTGAATGGGGGTGGCAGAGAGGGCAGGGTCCTTTGGTATGTCCCCTGGAGGGGTTGGGAGGGGATGCCTTAAGTTCCTTTAGAGAAAAGTGAGCCTGGGCAGTCACTGCATTGCATTCACAGCATCTTGAGGGTCAGAATCTTGGTGGATTACTCTAATCAGGAGCAGCCAGGTCTCACTTATTTAACTGGGGAAACTGAGGCCCCTAGGTTAAGGAACCTCTAATTGCATCTACAGAGTGACTTGGGGCCAGAATCTCATTTCAGGGATCCCAGCATCACCACCTCATGCTGCCTCCTGAAGCCCCTCAAGGCAGCATTGACTCTGAGAGCTGCCTTTGAGAGAAGTGTTCAAATCCAACCAGTCCCATCTCCAGGGCTGCACCCAAATCAGCAGGTCACACCTTGTCCTTCCGAAACAAAACCACCATCTCAGGGGAGATAAAGCAGAGACTTACCACACCAGCAAAGGGAACAGCTAAAAGTTTAGGTTTTCCCATGACACTTAAGAAACAGAGCACTGAAGGTAGGAGAGTGAGGGGTTGGTTTGAATGAATTGGTGTCTCCAATCTGGGGGCAGGAGGTGGAGACCAAGGATTAACAAACAAGAATGCCTCACCTTCCTACCGCGGCCCTGGTTCTGAGGGGAGAGGAGCTGGGATCTGAGGGTTTGGGAGTTAAACTGATAACCTGGAAGGTTCTGGGGGCGACAGAAGCCGGGGGAGCCGGCGATGCTCACTCCCAGACCCCTGTGTGGGTTTTCTGTGAGAGAGGCAGGGTTCGTCCCAGGGAGTGGTAGCTGAGGGTCTCATCCGGGCCTTGGAGACAAAGGACCGCGGGGCGACAGCCGCGGGAGGGTCACCCCAGCCGCGCCTCCCGCATCCCGTGGCAAGAGGTGGGTACCTGTTGAGGAAGGCGTTGCCGAAGGCGTTGAGCTTGCGGAAGGGGCGCCGCGGGTCGACTACGAGCGCGTTGCCCGGCACCACGCCCTCGGTGGGGCCGTGCATGACGGCGATGAAAGAGTCGGTGGTGGGCTCGGGCCCGATTCGCATCCCCGGGAAGTCCTGCTCAATCAGGTGCCGGATGAAGGTGGTCTTGCCCGTGCTGTACTGGCCCACAAGGAGCACCATGGGCTTGTTGTCGAAGTCAGCGTCCTCCAGAGCGGGCGAGTGGAACTCGTGGAAGCGGTAGTACTCCTCCAGGGGCAGCAGCTTCTGCGAGTACAGCTGCCTCAGCCCCTCGGCCACCGTCTGGAAGAGCTCCGGCTCCTTCTTGCGACGGGCATCCTTGCTTACCCAGCTGAACATGCTGCTGGAGACGGGGCTGGCTGCTGCGGGGCAGACCGGTGGCTGAGAACTGGCTGAGGGCGCGGAGCCGAGGCGGGGCCTGAACTGCAGGGAAGCAGGCGACAGCGGCGGGGCAGGGGGCGGGAAGCTGCTCACCCTGCGCAAGCGCCCAGCACGGTCCGCGGAGGCGCCCTCTGCCAAGTGGGGCGTGCGCCCAGCCAAGCGTCCTTTATAGGGTCCAGGCCTGCGTTCCGGCGCGCGCCGCCGCCGCCGCCGGGGCCGCGGGGAATGGGGAGGGGGAGGAAGGAGCCCCAGGTCCCGCCCATTAGCTCCGTGCCACGTCCTTCCCCCTTTTCTCCACCTCCCATTGGCTGATTCCAAATCTCGCGAGCCCCTGGTCGGGGTGCCGTGGCAACCGCACCTGTTTTGCTCTTACGGGGCTGCTCGCGGAAGTCCTGCGGTTGGAAAGGCGAGGAGCAGGGTGTCCAGCGCTGGGGATTCCAGCGCTCGTGAACCCCCACACCTCGCAGGTTGGCTCCGCAAGAACTGAGTTAGACACTCCGGCTCCCTGACTACGCGCCCCACTCGCAGTTCCCCCAGTGAACCGTCCTCTTTCCACCGGCTCAGAATTCCCAGAAGCCTCGGAGGCTCTGGGTCTTGCACTTCTCTCTCCCGCTTCCCTGACACACACTCCTCTCATCCCCTCATCTTTTATCCTGCTTTGGAGAGGGAGAGACAGGAAAGAGGTAGCTGGGGAAGCTGAGGAGTAGAGAATCCAAGGCGGGGTGGTGAACCGGGAAAGAAAAATAGGAAAAGAGAGGAGCCCATGGAGAAAGTCTGACGGCAGCGAAAGGCCTGACCTCGGGCAAACGGGGCTGGGATGGGAGAGGGGCACAAGCGGTGGAGGACAAAGGTGACATATAACTTGTGGTGGCGAAGAGAGTTCTCCAAAGAGGCTGGAACTGTGGCAGGGCAAGAGTTCATAAAGAGGAAGCTGAGGAAGGCTAGGTGCTGTGGTTCACGCCTGTAATCCCAGCACTTGGGAGGCCGAGGTGGGTGGATTGCCTGAGCTCACAAGACCAGCCTGAGGAAAAGGGAGACCTCCTCTCTAAAAAACAGCCGGGCGTTGTGGCGGACACCTGTAGTCCCAGCTACTCGTAGGCTGAAGCAAAAGGATCGCTTGAACCCAAGAGTTTGAGATTGCTGTGAGCTATGACGCCACGGCAACTCTACCCAGGGCGACCAAGTGAGACTCTGTCTCAAAAAAAAAGAGGAAGTTGAGGCCCTGTGGCCACTTGCATTTTTGAGGAAATGAAATCGGAAATTCCCTATGTGGGGAGGAGGGAATTGTGGGGGAATTAAAAAACCCAAATACTTCCGCTTTCCTCTCAGGGTCCCCATCAGTTACCATTTTTTGCTCTGACCTATGCCCTACACTTCCTTACCAGTTCCTGGCTGTTCCATTGGGCTCATTCCCCCGCCATCATCCCTGGCCACACATAGACCCCCTTGGCTGTCCAGGTTGGTGAGAATCTTCAGTAGGTGATGTCAGAGCTTTGGGGACTATGATTGTTATGTAACCAGTATCAGAACACCAAAGTGTGGGAGGGGGTTGGGGCTCTTGGAAAGATCTAAAATGAACCTGGAAACTTGAAGCCTTCTTGTCCAATTTTCTGACTTTTGGGAGTTGCAGAAGCCTGGAGGGCTGGGAGCCTGTATCAGGGAAGAAGGCAGGCTGGCATGGGAAGGGGACAGAGGCAGGAACTCGAATATAAGAACAAATAGTATATTAGAAGAGCAAGTCAGGTGGGATCCAGAGAGAATAAGGTGGGAGGTTTGGTCACTCATCCCTTGTAGGATCTGGCCTCTGTATATCCGGATGGTATAGTTTGATTGCCTTTCCCTCTTGCTCCCTAACCATTGAAGGACAGGTGACTAATTATCAGCCCTGCCTGAAATCTATTAACTTTCTTTTTATCGATCATGGTAAATCACAGAAGGCATCAAGACTTTTTTTTTTTTTTTTTGCATTTTCCAAAAGAGGATATTGAGGCTCCTAGGCAGGGACTATCACCAGGGGCTCTGTGCCAATTGATGACCAGGAGCCTTCAGGGGGTCCACTCCAGACTTCCTGGGTCAGCCTTAGAAGCCAAAGGATTTAGCTCCTACACAGTGCTATGAGGGATCCACCCCGGAGATGCAATTTTGGGGTGGGTTTAGGGAAGAGCCCAGGGTGGGGGTGGGGGAAGGATCCTGAATGAGGTGGTTGTTCAGTGGTCTGAATGAGACTGCTCTAGGCCCCAGCAGCAGTCACACTGAGCCACCATGGTTTTCACATCTCCCCAGAGCCTTGTGTGCTGGGAAAACCCAGCCCTAGAAAACTGAAAACAAAATGTTCTGGGTTATTTATAAATGAAACCCGGACCCTGTTGTTATGTATGGCCACTTGACTTTCTCCACAGAGCTTGGAGGACTAGAAGAGCTTTATCTCACTCTAGTGAAGCTCAAATGGCCAGCAATTAGTTCTTCCAGTTTTTGTGGAGTTGGCACCCATGTCCCAGGCAGCTTCCTTATCTTGTGCCTCTGATTGTGAAAATGTCCTAATATTCTTTGTTTTTTGAGTAGGACAGTTTCTGTTTGGTAGGAAAGTTTTATAAAATGCGAATGAACCATTTCACTTTTGGTTTCTCTGCTGTTTCACTTTCTGCCTGTCTGTCTGGGTCCAGGGCAGATTGTGGGAGGTTTCAATTTTCCTTTTGTCGCAGAAACTATGCTCATCCCCCACTTCGAGTGTTTTTTTTTCCTTCATTCACAAACACATTGGTTCAATTCCCTACAAATCCAGCCTTGAGGTGCCCCTAGGTCTCCTTAGAGACTACCAGCAAAAAGGGGTCTCTTGCAGCCTTCCCTTCCCCGGAAGCTCAGCGATGTCATGGCCTAGTCTAGGAAAGTGTCCACAAAGTCCCTAAAGACAATTTTTTTAAAAAAGTAATAAAGAGGAAGTTTTTCTCCAAATATGGCAGAAGAATCGGGCTGGGAAAAGCCAAAAACACATAAGTTTCTCTCTGGGATGAGGAGTGGTTCATTCTTTCCACTGAGAAGTTTTGGATATAAGCACAGATTTTGTTCTTACAGTCATAAGACTGCAACAGATCCATTTAGCCAAAAACAAGGTTAAAAACTGAAGAACTCTGTTCGTTTACATGCCGGGATCTCCAGCATTGGCCAATAAGGCATCTTCTCCACACTGCAAGGCCTTGTAGCAAACAGCAGCAGCCATGACCTTGGACTCAGCCTCTGGGGAGAGTTTTGGGGTTCCAGAGACCTATGGGACATCTGACAGCTGGGACATTGCCCAGCTTGAAGGTGACAGTGTCAGGATCTTAGCTGCTTTCAAATCCCACTCAAAAAAGCCTGGGGTCCTGGGGTATCCAGTGACTTCCTTGAAGTAGCTCAGGCTGAGTGAGAAGCTGGGCCTCTGGAATTTGAGTACAGTGCTCTTACCACCTGCTAATCTTTTGAAGGTACTAAGTCAGGCAGGTAGAAAAGCAGAGGAAAAGAGTTTTCAGAGCCTCTTTCCTAGGTGCAGGCTGGTGTGAACTCTACCCTGAACCTCTCTACCCCCATCTCTACCCTGCAGCCTGAGAGATAGGCTTACCCATTTCCAGGACAATGCTTGCAGAGCTGAGTTTTAGAGGCCTCTGAGTGCTTTTGGTAGAAACTATAGTTAATCTGTCAGGCTTCTAAATGTGTGTCTCTGTGGCAGCAGCTTTTGGCTCCACCTTGTAGAAACTATTGAAGCAGGACCTGCAGCTGAACACAGGGCTTAGTGTTTACATTATACTCCATCCCAGCCCTCTCTTGGCCTGAGCTTTGCTGTAGATAGATTGTGTACAGGAACCCCATAGGAAGTGGTTTCTTATTTGGCACAAGAGCATTCTGCCTTCTACAGTGATGACATCAGAGGTTTCTTCAGACTGCTAGAATCCCCTTACCCTAAACTAATGAAGTGCTGAGTGTAACCCTGATATCCCCAGCCTCAGCAGCCTGAGAATACAAATGAGGTGCACAGATGTTGCCTGAGTGACCATGCTTTTAGCCCTACTTGTATGTGGGCCACAGGCCTGCTCAGGTCCCCTGTAGGCATTTCCAAGGGTCTCTGGGCTGTTTCTTGGGTGTGCACAGGAATGAGTCTGCCCATGTTTTGCTCCAGCTGCCTCTCCCTGGCCCTACCCTCGCCTCCAAGATACTCCATGCTGGGGGCTGCCCAGAGCCTCACAGTCTGAAGACCAGAGGGTAATTCTGCCCACAACTCAGCCACCAGGACACATAGCCCAGCTCCTCTAGCCTTTGCACTGACACTTACTTCCTCCTTTTCCCCCAAATCACGGTCTCTGTGTAGGTTTCTTGGGATGGTCCATGGTGGTTCATATAGCTGTTCCCAGCCTACCTGCTCTGCTCACAGTCTCTCTCCCTGCCCTTTTGGGACAGCTGAGACATTCCTCTGACCTGAATTTTTATTATTATTTTTTTTGGTAGAGACAGAATCTCACTTTATCACCCTCTATAGAGTACCGTAGTGTCATAACTCACAGCAACCTCCAACTCCTGGGCTTAGGCGATTCTCTTGCCTCAGCTTCCCGAGTAGCTGGGACTACAGGTGCCCACCACAACGTCTGGCTATTTTTTTGTTGCACTTTGGCCAGGGCTGGGTTTGAACCTGCCACCCTTGGTATATGAGGCCAGCGCCCTACCCACTGAGCCACAGATGCCACCCCTGAATCTTTATCTTAAGTACAGAAAATTGTGAAGGGTAATCTAAAAGAGGACCAGAAGCCAGGGCCCTCCACCGAGACCCACGGCTGCTCAAGCTCCATGCTTGCTCTCAGAAGTACATGTTGGGGGCTCAGAGCCTATGGCTCAAGTGGCTAAGGCGCCAGCCACGTACACCTAAGGTGGCAGGTTCGAATCCAGCCCAGACCCACCAAACAACAATGACAGCTGCAACCAAAAAAAATAGCCGGGCATTGTGGCAGGTGCCTGTGGTCCCAGCTACTTGGGAGACTGAGGCAGGAGACTCGCTTGAGCCCAGGAGTTGGAGGTTGCTGTGAGCTGTGAAGCCACAGCACTCTACCCAGGGGGATAGCTTGAGGCTCTGTCTCAAAAAAAAAAAAAAAGAAGTACATGTTGGGGACAAGAATGCAGCAGGGCCCTTCTCAATAGGAGGCAGGCCTCCATCTCCTGCTTATCTGGCCTGGCCCTCTGCTACTTGGTTCCATGTGCTCTCCTGGAAACACTTCTCTTGCCCTTTGGTCATTGTGGCAGAATTTCCTGGTGTACCCAAGATCCCCTACTCTGGTGTACATCTCCAGTATAACCCTGGGAGTGTGACTGATGGATGTGTGACTGTGATGGACTGTGTTAGCATAGTCTACCTAGGGAGATTGTCCCCGTGGGCTAAGCTGCTTACACATGTTCCTTGAAAGCAGAGAATTTTCCCCAGCTGGTCAGTTGCAGAAAAGGAAGTCAGAGATTCAAAACACAGAAGAATTTCATGTGTCATTGTTGGCTTGAAGATGGAGCAGACCACCTGGAAAGGAATGGCCTGAGAGGGCTCCCAGCAGACCACCAGCAAGGAAATGGGGACCTCTGTCCCAAGTCCCACAGCTGCAAGGAACTGGATTCTGCACCCATAGAATGAGCTTGGAAGCAGATTTCTCTGCAGCTCCTCAAGGTGAGAAGCCTGGCTGACAGCTTACATTCAGCATCTGAGACTCAGACAGTCCAGGCACACTACACCCAGAATTCTGACCCACAAAACTGGGAGGTTTTTTTTTTTTTTTGAGACAGAGTTTCACTGGTGGCCCTGGGTAGAGTGCTGTGGTGTCATAGCTCACAGTAATCTCAAACTCCTGGACTTGAGCAATCCTCTTGCCTAAGCTTCCCAAGTAGTAGTAAGCACCACTACACTGGCTAGTTTTTTTTTTTTTTTTTTAGTAGAAATGGAGTCTTGCTCCTGCTCGGGCTAGTCTAGAACTCCTGAGCTTAAGTAATTCACCTGCTGCAGCCTCCCAGAGTACTAGGATTACAGGCATGAGCCACCCCACCTGGGCAGAACTGGGAGCTGTTAAAGGCGAGGGAGTTGCTTTAAGCCATGGGGTTTGTGGCACTTTGTTTTATGGCAACAGAGGACAACTATAGCAGTGGATTTGACTTTGTTCAGTCTACAAAGCCCTTGATAGGCCACATCTGGCTGCCATCAGACATGGGATGGAGAAGGAAAGGAAATAGAACCTTAAGTGACCACAGAGTACCACAGAAGTGAACACAGTGTGACCCGGCTTGACACACACAGAGTATGTGTTCATATTGTAGTTTACTTGGAGGTGATTTTGTTCTCTGGGGGACATTAAGAAATGTCTGGAGACATTCATTGTTGGTAGTCACAACTTTGGGGACTGCTGCTGGCATCTAGAGTGGGTAGAGAGGCCAGTGATGCTGCAATTGGTCCTAAAGTACACAGGACAGTCTCCACAACAGGAGAGCACCCAGATTTCAAGTCCTCCTGACTGTGTGATACTTAGCAAGTCAACTAAGGCTTTTGAGACCAGCTAGAAAACAGGACATTAGCAAAGCATCCACCTCACAGATTCATGGTTTGATGTGCAGAGTGTGGGGGACAGCAAAGTCCACTTAGCAGAGTGATGTGGGGAATGTCTATGGGGCTATCCCTGCACCATGGGAACTGGGGCAGTATTTATTTATTTATTTATTTATTTTTGAGACAGAGCCTCAAGCTATTGCCCTGGGTAGAGTGCCATGGCATCACAGCTCACAGCAATCTCTCTGGGCTTAAGTGATTTTCCTGCCTCAGCCTCCCAAGTAGCTGGGACTACAGGTGCCCGCCACAATACCTGGCTATTTTTTGGTTGTAGTTGTCATTGTTGTTTGGCAGGCCCGAGCTGGATTTGAACCCGCCAGCTCTAGTGTATGTGGCTGGCGCCTTAGCCGCTTGAGCTACAGGCACCTACCTATTTATTTTCTATATTGTCCAAATTTTATATAATGGACATAGTTGATGTTTTTTAATTGGGGAAAAGGGAGGAAGGTGATGAGGGACATTCTACAAAATAACAAACCTGTACTTTCAAAAATATCAAGGTCTTGAAAAACAATGAAAGGCTGAGGATGGTTCTAGATTAAAGAAAACTGAAGAGACCCAACCAGTGGAGTGAGATGATCAGTGACATTTCAAAGTGCACTGCACGTCAGATAATAGCATTGCAGCCCTGTGGCCAGGCCTGCATTCGCTAACAGTGTTGTGGTTGCCTAAGAGATGCCATTTTTCTTAGCAGATACATGTTGAAATATTTAAGGATGAAGGGTTGTGGCTGATATAACTTACTCTCCAATGCTTCAGAAAAAAGTGTGTGCGTGTGTGTGTGGTGCACATGTGAGAAGGAAGCAAATACAGCAAGATATGAACTATTGATGATCCATAAGGGTGCTGTTTGTACTTTCCTTGTGGATTTTCTGAAGATTTCATAATTATCAGAAACAACAAGGCCTATGCTCTGGTTGTGGAGCAGAGTGAGACCTTGTGGACTCCGTGTGGTCCGGTCCCACATTCACTACCCTGTGACCTGGCAGCCTCCCTTCTAGAGAGTCACTGTGCTCTAGAATCTGCGAGGTACAATGCTCAAGGTAGCATTGCTCCTAATAACTCCCCAAAGGGTGAGAACCAAAGTTCACTTACAGTTAAACAGAAAAATAGGGGGGCACCTGTGGCTTAGTGGGTAGGGCGCTGGCCCCATACACCAAGAATGGCGGGTTCAAACCTGGCCCCTGCCAAACTGCAACAACAAAAAAATAGCCAGGCATTGTCGAGGGCACCTGTAGTCCCAGCTACTCAGGAGGCTGAGGCAGGAGAATTGCCTAAGCCCAGGAGCTGAAGGTTGCTGTGAGCTGTGACATCACATCACTCTACCCAGGGTGACAGCTTGAGACTATCTCCAAGAAAGAGAAAAAAAGAAACTGACAGAGAAAGGCAGAAAGTGGTTAACAATGTCAGGATTGATGGGACAGGGTGAGACCTGAAAGGACACATTTGGGGGCCCTGCAGGTTGTCATACAGGGACTTGTTGTAGGATTATGTGAATACACATTATACATTTATGTTTTATACATGCAGCAGTGGTAAGGGTCCCACCAGGACTCTACTTTGAGAGAGGCAAGCGCCGAACACCTGGGACCTGCCACCATGTGCAGAGCACAAGAATTCAGGCCACACTCTTAGCCTAGGGAAGCGTCCAGGCTGGGAACAGCTCCCTCCAGTGGTCTAAAGGCCAGGCCAGGAGGTGTACTGGGGAGGAAGCTGCAAGGGAAAACTTGGAGTGCACAGGGGATTGGCACGGCACCTCCCCCAGGTCGGGAGATATGTGCAGGATGCCCCCTGGGCTTAGCCTCAGGGAGTAAGGCTTGTAGCAGAGTTAGCAACCCTGGGCTGGGCCTCCATGCCCTCCTTCTCCTTTCAGGACCTTTGTCCCTGGTAGTCCTTCTTCCTCTAGTGTTCCAGACCTATTTGTGGGCATCACCTCAGCAAATGCTGAGCTCATATTCGCCTCTCCCAGGGAGTCTTTCCTCATCAAGGCCTCCCAGCCCTGGCCACTCCTTCCCCCACTGGCCCTTTCATTGATTTGCACATACTCTGAGGATGCCTGGTCAGCTACCTCAGCATCACTGTCTCACATGTGTGTGGTGCTGATGGTGGTGATGAAGACAGCAGTTGGCATTTTACTGAGGGCCTCACTCTGACCCTTCCCTAAGCAACTTCATTCACACATACAGTCAGTCCTTCAATGTGCATTTATTTTTATTTTTATTTTTATTTTTGAGACAGGAGCCTCAAGCTGTCCCCCTGGATAGAGTGCCGTGGCATCTCAGCTCACAGCAACCTCCAACTCCTGGGCTCAAGCAAGTCTCCTGCCTCAGCCTCCCAAGTAGCTGGGACTACAGGCGCCCACCACAACGCCTGGCTATTTTTTGGTTGCAGCCATCATTGTTGTTTGACGGGCCCAGGCTGTATTCGAACCCGCCACCTTGGGTGTACATGGCTGGCGCCTTAGCCACTTGAGCCACAGGTGCCGAGCCTCAATGTGCATTTATTAAACACATCTTCTATAGTAGTCTGAGGTTACAGGAAACAAAAAGTCAGTGGCCATCACTCCTGGGGGTTCACAGGTTGGTGGGGGAAATAGCCAGCTATTAGTGATGGGGTGTTCTGGGGTGCAAACAGAGGCTGTAGAGCATCATAGGAGCCAGCTGACTCCAGGGGACACAGGCAGGTGTCTGGGAAGAAGTGGCCCTCTCAAGAGGGCCCAGGAGGGGGCAGGGATAAGACCTAGGCTGGGGAAGATGTACATAGGCCCAGGGCCTACTGGGAAAAGGCTACAGGTCAGTGGAGGCCAAGGATCTAAGTCAGAGGAAACTGGGTTTGTACATGGTTTTCAAGAGCTGTCTGAGGCCTTGTGGGACCACAGTGGTCCATAGAGACAGATGGAGAAGGAACCCCGGAGCAGGGGTGGCTGCTGTCTGCCACCCTTTTCTACCCCAAGCCAGTGCTCCCAGAGGGTCAGAGTCCAGTGCCTCATCACCCTGCCAGTGTATCCTGAATATCTACCATGCTGGTGGGGGTGGGGAACCATGCCAGGGAGGATGAGTAAGTTGTGGACTTTGCTCTCAAGTAGTCTGAGACCAGCAAAGGGATAAGATAAGCACCCCTCAACTCTTCATGGAGTGAGATAAGGTACTGGCAGGGGAAGAAGGTCCTGTGGGGCCACAGGAGGTCCGAACTGGGTCTTGGTAGGGTTAGATGGTGGCCCAGGTATCAGGATGAGCAATGACAGTGTGAGCAAAGCCACCCACTGAGGGAGGGATAACGTCTTAGGACCAGAGGCTAGTCCTCAGAGGGAAAAGATCCAACTTGCTCTGTGACTTTAGTAAATGCATACTCTCTCTGAAACTGTGTCCTCATCTCCCAAACTGGTCATGACATTACCTTGCAAGGTTGCCCAGAGGATTTCAGGTAATAGATACAAGTGCCCAGCACACTAGAAAGGGCTCAATAGCCAATTGCTGATATTAAGCAATTTGGACTTTATTCCTAAGTTTGTGTTTCTAATTTATTTATTTATTTAGGGACAGTCTCATTTTGTCCCCTTTCTACCCTTCGTAGAGTGCCATGGCGTCAAAGCTTACAGCAACCTCAAACTCTTGGGCTTAAGGGATTCTCTTGCCTCAGCCTCCCAAGTAGCTGGGACTACAGGCACCCACCACAACACCTGGCTGTTTTTTTCTTTTTTTAGAGAGTCTCACTCTTCCTCCGGCTGGTCTTAAACCCATGAGCTCAGGCAGTCCACTTGCCTTGGCCTCCTAGAGTGCTAGTACGTGTTTCTAATTTAAAAGTTTTATTTTGGGGGGGCGCCTGTGGTTCAGTGAGTAGGGCGCCAGCCCCATATACTGAGGGTGGCGGGTTCAAATCCGGCCCCAGCCAAAACTGCAACAACAACAAAAAAATAGCCAAGCGTTGTGGCACGCGCCTATAGTCCCAGCTACTTGGGAGGCTGAGGCAGGAGAATCGCCTAAGCCCAGGAGTTGGAAGTTGCTGTAAGCTGTGACTCCCCAGCACTCTACCAAGGGCAATAAAGTGAGACTCTGTCTTTAAAAAAAAAAAAAAAAAAGTTTTATTTTTTGGCTGGGTACAGTGTCTCACACCTGTAATCCCAGCACACTGGGAAGCCGAGGCGAGTGGATTGCCTGAGCTGACAGGTTTGAGACCAGCCTGAGCCAGAGTGAGACCCTGTCTCTAAAAAAAAAAAAAAAAGAAAGAAAGAAAAGAAAGGAAAGAAAGAAAAAATAGCTTAGGCCAGGTGCGGTGGCTCATGCCTGTAATCTTACCACTCTGGGAGGCCAAGGATTGCCTGAGCTCACAGGTTCAAGATCAGCCAGAGGATAAGTGAGACCCCATCTCTAAAAGTAGCTAGGCAATGTGGTGGGCACCTGTAGTCCCAGCTACTTGGGAGGCTGAGGCAAGAGAATGCTTGAGCCCAAGAGTTTGAGGTTGCTATGAGCTATGACATGACTCTACCCAGGGTAACAAAGTGAGACTCTGTCTCAAAAAAATAAATAAAAATTTTATTTTTTAGCAGAAAACTTTTTTTTGAGACAGAATCCCACTCCGCTACCCTGGATAGAGTGCTTTGACATCATCATAGCTCACAGCAACCTCAAATTCCTGGGCTCAAATGATTCTCTTGCTTCAACATCTTAGGTACCTGGGACTCTAGATGCTCTACCACCACACCAGTCTAGTTTTTCTATTTTTAGTAGAGAGATGGGATCTTGCTCTTGCTCAGGCTGGTCTTGAACTCCTGAGCTCAAACAATCCACCTGCTTTGGCCTCCCAGAGTGCTAGGATTGCAGGCGTGAGGTGAGCCACCATGCCTGGCCCCAAAACTTTTTATTCCAATGAAACTTTCCAGCTTAGTGCCCATAGCACAGTGGTTATGGCACCAGCCACATACACCAATGGTGGCAGGTTCGAACCTGGCCTGGGCCAGCTTAAACAACAATGACAAGTGCAACAAAAAATAGCCAGATGTTGTGGTAGGCGCCTGTAGTCCCAGCTACTTGGGAGGCTGAGGCAAAAGAATTACTTAAGCCCAAGAGTTTGAGGTTGCTGTAAGCTGTGACGCCATGGCACTCTACCAGGGACTCTGTCTCAAAACAAACAAACAAACAAACAAACAAAAAAACAAAAAATGGGTGGCGCCTGTGGCTCAAAGGAGTAGGCTCCAGGTCCTGTATACTGGAGGTGGGGGTTCAAACCCACCCCTGGCCAAAAACTGCAGAAAAAAGCTTCCCCAGAACCCCATCGTGTAAGAAACAGAGGGAAGTGAGGGAAGTGAGGTTGTTTAGGGGGAGGTCAGGATGGGGCAGGCTTGCCTGTTCCTGGGTCCCCTTTCGAATCCTGGGGGTAGAAGAGCTGCGCCACAACTACAGCTGGGCTAGGGAAGCTGGGGGGTCAGGGCTGTGCCAGGGAAATGAGACTAGACAAGAGAGGAGAAGAGGCAAGTGAAGGGGAATCTGGCTCAGGTCTCCTGTCCTTGGTGGGGGGCCGTAGCATAAAGACTACAGCCCAGGCACTTGGCTCCACCTTGGCCACCCTGCTTGTTGGTAGGTGCTTCCTTGCGGTGGAAGACAGAGGGTCAGGATTGCTCAGCAAACATGTACGGTGCACTCACCGGGGCTCAGCCTGGGCTGGGAAGGACAGAGACAAAACATAGCACAGCAATGTGGCTTGGTGGGTGTAGTGTGCAAGGGCAGCACAGGGTGCTAAGGGTGCCTGGGTGAGCTCTTAGAATCAAGTGAGCTGCAAAAAGGCTTCTTAGAGGCAGCAAATTCTTGGGCAGAGCTTGAAATGGTCACTAAGAATGAATCTGGCAAATGATCTGGGAAGAGTGTGCCATTTGAGGGCTTAGCATGGGTAAAATAGAGGTACACCACAGGGCAGGCTAAAGCAGTCAAACTCATGAAAGCAGAAATGGGAAAGTGGGGATGAGATGAAGCTAGGCCTTGAGTGCTGCACTGGGGTAACAAATTCTTCACTGACCACCAGAGAACCTAGCCCCACCCCTGCCCCTGTAGGTGCTGGTGGCTGGCATTGAGGCGAACATACCTGTGACCTATGTAATTGGCAGCCAGAGGGGAGATGAGAGCACTGGCTGTCAATTCATAGGTCAGAGCCCTGTGCACTCGGTCTTGGCAGCCCGCTGACAGCCTACCTCCACCCTTTGCCATCCTGGGCCTGGGAGTACCCTCAAGGAGATCCTTGCTGGTCTTCTGGGGGTTGGCTGCCTCTCCTCCTTCGTGGGTACTGGTCCCCACCCCAGATAACAGCAGCCCCACTGGAACCAGTGGGCACTTCCACATGGAGTTGCTGTTACAGGGGGTGGGAGCCAATTGAAAGCTTGGGCCCTGCCTACCCTGCATGTCTCTTGGGCCCCCTGGGTCCTCATGGCCCTGGGTCCAAGGTCTTTTTATTGAGGCTCCTTATCATCTGGGGCCCACACCTGGCACCCATGATGCCAGCACTTCTTCCTGGGTGAAGTCCAGGTTCAACCCCAAATCTGCCTCATAAAGCCAGGAGTGCCTCAGGTTTATGACTCCTGAGTAGCCTTTGCCCGATTTGACACTCCCACGCCCTCCATTCCCAAGTTCTTTTATTTCCTTGTTTCTTTCCCAACCAGACTGGGCTTCAGTTTTAGGTTTGGCCACTGTGGCCTCCACCCTCTGCCCTTTGCCCAGCCTCCCTCCTATAGCCATGGGACAGCAAAGGACAGCTGGGCATCTCTTAGTCTCTAGGGATTTGCAAATTCCCAGTTTCATGAGGATGGCCCCATACAGAAAGCTGGAAACAGGACTGAGAGAGGGAGTACAGACGGAGGGGCTGAGGGAGAAAAAGATGAGACAAGCAGGCAGAGAGCAGGAAGGGAACAGAGAAAATGGCCACAGAGAATGGCAAGGTGAAGAAAAAGGGACAGCAGGGAACTTGCAAAGATGCTGATACACAAACCTGCTGGCAGCACATTAAAAGCAGCACAAGCAGCCACCTGTCTGGAGGAATATTTAGTACCTCAGTGGCTCAAAAGCCAGTAGGGGCCTGGAATCAGGGTGACCTTGAGCCAGTAGCTTAGCTTCTCTGAATCATTGTAGGTTCCTCATATGCGAATCAGGACTTGTGAGGCTGTCCTGCCCACTGGCCTGGACTGGTGGGAGCTGCCTGCCCACTCTTAGACCCTGGGGTCTGTCTCCACTGTGGGGAAAGGCAGGAGCTGCTGAGTGGGATCCCTCAGAAGGCCCAGGGCTCCAGGGAGCAGACCTTTCTCCTGTAAAGTATGTTCTCATCCCCTCCCAGATAGGGTTCAATAACAAGTGCCAGTGTCCATCCAGCAGAGACCCAATAGCATTTTGAGAGACTCCAAAGCTTCTGGAGAAAAGAGAGCTTTTAGAATAAACCTGGGTGGTATTCCCTTTGCCAGTAGTGGAAACAGGCCTAGAAAGGCTGGGGAGGCTGCCTTGGTCACGAAGCAGGGCTCGGGTTCTGTGCTGACCTGACAACCTCCCTAAAGTGGTGTCCTCCCTCTTGAAATGCAGTCAAGACGCGTTTGAGCAACCCAGGCAGGAATCTTTCTGCTTCCAGGGATAGACTTGCAAAAGAAGACACCACAGCTGGTGACCACCCTCCACTCCTAGCCCACCCACCCCTCCCACAGAGGCCTGAGTAAGATCAGTCTCCTGCATTGTGGGGTCCAAGTGCCTGGCCTGGTAGAGGCAGCGTCCAATCAGGAATCCTGGTTCCACAAAGCAAGGCAGTTCAGAGAGCTAATTCTCCTCCAGCTGCCTCCCCCCCAAGTGGAAACTGAGGCACAGAGTAGGAAAGAACTTGCCCAGGATCACCCAGTGGCTGTTGAGACCCCTTCTCTCTTCCTCAGAAGGGCTGGTGACCTGCATAAAAGTACCTGGACCAGGAGCGTCCTGGGGCAGAGAGGCTGCAGGAGTCCTACCTCAGTGAAATCTCTTACCTGGGTGCCTGGCAGGCCCTTGGGGCACACGGAAGTGGGGACGCCCTCAGCCCAGCGCCTTTTGAGCTTGGCCCAGCCCCTGGTGGCAGTTAATGATTATCCTACCATAGTCAATACTGATCACAAGTGTGGTTCGAAGGGCAAGAAACCCTGGACTGTGCCCGGGAAAGGGTGGGGCAAGCCGAGGAAGCACCAGGCTGGGCCCCACCTGCCCCTCCTGGCAAAATCAGTCCCCAGTCCTTGGCATCTCCTTTGCTTGGCCTACTGCCCCAGGTGACTGTGTACAGCTAGGATCCTGGGTCCCCCAGGACAAAATTCCTGCCCTGTTCATGGTATCCAAATCTTCACTGCAGAGGAGTTAGAGGGGGAGGTCAGGGGGACTTCTGCCAGCATGAGAGATCTGCAGATGAACTTAGCAACGTAAGGGTTCCCTAACTGATTCCTAACCTGAGCCTGTTTCCCCATGGGCCCTCCACCCTTTGAGTGCCCCTGGGGAGCAATATAATGGGAGCAACTCCTTTCTTGCTCATAAGAAATAAGGTGTGTGGGGGCAATGGGCATCTCCCTAACCCCATGTAAAGTTCTGTGCAGTGCCAGTCAGGACCTTTCCAGCCATAGTGCTGTCCCAGCATCCCTCTCCTCCAAGGCTTTGAGCTGCACCTCAGGGCAGAGACCTAATCATCCCAAAAGGCTTCTGTTAGGGATGATAAGAGCAACCTCCAGAGTTCTCAGGGCTTAGCTTTCTAATGGTGGCCTCAGGTGATAGGTTAGGTTCTTGGTCAGGGACCACCAGAGGAACTGAGGCTCAGAGACCCAGGGTGTAGGCTCTGGTCCCAGTCAGGAGTCCCCCAGAGCCCTGCCATTTGTTTAGCCCCCCAAATAAGGCTGGACCCTGGGATCTTGGAGGGACAGAGCCAAGAAATATGGTCTGGCAAGGTGGGTGCCAACTCTCATTCCACTATCCCTGGCAGCCAAGCAGCTCTTGGCACACTGGAAGTGGGGACCAGGGCAGAAGCCTTCTGGGAGGGCAATGAGACAGAGTCCAGAGTGCCAAGGGAGGGAGAGCAGGGTGAGAGGCCATGGGGGTGGGGGGGACGGGTCTCTCCTTGTGCTGGACCTGGGGAGCAAGGGTAGGAGGTGTGGCGACCCCTGGTGGTGACACGGAGGTGTTGGATGCAAAGGTAGAATCTGGGCAGGAGCCAAGGTCCAGGCTGATGCTGGGGCTAACAGTGGCTGCACAGGTACATGGGACTTGAGAAAGGGGCTGGCGGTGGGTACAGTTTATTCCACTTCATGCAGATACTGACCCACACGCTCATGGAGCTTAAAAATAATACATCGAACCACATGGTGTCTGTCCCCTCACCCCCAAGACACAGAAAGACACTTGGCTAAGTGGGGTTGGGGTCCGAGGGTCCAAAAGCCTCCGTCCTGAGACAAGGCAGCAGTGTGGGCCCAGGTGGGAGGGAGAGGCAATGTCCTTTCTCCCCAGAGGAAAAGTGCAGAGATAGGGCCAAGGCCCCAAGGCAGGGAGGCCCCCCTCACAGCTGATTGGCAATGGGCAGGCTGGGAAGGTATCCGTCACGGTGGCCATCCCTTGAAGGGCCTGGGCCTGCCCTAGCTGTGAGTCAGAGCTCTTGGTAGGCTCAGGAGCTGGCGGCACTGACGAGCATAGCAGGTAGGCTAAGAGGATGGGTGGGAAGCACCCCTTTGAGTTCCAGATGCCCCACGCTCAGTCCTGGGCCTCCTCTGAGCGCCACTTGAGTGCATGGTCCTTGTGGGCATCAGGGAGGATCTGGTTGCGCATTCCCCCAAGCAGGTTGGACGTGGCTTCTGTGGCTAGGATGAGTGGCTTCACCACTGTTGGGGGCAGCTGGCGAATCACGCCCCCCACAGCACCTGTCAGCCCCTTCTGTTCATGGCCCCGAGATGCCACATCACAGATGGTCTGAGCTGTGTCCAGGATGCCCTATGGAGGTGAGAGGTCAGTGTAGGAGTCTGAGTGAGGAGATGGGTATGGGATGAGCAGGAGCAGGGTGGGGGGCTCATCACCTCTCGAACTGTGTCATATGCCTTGGCTACACCCTCCCGGAGGTCAGCAGGCTGCTGGCCCTTGCGCAGCTTTCTTGCAGAGCGCTTGTCCTGCAGGGAGCGGGAGACGGGTGCTGTTGGGGACAGGATGTCATACACCGTCTCAGCTGTGGCCTGAAGGACATAAGAACACTGACTGAGGAGAGCCAGCCTGGGTAGACATGTCTGGCTCCCAGGCTCCCCCAGCTGGCCTGGGCACCCTGCCAGCCCTTAGCCTCACCCACAGCCAGGGTGCAGCTTTGCTTACTGGGGCCACTTCTCCCTACCTCTTCCTCCCCTTCTTGGGCTCCCACCACCCAGATTAAGAAATTTCAGGCAGATCATCAGAGGACTTTTCCTCTGGTGAGAAAGTCCTGAGGGGACTTTCCTAATGTCTTCTCAACCCCAGACCCTCTTCCTGCTAATCACATCTAGACAGTTTCCTGTGGGCACCACAGACGCCCTGTGGAAGACTGGAGTTCCCCATCACCCATCACCATGGATCAGTAATGAGCCTGACCTTTCTGCTCTGGCTCCCCCGACCCTCTGCCCCAGCACCTCTGGCCCAGTGTCACTCTTTCTCACCTAATTGACACCCCTGGGTACTCCTGGATACTTATCTATCTCTCATGTTCTCTTGCCTCTTCTCTTGAGACACTACCCTTTTACCCCTGGGGTCTGAGGTTGCAGGTCCCAAAACACACTAGGCTCTCCTTATGTTGCCCACTTACTCCTACCACCAGGGTCTTCCTCCCCACCATAGAACTCATCTCACTGACTATATGGCTCTCAGGATTGTCTCCCTCATAGGCTGGCCCCCAGCTTCTCTGGGGATCCCTCTAGGCCTAGAAAAGTTCATGGCCTGAATGCACCAGGGCTGGTCTCTGGATCTCAGTGGATTAGTCTGTAAACACTGCCACATACACCCCCTTTCAAGATGTGCCATGAGCGGGGAGACATAGTGGGCTCTGCAGGCCTGGGGACTAATCACCCTCCTGCATGGGGGCCATTGTGGGCCTCAGGAGATCTAGTTATGGGCTCTCAGCAAGTCACTTAACTCCTCCTTTTTGTAATTGGAAGACACAAAATGAGGCTGCAAGACACAGACTGTCCACTCAGCAGAGCTTTGAGGACAGAATCAGGGTGCTGTGGGGCAGAAGCCTCTAGCCCCTTCCTGTGCCACATGGCCCAGAGATGGGGCACCTGCTCACCTGGATAGCCTGCACCAACCGGTTGCTAAGTTCCAGGGCAGCAGAGGCCGTGGATGAGCCAAAGGAGGCAGCCCCTCGCTGCAGCCCCCGCATGAGGCGCCCGTCCTTCCGGTACTGCTCGATGGGCAGCCACAGTAGGTCCCGGAACCCTTGGACTGGGAGGGATGGAGTTGTCAGACATGCAAGGCTGCCCTGTCCTCACCTGCCCTGCTTGAGGACCTCCCCTCCTATTCCCATGGCAGTTTCTAGGCTGCCCATGGGTAAGGGCAGTTTCAAGAGCCTCTGAACCCAGACACTCACAGAGCTGGACTACCGAGTGCATGGGGCCCACACCCCCCAGCAGGCCGGGTAGCTGGTTCTTGCGGATATCTTGTAGCCACTCATTGAGAGCATAGCCGAGCACTTTGTCCACACCTAGGAGCCTGGGGCAATGTGGGGGTGGGAGGGGAGAGGTGATAAGGAGGAAGGTGGGAAGAACCACACGTTGAGAGAACTTGGGACCAGGAAGAGCAAATACCCCTGTGGCAAGTGCTGTGAACACCCAACCTTCTCTGTAATCCCACCCAGCCAAGAGCACAGTGTGTCCATGTTACAGAGAACCTAAGGCCCAGAGACCGAGAGGGGTGATGACTTGGCAAAGCCACACACCCTGTCAGAAACAGAACAAAAGGTAGAGAGATAGGGGACCCTGGAGAGGATGGGGTGCTGGGGGCTCACCCATGCCGACAACAGAGCCGCTTTAGCTTCAGCTCAGAGCAATTGAGTTGGGCCAGGCCAATGAGGAGGCCAGCAAACGTGCCCTGGGGAGGAAAGGGGTCCAGTTTACATCATGGGGACTCAGGGAACGGCTAGCTCATAGAAACCACTGGAGATAACCTGGTAGCTGATGGTACCCAAAGATGAGAACTGGCCTCCCCTCAGTCCCCGAGAGACCCTGCCAGAGCTGAGCTGAACTGGGACCCCACAGACAGTCTGGCTTACATGGCCACTCTGCTTGACACCCCAACTCACCACCTGGTCCATGGTGACGTGCTTGCCGTGGTAGTCCAGCCAGATGGGCACTTCAGACGTGAAGCGGAACTCCCTGGGTGGAGGAACAGGGAGAAGGGGGCTTTGGGAACTGACCTGGCCTCTGCAAAGTGGCCCAGGGGCCAGGGCCCACAGCCTGTAGCCCACAGCCCTACCTGAAGTAGATGGGCTGCTGATCAGCACAGGAGGAGCTGCGTCCACTGCCTGTAGCTTCCTGCGGGACCTCAGGCTGCCCTTCTTGCAGGCTGCTGGGCTGGACTCGGGTCTCAGGGCGAGCTAGAGGAGGGGAGGTCACAGAGTGGGGATGAAGCCAAAGACAGCTGGGAACCTGGGCTTCCCTGGGAGGGAGGAGGCCTGGACCCTCCCCTCCATGGCCCAGCCTCTCACCCTCAGCAGAGGTCTCCCCTGGGACCATGGGATTGATACCGGCTGCCAGGCTGGTGAAGAAGTCCTTGAGGAAGAAAAGGGCGTCCTGTAGGGGATAGTTTGGGGAATTGGTGAGACCCAGAGACCCCGAGACATGAAGGTCACCTTGGACTCTGCCCTCACCTGGCCCACTCACCTGGTCCACGTTGAGGCGCAGTGGCATCAGTGAGACACGGAGACAGCACTCGGGCCCACCCAGATTGGTGGTGGGGGCCACATGTAGAGCCTTGATGGTGAGCTGGGGACAGAGGACAAGTTCTGATGCTCACTGGGCCCCTATTCCTTGACAGTTCTCGGGCATCTTTGCCTTGCACAAGCTATTCCTTTAGCTGAGACCACCCCTACATCCACCCTCCTCCCAGGCTCACAAAGAATCAACTTGTTTGTATGAATGAAGATGTCTCCTCATGGCCCAGGGCCTGCACGTACCATGTTTGAGTGGGCACGCCGTGGCATCCGTTCACTCGTGTGCAGATACAGAAATTTGTTGATCTGGGAGGACGCAAGCCGGTCTCGGACCTCAAGCTCCTGCACAATGAACACCTGGCGGGACAGCGGCTGTTCCTCCAGCTCCTGGCCGGGGGCTGCAGGGCCTGTGGCTGGTTCTGCTGGGTACACCTCATGTTGGAAGCTAACCTGTGGGGTGGATGGAGGCTTAAGCAGAGTAGACAGGGCCCCAGTGGGAGGGAAGGGCTGGCCCTAGGCCCCTTCTCTCCCCTGATCCTTCCTGATTCCACTTCCACCTCAGCCCTACACTTCCACATGGCCATCCCACAGAACTTGTGACCTCCTCTAAATATACCCACCCCCTTCCTTGGAGTCCTCACCACTTGGCACCTGCCTGCCCTGTCACCTGAAGCACAGACGTTGGCTCTACCCTCATCCTCCAACCCCTCCATCACCAAGTCCTCCTCAAACATCTTGACTCCCTCTGTACGTCTTTCATTTCCACAGCTGCCATCTCCTCTCCTCCCTGGACAGTCCCCCCACCCCTCCAACACATTCTTCACACATCCACAGGGACTTTCACGAAGCCTACACTCACTCCTCACCTTGGCCTGGCAAGGACCTGCTCTTGCTGGAGGTGCCTGCAGTACCAGCCTCTCTGTCCCTTGAATAGTGCAGGCCTGTCTCATCTCCCAGACTTTGCCCTTCTACTCCCTTTTGTCCCACACAGCTGCTGGCTCCCATCAGGTCTCAGAGGCCTGGCCACTGCTCTGAAGTTCATCTCCCCTTAATTCTCTCCCAGCACAACCCACTGCTTCTGTTGTCAGCCTCCTCTAGTTCCTCAGGAAGCCCTGCATCAGCCTATGCCACTCCCAATAAGTGGGACCTTCCCCTGCACAATTTTTCAGGCAATTCTCAGAGACCTCTCAGACCCCTTTCCGTACTTCACACACATCCAATCCAGAGCCAAACCTGTGGTCTTCCCACCATCCACTCCCGAGAACCTGCCCACTTTCACCAGTCCTGCTTGAGCACGTCATCTCACACTGGCTGCTACAGGGCCCCCTAACCCAAGGTAATCTGTCCTCAAAGGCTCAGAGGACAGATTACCTTGGGTTAGGGGTCTTATTAGGACCCCTAATAAGAACTGGGGTCGCTGGCGTGGTGCTCGTAACTCAGGTTAGGGAGCTGGTCATATACACCGAGGCTGGTGGGTTTGAACCCAGCCTGGGCTTGCTAAATGACAACTACAAAAAAAAAAAAAAAGCTGGGTATTACGGCAGGTGCCTGTAGTCCCAGCTACTTGGGAGGCCAAAGCAAGAGAATCGCTTAAGCCAAGAGTTTGAGGTTGCAGTGAGCTGTGATACCCTGGCACACTAGGCACTCTACCAAGGGTGACATAGTGAGACTCTGCCTCAAAAAAAAAAAAAGGAAAAAAGAACTGAGGTCTCTAACTGCACCAGGCCTTCAGCTACTCCCAGAAGACATCAGGATACTCCAGCTTGCAGCTTCCTGCTGTCCCCGTCTAAAAACCTCTTTCCCATTCATGTCCTCACTTATTTAAGTCTTTGTTCAAATGGCACCTTTTCAAGGGGACTGTCCAAACCCTCCCAGCACACCTGTGGCACTCCCCCGTTGACTCCCCCCTGAACACTTATCATCTGACACACTGGCTAGAGCTTGGTTTTTGCTTTACTCCCTCCACTGCAAAGGCAGGAGTTTCTTCTGCTTTGTTCATTGCTACATGCAGCATCTAGAACATCGTCTGCCATGTGTTAAGACAAACATGGTACGCGGAGTGACAGAGTCCCTGCATTCCCACGCTCACCTTGCTGAGCTGGATCTCCATGAGGGTGTGGTGCTGTCGCCCACTGCCTCCCTGCATGCGCCAGGAGTTCTGGGGCCGGTTGGGGCCAGAGCAGCGGGAAGGGGAGCTCCTGTGGCCTGTGAGGCCAACTCTTGCCCTGGAAACACATGGGACAGGCTGACTCAGAAGAAACCCTTCTCTTTCTCCTTCCTCAGAACAAGTCTTTAAGCAGGGCAAGGAGAGCCTTTGGGTCTTAGTCCAGGGAGTTGGCGGGGCAAGAAAGGATGAAGGAACTGAGGCCCATGACGGGTAGTGGGACTCAAGATTATCAGCTGCTGAAAGTCAGAGCTGGACCAAGCCTGGGGCCCCATCCCCACCTGTTGCCACCTGCACCCTTCCTTCCTCACCTGTGGCCAGGGTGGGGGCCAAAGTCTTGGCCTCCATAGAGGTGCCAGACGAGAGAGACCTCACGCAGAACCACACGGCTGCTGGGCACTGGGAAGTGGGCGGGCGCCCGCAGCAGGTCGGTGCTGCCTAGCGGCCGTGAGAAGTGCCCATCCCGCACAATGATGGGGCCGGGATGCAGCTGTGTCACCACAGGCTCCCCATCTCGGGGCTGCCAGGAGGAAGCTTGGCTAAGACCTGTGGCACAGGTGCTTGCCAGGCACAGCTGCCCTGGACCCAGCTCTTATTTCTCCCGGTTTTCACATCTTCCCCTGCCTCTTCCTCCTCCATTGTTTTCATAAATGATGACCCCCTTGGGCTACCATCCCCAGAGCCTGTGTCTGACGGGTCTGTCCAGGAGGGGCCTGAGAGCCCCTTTTTCCTCTCAGCTTGTCGCCTGGGACCTTGGTGAGTTAGGATATTCCCACTGGCCCTTGTGGCCAAATGATTCTCCTCTGCCTCTTACTAACTGCCCTCTCCTCTTCTTCTATTTCCATGAAAGTCCCAGTTCTACTGCACAGGATCCCAGGCCTACTCTTCCTCTGGAAATCCACCCACTCCATCAAATCCCAGAGTCAGGAGGCCTGGACTCAGCGCCCCCTCCGAGTGATGGTTACTGTCTCCTGCCTGCTTTTCACCACAGGAGCTCTAGTGGCACCAGGCAACCACCACTAAGCATCCTGGCCCCACACGCCCCCAGCACGTACCGGGATGCCCAGGCCAGGAGCATCAAGGATGCAGAACTCGTCACTGTCCAGAGTGTCTCCATCCCCCTCCTCTTCCTTTTCATCTTCCTTAGATTCAGAGCAGGAACCTAATTTGCCAGTGGAGCCCCTGGCAGGGGATGAAGGGGGCTGGGTTCCACTCCGTTCACCTGGGAATAGGTAGACTGAGACAGGCGAGGCCTGAGGGAGGGGGCCACCTGTAGGAAAAAGAGAGGCCAGTTAGCAGAGATGCCCACTATGGGTGCCTGGTTGTTGTCAATTGTCCAAAGCACCTCTGACCCCACCTGAAGGCTGGGCCAGCTCCCGTAGGCTACGCTCAGTGTCTAAGAGGGCATCGGCCAGGTCCCGCTGGTTGATGAGGGCTGTCTCCACTGGGGGGCAGGAAGGCAGAGAGGCAGGGCTCTCAGAGAGCTGGGTCAGACAGAAGAAAAATGACCGATGAGTGACAGGCGCGGAGGATTCCCCGCTGACTCCTCCAACCCCAGACCTCTGAGGGCCATGGCAGGGGAGGGGGCCTGGCTGAGCTCTGGTAGCCTGTGTGGCCAGGCCTCACCTGTACCTTCTGGCCGGCGATCTCCGTGGGGCTGGGGGGCCGGGGTGGGGGGTTCAGGTCGCCCGCGCTCATTACGTACTGGAGCAGGTTGACCAGCTGAGCACAGGAGTCAGCACAGCTGTGCACGTGTACCACGTTGTTAGAGCAGCGCAGCTCAAACAGCGGCTGGCTCTGGTGGAGCAGGTGGGTGGTATCAGCACAGGCCCCACTGCCTAGTGGACCCCATCTGCTCTCCCTGGGAGGGCAGCACAGTTCTGTCCCCGCCACAGGTAGAACAGAGATAGGTCTTCCGAGGGGCGGTCAGCCTGCTCGGTAACCCTGTTGTACAGCTAAGCAAACAGCCCAGAGAGTGAAAGGGGATTGGCCCAGGGCCACTCAAGGAAGCAAGGGCATACTGCTCCCCCATGCCCAGTTTCCTTTGCCCCTGACCTCAGCCCAGTGGGGCAGGGTCTATTATCCCCATTCTACAGATGAGGAAACTGGGGACCCACAAAGGCTATCTGACTCTTCTGAACCTGCTTTTGCCCTGGCTGCAACTGTCCTCTGGTGGCAGTGCTAAAACCCATTCAATTCATTCTTTCTTTTATCAAACAAGGAACACCATGTGGGGCACTAACCACAGCCCAGAAAGGAAGGGCATGCACACACTGTGACCAGAGCCCAGGCCCAGGGAGCAGGCTCATGGGGGCGGGCAACCTCTGAACCTTCCCTTGACCCCTGCACCCTCACTGGCTCTGGGGACTCTGGGTGATAGCCACACTCACCAGTTTGCCCTCAGTGCTCCCTTTCCAAGTTTTGATCACAAGCTCCAAGAGGTCAACATCCAAGACACAGACATAATCTGAAGCAGAAGGCGGGGGAAGAGCTCCTATTGCCTCCTTCCACCCAACCCCTGCCCGGAGGGAAGGACAGGGTTAATCTGGGGGTAGCCCTCATTGTGTGGAAGCTGAGAACA
Source organism: Otolemur garnettii (assembly GCF_000181295.1). Taxonomy (NCBI): domain Eukaryota; kingdom Metazoa; phylum Chordata; class Mammalia; order Primates; family Galagidae; genus Otolemur; species Otolemur garnettii. Next base: position 1,789,632 of record NW_003852535.1, read on the forward strand.
GCTTTGGGTAGGGCTGGGGCCGTGGTTCCTCAGAAGGGAGGGAGCCCAGTCTGGACCCTGCTTACCTCGCCGCAGGTCCAGGGTCTCCACCTCACACTTATCGGACAGGTATAAGGCAGAGTCATCAAGGATGAACCTGGGGGGGAACAGGGCTGAGAAGGGCCCAGGAGCCACTGCAGGCTGCAGCTCCATAGAAACTGGGCAGGGGTGGGGCTCCTAGAGACAGGCAGAGGGGTGCCAAGCCCACAAGAAGTGGCACTGATAGGCCCCTTCCAGCCTCTCTGTTCTTGTCTGTACAATGAGAACAAGTCTGGTCTCCTTGTCACAGCCCCTGTGGTTCTCAAAGTACTTCCAGCTCTACCACCCTATCTGGGTCTCACCTCATTTGGGCCTCACAACAGTCCTGGGAGGGGATGTTCTTTTTTCCCCCTATAGCATTTGCTATTCTTTTTTTTAGACAGAGCCTCAAGCTATCCCCCTGGGTAGAGTGCCGTGGCATCACAGCTCACAGCAACCTCAAGTGATTCTGGGGCTCAAGTGATTCTCTTGCCTCAGCTTCCCAAGTAGCTGGGACTACTAGCACCTGCCACAATGCCCTGCTATTTTTTTCAGAGATGGGGTCTCAGTCTTGCTCTGGCTGGTCTCGAACTCCTAAGCTCAGGCAATCCACCTGCCTTGGTCTCCCAGAATGCTAGGATTACAGGCAAGGGCCACTGTACCTGGCCTTATTCTACCTCTCTCATTTTTACAGAGAAACTATTGGGTCTCACTCTATCATCTGGGCTAGAGTGCAGTGGCATCATCAGAGCTCACAGCAGGACCAGGCACGGTGGCTCATGCCTGTAATCCTAGCACTTTGGGAGGCCAAGGCAGGTAGATTGCCTGAGCTCATAGGTTTAAGACGAGCCTTAGCCAGAGCGAGATCTCATCTCTAAAAATAGAGTGAGATCTCATCTCTAAAAATAGCCAGGCATGGTGGGCACCTGTAGTCCCAGCTACTTGGGAGGCTGAGGCAAAAGGATCCCTTGAACCCAAAAGTTTGAGGTTGCTGTGAGCTATGAAGCCATGGCATTCTACTGAGGGTGACAAAGTGAGACTCTGTCTCAAAGTAAATAAATAAAAAATCAGAGCTCACAGCTCAAACTCCTGGGTTCCAGCAATCCTCCTGCCTTAGCCTCCCAAGTAGCTGGGGCTACAGGCACCCACCCCCATGTCCCACCTCCTCAGGGCCAAAGGAGCACAATAAATCCTTCCCTGTCTGCCTCTCGGGGATGAAGTTCTGCTCACTCTGACCCCTAGCAAGGCAGATTACAAAAATTTTTCTAATTTTTGTAGAGATGGTATCTTGCTTTCCTTCAGACTAGTCTCAAACCCCTGACCTCAAGCAATACTTGGCCTTCCAAAGTGTTAGCATTACAGGGGTGATCCACTGGACCTGGCCTACAAATGCTTAAGGGTCTGATTTATTTATTTATTTATTTATTTTTTTGAGACAGAGCATCAAGCTGCCACCCTGGGTAGAATGCCATGGCATCACAGCTCACAGCAACCTCCAACTCCTGGGCTCAAGCAATTCTCCTGCCTTTGCTTCCCAAGTAGCTGGGACTACAGATGCCTGCCACAACACCTGGCTATTTTTTGGTTTCAGCCGTCATTGTTGTTTGGTGGGTCCAGGCTGGATTTGAACCTGCCAGCTCAGGTGTATGTGACTGGCGCCTTAGCCGCTTGAGCCACACACGCTGAGCCTAAGGGTCTGATTTAGAGTATACAACTCCATCTAGGAAGGTAGAAACACATTCCTGAGAATGGCATCATCACGTGAAGAAAGGCTGAGAGATAGGCCCAAGGACACACAGCAGGTGGGCAACGCAGTTCGGCTGGGGGTGGTTGGACCAGGAACATGGGGGCAGCCTGCATACCTGAGCAAGAAGGTGGAGGTGTCCATGATGATGTTGCTGGAGAGGGTGAAGGTCTCTGCGGTGATGAGGACACGCACAGGGAGATAGAGTGGCCTAGGGGTCATATGTGGGTTGTGGCAGGCTCCTTATACCTGAGACCTGCCCCAGTCCCCAACCTCTAGCCCACCCAGGCTGGGTACCTGTAGTCCACCGCACAGGAAAACAGGTGTGTGTGCAGGATGGTTATGACCGTTGGAGGCAGGTAACCCAGCACAGGGTCATCTAACACGTCTAAGAACTCCAGCAGCTTCAGAGGCCAGAAAGGGAAGGGGGAGTGAGAATAAGGCAGCTTCTTCTCTCCTTTCACCCCTCCCTGCCCCTGCCCCCACTTGGCACCCCACCTGCTATCCATCAGTTGCCTGACACACCTCTTTCCCAGGAGTTCCAGGCAAGGTCAGCTCTGGCCTGGTTCACTCTCCTCCCACCTGCTCACCCAAACCAGAAGTCCAAAGTCACTGGGCCATGTGACTTCTCAGGCCACCCTTGCTCTCACCTGAGAGTGCCAGCTCTGTTCGGGCAGGGCCATGTAGTGGCGCAGGGTGGCTTTGTGTAGCCGCAGTGTCACCAGGAACTCCTGAGGGTGGGGGCACAGTCAGGGCAGTAGGGAGCCCAGCCCCACCATGCTAGGGAGGTGTTATCCAGCCAAGCAGGCAATGGCAAGCAGGGGTAGCTATACCTTTACGTTTTTCTGGGGATCCACATGGATGCGCACAGCAGTGGACAGCATGTGGGGGCCCTGGCCCTTACGGCCCGAGATTCCTCGCTCAGTTACCCCTTCCTCTGATGGGTAGATGGTTGGAGACAATTGGGCCGGGGGAGCAAAGCTAGGCAGTTCCAGATGACTGGGCAGCAGGTAGTTATCCACGGCCGCTGGAGAAGGATCTTGTGAGCCCCTTGCCAAGCCAACTGGCTACTCACTCCACCAGGACCCATGTCCTCCCTGAAAGCTGCCCACCCTGACCTTAGACACCCAGTAGCAACCAGCCTCCAGCCTCACACCTCGGTGATAGAGTGTTGCCTTTTCAGCTTCCAAGCAGAAGTAGCCAAGTCCTGGCTGGCCGCAGTACTGGGAGACACTGAAGATGGTGCCGTGCTCCACGTCCAGCACTAGCTCCCCATGAGCAGCCTCCAGCCGCCTCCCACCTTCATCCTGCAGATGGAGAGCATAGCTGGGCTTCAGCAGCTGCTCTCAGCCCTGGCCTAATGGGGTGAGTTCCAGCTTCTAGCACACTCTGCTCAGGGCCAAAGGAGCAGAATAAACCCTGCCCTGTCTGCCTCCTGGGGATGAAGCTTTGCCCACTCTGATGCCTAGGGTGGCAGATTACACACAGGAGGTGCTAATAAGTGGCTGGTGGGGAGTGAGGGGGTGGGTGGGCTGGCATGTGTGGATCGGTACAGCCCCCTAAGGCCTTCTGTTCTCCACATCCCCCACTTAGAGTTGCCTTCCGACCGATAGGGGCTCTGGAGGTAGGAGCTCACCTACCCAGGGCTGCTCTTACCTTGGTCTCACAGAGGACAGTGACCCGACCCTTCAGCACTGTCACCAGTGTAGAGAAGGTGCTCTTGGAGTGAGGCCTTAAGGGCTCAGCGGCAGGGGGGTGGGGGGTGCTTGATGACCCCACTGAGAAGAAGTGGGCATCCTCATCATCTGAATCTGAGTCTGGATGAGATCAAGGCAGCCAGGTGGGAAGGAGAGCTGGGAGGGATGGCCCAGCTCTGCCCAGATCTGGGATCTTCTTCCAGCCCAGCCAGAGCACCCCTCATACCCAGCTTGAAGGCTGACTTGCATATCTTAAAGTTGTCATGCCACAAGCCCGAGGGTCTGGAGAAGCTGGGGGGCTGAGCAGGGGACTCAGGGGTAGGAAGCAGGTCTGCAGGCTCCCACATGAGCAGGTCATTGTTGATCCTGAGATGGGCAGATGGATGATAGAGGTGAGGGAGCCCAGGGCCCAGCTGTTTGCCAGACCGCCCTGCCCTATGTCTCTACCTATTGTAGATGCTCTCGTAGACCTCCTTGCCGGGCAGAAAGACATGGGCACCAGGCAGGATCACTTCCAGACTACATTGGGACAGTGCCAGGGTTCGGCTCTGGAATGTCCTCATCTCCTCAGGGTCTCCAGGGATTACCATCTAGACAGGGTGAGGGTGAAGGAGAATCCCAGAATGTCATCTTAGAGATGCCAGGGCCTGTCTCTGGCTGCAGTCCTGATCTCCTATCACCCATTCCTTCATAGGAGCCCTTCTCTGCTGGGCACATGTGATGGCCCTCTGGGATACAGCACTGGTGCTAAGCCAGCCCTGTGCTAAGGGCTTATATCCTCTCAACAGGCCTATGAGACAGGTCATCGGGACCACTTTCCAGGGGAAGAAACTCATCTGTCGGTAATTCTTCAAGAGATTAGATAACTGGTAACTTCCCAAAGTGTTGTAACCACTGAGGGGGCAGAGCTTGGATCTGAACGTAGGCAGTTTGGCCCCAGAGGCCAGGCCCTTACTGCTTCTCCCTAAGCCCTCATCATCTTCAGAAGAGAATCCTGAAGCCCAGATATATACTGAAAAATGCCTAAAGTAGGACAGGGTCCCAATTTAAGCCAAGGACCTGTTCCCTCCCCTCCCCAGTGCATTTCACTGGCTTCCCTGTAAGGAGAGGGGGATGCCTCAGACTCCCTAATTGGCTGGAGACAATGAAAGTGAATCTCCTCTGTCTTGTACATGGAGGTGAATCACACCTAAGTGAGGTGGCTCATGTCTATAATCCCAGCACCCTGGGAGGCCAAGGTAAGTGGATTGCTTGACCTCAGGAGTTCGAGACCAGCCTGAATAAGAGCAAGATCCCATCTCTACTAAAAATTGAAAAATTAGCCAGGCATGGTGGTGGGCACCTGTAGTCCCAGCTACTTGGGAGGCTGAGGCAAGAGGATTGTTCGAACCCAGGAGCTTGAGGTTGTTATGAGCTATGATGATGCCACAGCATTCTACCCAGGTGTCAGAATGAGACTTTGTCTCCAAAAAAAAAAAAAAGGAGAGACAAAATCCTCACTAGTGTTGAATCACATCATGCCCATCCCAGGTGGTTTTGTCATCCTGGCCCACAGCCACATAGGTAGCTCCCACTGTAGAACCTGGGGGATGGGAGGGAATCCTGGAAAGAGGTAGGACCAGGCCTCACCTCCTCTGTCTCGTACATGGTCCTCTTGGAGGAAAAGGGTGAGGGCTCAGGCTCCCGAAGCTCACATGGACTCTCAGCCGACAGTTCCAGGTCCTCTCCCTTCTCTGGAGCCACCTCCCACTGTGCAGTGCTGGACTGGGGGTTCAGGGTCACCACTACCCTGCCGGAACATAGGCCTGTCACTGGCCTGTAAGGCCCCCAAAACCTGGTCCCAAGCCAGCCCCCTGCCACCCCTAACAACAGAAACCTCCTCTTTTGAGGCCCCTTCCAGAACCCTGACTTACTGGGGCAGAAAGTACTTGCGCCCAGTGCTTTTGGGGTCCAGGACTTTGGAGACACGCAGACAAGGGACAGGTGGCTTCTCTCCATCTTCATAGATACCTGGAGGGTATTGGGAGGAGAGGAGAACTGCCACTGCTGCCTCTTCCTATTTCTTCCCTAATGCCCAGGTTGTCAGAACTGTACCCCACTAACCCCACATACACCAATGGTCTGAGGTAGCCAGGGATAAAGGGTCCATTCTGACCATTGCCTAGAAGGCCAGGAACAGGCAATGCTGGTGCACTGGAGAGCTGATAAGGGCCTGGGCCAGGGGCTGCTCCAACCGGGGACTCTGCCCCTTCTGAAGTCCTGAGCTCAGCTCTCCCAAAGGCCCCAGCCTCCTGCCTCAGGTTATGACCTAAGGGGTTCTTACCATGAAGGTCGGAGCAGGTGAGTTCCAGGCGGGTGGGGGATAGGGATCCAGGTCCACTGCTAAGCTCTGACCGGAACTGGGGCTCACTCAGTTCTAGTCGAAGCTGCTCAGAACGCACAGCCTGGCCTGCCCAGGGGTCCCGCTCAGGCCGCAGGTCAGCAATGGGGAAGCGCAGCCTCAGTGTGGCCCGGGGAGCTGAGAGCCGGAACACTGTCTGCTGCTCAGCTATTAGAGGGGGCTCTGTCTGTGGGAGGGTGGATGGAGGGCAGTCAGAGCTGCTGCCAGGGCCCTTCCCACTGTGGCCAAAAACTGAAGGCCCTGCTCTCCACCCCCACCTGGCCTGGCTAGGCATCTCACCAGCAGGCTGGCAGTTGACTCGGGGGGCATGGTGGCCAGGTGCAGCAGGGCAGCAAGTCGGTTCAGTGCCCCCAGCTCCACATCTGCTTGGAAGTCGGCCAGGTCCAGAACCAGTTCTGAGTGGCAATGGCAGGCAACTGAGCGCCGGGGTCGGCTCTGAGGGTAAGGGTGTTCAATATCAGTAGTGGCTGTGGGTGAGGGCGGGATAAGGCCTCCTTGGGCAGAATCCCATGAGGAGACTGGGGAGATCTTTACCATCTTGCTTGGCACAGACCACATGCTTGTTTATTTAATAAAAGGCACTCAATACTTGCCACTCTTAGGTTCCCAGAGGCCCAGCAAGGAGTTGCCATGTTGAGACAGGATAAGGGAACAAATGGGCTAAGAGAGTGACATGGATAGGACACAGAGGTGGGGACTCAGAGGCCTCTGCCTGGTGAGGTATGGTCTAGTTGGAGCACAGAGTAAGGGAAACGGTGGGTGAGGAGGAACAGGGAGACACTGGTGGAGGCCAGAATGGGATCAACACACCACAGGAAGCAACCAATAGCCTCTAGACCTGGAGTGGGGGGTGGGTTACCTTGGGCACACGGCGCAGGGTCTGTGTGTGGCGCAGGTGAGCACAGGGCCGAGCTGAGGCCTGGGAGCCCAGGTTACTGGGGAAGCTTAGGATCTGAGATAAGGCATGAGAGGTGAACAGGGTCAGGCAAATCTCCCCATGCCTACCCAAACCTCCAGACCATGCCTTGCATATACTCCCTCTGCCCTCACCTCTGTGTACTCAGGCTCCAAAGAGCCCCTGGGCCACAGACACTCCAGCACCTCAAGCTGCCCAAAGTGCACTTCTGTGCTGGTTGTCCAACGGCTCCTGCCGCTTGTCCGCAGTTCCCAGGACAGCTGCACAGCAGTGCCTGTTAGCCTGGGGAAAAGACAGGCATCAGAGGGTAGCCCCTTGGGGGGCTCTGATATTCTCTCCTCAGGACCCTGCCTCAGACTTATACCGGAGATGGCTACAGGGACAGGCCCTCTGGAAGCACGGTCGAAGGTGGTGGAAGTCTCTGGAGCCAAAAGGCCCATCCTTGGTGGCATCAAACTCAGCAAAAAAGTGAGTGGCGAGGTCAGGTGGTCCAGAAGATGGGGCAGACGTCTGAAGCAAGGTCAGGGTCACACCCCCCAAGGTCATCTTCAGTAGCGAGTCAGGGCGCATGGTGTCCGGGAGGGGTGTGGGGGCCATCTTGCCTGAGGGGATAGAGGCTTCACCATGGGCTCCTGAGAGCTCATGAGGACCCTTGGTTGAATGACAAGTAACCATTGGGCTGGGAACTGGGAGAAACCTGGGCCAGCCAGATATGGGAGGCCAAGACTGCCCTATTATGCTGCTCTGGGGGGGTGCTTTGTCAGGCAAAGGCCACAGAGTACCTTTATTCCAGAACCTCCACCCGGGTTCAATTTAATCTCTGAAGGGTGCTGGGAGGATTGGGTGTGATAAAGCCCCACTTAGTGCCTGACCCACAATTAGCTCTCTACACTCATTGAGCAAAACATTAAGGCCTTGGGTGGCACCTGTGGCTCAAAGGAGTAGGGCGTGGCCCCCTATGCCAGAGGTGGCAGGTTCAAACCCAGCCCTGGCCAAAAACTGCAAAAAACAAACAACAAACAAAAAACACAAGGCCGAGTAAAGTCCAACCTTACTGTCTCATTTTTATAGAAGGGGAAACTAAGTGCTTAGCTAAGATCACTGACCTAGACACCTAGGCTCTGTCCATTGCATCACTGGCTTACACTGAGTTTGGTCCCCAGGGAACCAAGTCATAGATAGTGGACCCCCAAGCATCGCTGGGGGTCTCCTGCATGTATCTGATGTCCTACAGCACCAAGTGGTACTGTGGACAGGCAGTAGGGGATGGCAGACAACCAGCACAGAAGTACACTTTGGGCAGAAGTGTACCTCTTCTAGCCCTTCCTGCCCATGGAATATCGGTGCCCCAACTCACTAGCTGGGTGAGCCTGGGCAGAGAGCCGGCGGGAAGCCATGTCACTGTGCACAGAGGAGCCCAGGTCTACATCAGAGAGGGAGAGCTCGGAGACAGCAGAGGCCACACTGCTCGTGAGGCCAGCCATGGAGAAGAAGAGGTCTGTGAGTGAGGTGAGGCGTGTTAGGGACAGCTGGACTCAGCTGCCAGACTCTTGCACCCACACTAGCTGCCCCTCCAATCAGGGTCTGACCCCACACCCACCAGTGCTGTCCAGGTTGAGAAGGGGACTGGCAGGGGGCTCTGAGCTGAGGGGCTCAGCTACAGCCCCAGCCTGCAGCTGCTGGTTCAGGTCCTGCTCAATCAGCCATAGGTCTTCAGCACCTAGTGGGCGGCTCTTGTTCAGCTTGTCAGCCAGGCCTTCAGAGTCTACAAAGGATGACACTTCAGTCCAGGCTAGCCAGCTTTCCTTACCTACCAACCCCCTCTACCTCTCAGAGGCCTTACCTGTGAGGCTAATGGCACTGAGCAGTTCCTGAAGCTTCTGGAGCTGCCGTGGAGTCAGGAGCAGGTGCAAGGAGCCCAGCTGTCCCACCACCTCCAACTGGGGGCCAAGAGGGCAGCCATGGAGACTACACTGATCCCCTAGCCTTTCTGAGAGCTACCACCCACTTGCCTTCACCCTGGGGAAGCAGGATGCCAGTTGCCAGGGTAAGCTGTCTTACAAGTAGCCCTATGAACCTGGCCACAGCTTGACCTCTCTGAACCTCAGTTTCTCTAGTTGCCAAGAAGGCAGCCATTTCCCCCACTTGACATGTCTCCTCTGACCTGGGGTAATTAGCATCACTAAGGAGGCATGAGATTAGGCACACTCCCTCTTCCCCAGGGGCCTGGGACCCACCTTGGGGCCCGGGAAGGCTTCATTCTGTTTCAACTTCACCATCAGCTCCATGTACCCTGAGCAACTGCCAATCTGCAAGGGTGGCTCTGAAGGTTTTTCCTGGAGGGGGGAGTTGAGAAGATGGAGTGAGGAATGGTCAGAAGGGATGGGTCAGAAGGCTCAAGGGATTAGAAGGAGAAAGAGCCTCTGGGAATCAGTCAGCCCACCTGTGGGGGGAGCTCCTCAAAGTGCAGGCGGACCCCTGTCAGCTGCAGCAGCTTATGCAGGAAGGCAGGTGGCTGATGCACATCCACTGGGGGCGCCTGGCTTGGGTCCCGCACTGCCTCATCACAGTACTCCAGTCTGGGGAGCATAAGGTCAGGCCTCGCCCTGCCACCCCGGTCCTGGAGGTCCTTTTTCCACACAGTGTTCTGCTCTAGGTGCTCAGGGTCAGGAGGGCTGGCCTACAGAGCTGCTTCATCATGCCCAGACCATCCTAGACCACCGCGTCCAGCTTGGTGGCTCAGGCCTATCCATGTTCCTTATGCTCTCAGCATCTAACCTGGTTCTTGGGACCCCATCCACTATGGGTCTATATCACCTGGCCTTTGACACAGCCTTCCTCCCCAACCCTACTACCATACCGGCCCACCTGGACCCACCCTGCCACTTCCTACGAGCCTAGGCTGGGAGTAGGGGCAGGGGCAGGGCTATCCAACAGCTCCCACTCCCCTTCCCCTCACCAGCCCATTCCAGGCCAACCCAGCCTACCCAGCCCATCCCTACCTCTGCACATGGACCTCCACAGCCACTCCATGTTCCCCATCACCCGGCAAGTGCTCTACTCTCACAACTGTGTCCAGAAAAGTCACCTTTATCCTCCGCAGCACTGTGGGGGGAGGAATGCCAGGTCACGTGAAGCAGCACGTGGGGAGGCAGAGTTTCTTATCTCAGTAGCTAAGTGGCTGTGCTGCTGTCTGAAGCCCCTGTCCTATGGGTCATGGAGGGGAAGGCCAGGAGGGGCCTGCTCACCAGTCTCGATGGTCTGGGCGAACATCTCCAGCCCCTCTAGAGGCTGTGGTGGCTCAGAGGTTTCGGGTAGCCTATCCCGCAGACACTCCTGGGCCAACTGCAGGCTTGTGGTCATACATGAGGCCCAGGTCTGTGAGTCAGCAGCCCCTGGACCTGCAGAAAGGAAGAGGGTCTCAAGGTAGGCAGGCTTAATCAGCTCCTGCTGGCCTGCCCCCTGCCTCACCCTCCCCTCACCTGGGCCCTGGCGAGGCTGTAAGGTGAGCTGGAGGCCTGACACATGCACAGTGCAGTGGTCGGTGAGCAGCGCCGCCCAGGGCACAGCCACCTCGATGGAGCCCACGAAGCCTTCCACTAACTCCAGAGGCGACTCCATTGACTCCAGTACCTCATTCACAGACTGAAAGCAAGCAGGAGAAAAAAGCAGCTCAGGGGACCCCCAAATCCAGCTGGCTGCCACAGCCTAGTCCAGCCACTCTGCCCTGGAGAGAATTCTTGAATTTCCCTGTCCCTTGTTATTTCACACGCTGCCTATAGGCTTCTACCTTTGCTCGATTTTTTTTTTTTGAGACAGAGTCTCACTCTGTTGCCCTCAGTAGAGTGCCATGGTGTTGCTCACAGCAACCTCCAGCTCTTGGGCTTAGGCG
>NW_003852535.1:1801032-1810296 GCF_000181295.1 Otolemur garnettii
GTATATGGGGCCTGAGCCCTACTCTCTGGGCCACAGGCACCACCCAATTTTTTTACTTTTTTTAAGAGATGTGGTCTCAGGCAGCGCCTATGGCTCATGGGTAGGGTGATGGGATCTCGCTCACGTCTATGGGTAGGGTGCTGGCCCCATATACCAAGGGTGGCTGGTTCAAACCTGGCCCCAGCCAAATTGCAACAACAACAAAAAAGAGATGGGGTCTCATTCTTGCTGGGGCTGGTCTAGAACTCCTGAGCTCAAGTGAAGTGATTCACCCACCTCAGCCTCCCACAGTACTAGGCTTACAGGCATGAGCCACCCCTTCTGACTATTCCTGACTCCATCTTCTCAACTCCCCCCTTCTTCATCCTCTCACCTCCAAGAAAAACCTTCAGAGCCACGCTTGCAGACTGGCAGCTCCTCAGGGTACATGGAGCTGATGGTGAAGTTGAAACAGAATGACGCCCCAAGGTAGGTCCCAGGCCCCAGGGTAAGAAGGAGTGTGCCTCATCTCATCCCTCTTTTGCTCATTTTGCTCCCTACTCCTTGTCTACTCCATCACCTCATCACCCAAAGGCACCCATTCTTTCAAATGTTGCCCTCCCTCTCCATTCAATTCAAACAATATTTACTGAGCACCTTCTACATTCTGACACCAAGGCTATATGGCTAAGCAAATATTATTTTCTAGTCTAGTTAGGCTCCAGCCATGGGCTCAGTGCCCACCAGATGAACAAGCGTGGATAGGGGGAGATGCCTAATCCAGCCTGGGCCATCAGAAGAGAGAGCTGAAGGTTTGAAGAGGAGGAAGGACGGTAGGTGTGTGGTGCACAGCAGCACCCATGTTCACCATAGCTGAACCCAGAGTTCAAGGAGAAAGTGTTCACAGAGTCTAACCAGAGGCCAGATGGGATCCCCAAACTCCAAACACATGGTGAAGCTGTACCCTCTCCAAGGCCCTGGCTAAAAAGTCTATACTACAGTCACATCTCTGAAAGCCTAGGATCTCCTTTAAGGCAGTAATCCATCTGCCGCCTCCCTGTGACCCCATACACTCTGTGTGGTGCCTCCTGGAGAAGCCATCAGTGAATACTTGTTGGCTCCAGGAATAAACAAGCACATGGCAGAGCTGGAGGGGTCATAGGGATCCAGGCCAAATTCCTCACCTAGAAACAGACAGGGAAACTGAGGCCTAGAGAGAGAGGACTATTCTAGTCACCCAGTATACCATAGGGCCTGGGACCCAGGCCTTTCTCTTCAGAGTCCCCAAGCACACTCAGCTTCTTTTGGGATCTTTGATGTGGGGGCTGCAGACCAAGCAGCTGGGAAGAGGGATGATTATCAAGAAAGCACCTTTATTCCACCTGGGCCCAATTCTCCCCTGGAGGCAGAAAGCACCCTAGCTAGAAGCCAACTCAAGACCAAATACACAGGAGAACAGGGCAGAAGAGTTAAGAGTGTTTTCTGGAGCTGAAAATAGGGGCAGCCTAGAGGTCTAGGCTACCTATCAGGAGGTTGAGGTCAGAGGTTAGAGAGAGCTTCTTAAACTAGAATTCAGATAACAGGCTATGGGGAGGTACCCCAATTTAGAGCTCAAGGTTATATTCCCCTATGCCACATGTGCTCATCAGGGCCTGGCCTGCCCTTAAGCCTGCAGAGCCCTGAGCCCTGCCAGAAAACTGAGAAGCCCTATGCCCACCCCTGCTATTCTGGATTTAGAGGGTTGACCTAGTACAAGCCCTGGGCTCATCCCTTTAATTGGTGGCTTCCTTGAAACTCCTCAGGTCAGCTGAGCTGTGAGTCAGGGCCCCTTACCATCCCCAGCCTCAAGCCTGGCCCAGAACTTACTACTCTTGGCTTCCTCAGCATCTCCCTTGGCCTTCTCCCTGTCTGAGGCCAAGCTCCTCTTCAGGTAGGGATGCTGACCCCCAAATCCTATCCTAGCCACTGGCTTTGCCTGTCCCACTCTCCCCAAAGCAGGAAGTACACAGCAGAAGCGGTCACACGAGGTGTTGATCAACACTGGTGCTGACGCTGTTGTTGACATCCACATCCGGAGACAACCCCACCCACCACCCTGCCCACTCCCTGGGTCAAGAGGTTAGAGCACATTTTCCACAGGTGTCCTCTCCAGGGCTCTGGACCCCTACCAGTCTTCCCTAACCAGCGGCCTCAGCCCCAACTCTTGTCACTGCCCTGGCCGGGTTCCACTGGGCCCGCAGTTCCTATGTTCCTCTCCACTCACTCCTTGGCTCCTCAGTACCACCCTCCTTAAACTCAGCCCCCAAACTTAAGTGCATATGCTGATATTATTCTCCAGACAAGTGACACCCTCCTCCCCAACCTCAGTTCCCCAGTAAAGTGGAGACAGGTACCCTTTCCCGCCCTGCTTTGGCTCTGGCAAGGCACTGAAGCGACCCGCTGGGATGCGTCGGACACTTGGAGAGGGCTGGACTCCCCGGCCTCGCTACACCTGGTGGCAGGTCTGCCAACCTGACCCTTTCGCCATGTGCCTTAGGTCGCTGCGCTCCCACCCTCTGCACTTTCCTGGGCTTGGGCTTGACTCCTTACCCAGATCTCCAGGTGGATATCCCGCAGGGCAACACTGCCCTTGTACAGATCCAGACTGAGCTGGTCCAGGCTGAGGTGCTCTTGGAAAAAGTGGCCCAAATAATGGTGTAGCAAGTAGCGGCAAACCCGCTCTTTCACACAGTTTGACCATGGCCACAGCCATCGTGACATTTCGGAGACCTCCGGGCCTGGGCTGTCTCCGCTCGCCGCCAGCCGGCGATCCCCTCCGGCTGCGCTGTTCACTAGAGCCCCGGGCTTGCCCCGCCGCTTCTCTCAGCTCCAGGCCGCGCCCCTGGGCACCCAGCCACGCCCCCCACGCTCATTACTATTGGTCATTGCAAAGGGCGAGACCTACTGATTGGCTGTAGGGGGCGGAGCCTTTGGGCGTGAAAAAGGGACTGTACTCTCCGCACGATATAATGCTCTCAATCATGATTTACGCTTGCGTACAACTTCCGTGTGGGAGGACCGTCAACCTCCCTTCTACAGGTTCTGGGAAGGCTGTTGCTGGAGAGCCAGTCCCAGGAAGGAATGCGCATGCGCCGACTCGTCCTTCTACTTTAAGAGCTTGGGGAGGATTTAAAGGGGTAGTGTCCGGTCAAACTTTGTACGTAGGCTTCTCAGTAATAAAGTCAGTGTAAGCATCTGTGGAACATTTCGGGGAATAAATTTTTGCATTTTACAAAACAGTTTACCATCCTTTGTCTCCCTCGACCCTTTTAACAATTCTTGGAGGTAGGGATCATTGTCCCTTACAGGTAAGAAAACTGGTTTATAGGCTTGGCGCCTGTAGCTCAAGCGGGTAGGGCACTAACCACGTACACCTAGAGCTAGCGAGTTCGAATCTAGCCCGGGCCGCCAAACAACAATGACAACTACAACCAAAAAATAGCCGGGCATTGTGGCGGGCGCCTGTAGTCCCAGCTATTCGGCAGGCTGAGGCAAGAGAATCGCTAAAGCCCAAGAGTCTGAGGTTGCTGTGAGCTGTGACGCAACAGCACTCTACTTGAGGCAACATAGAGAGACTCTGTCTCAAAAAAGAAAGAAAGAAAGAAAGAAAACTGGTTTATAAAATTTTCTAAGTCTGGCTCGGCGCCTGTGGCTCAACCGGCTAGGGCGCCAGCCACGTACACCTAAGGTGGCGGGTTCGAATCCCCAGCCCGGACCCGCCAAAAACAACAATGATGGCTGCAACCAAAAAATAGCCGGGCGTTGTGGCGGGCGCCTGTGGTCCCAGCTACTTGGGAGGCAGAGGCAGGAGACTCGCTTGAGCCCAGGAGTTGGAGGTTGCTGTGAGCTGTGATGCCACGGCACTCTACCCAGGGGGACAGCTTGAGGCTCTGTCGCAAAAAAAAAAAAAAATTTCTAAGTCCCTCACCAGGAAGGGTTTTTTTCCACGCCTCACCTAGAAGTGCCCAGCCTAGATTAATTGACCCTTCCTTCTCTCTGCTGTTGGTAAGGCCTCAGGCTCCCTTTGGAGTAATAATAGTTTTTCCTATCTTTTTCCAGTCTCTAATCCTAAAATCAAAGAATGGATTCTACTCCCTTAAGCTGAGCTGAGCTGAGCAGAGGTCCATTGTTTTTGTACAGCTTGTGAACTAAAAATAGGTTTTTACTTTTTTTTTTTTGAAACAGAGCCTCAAACTGTCACCCTGGCTAGAGTGCTGTGGCATCATAGCTCACAGCAACCTCCAACTCCTGGGCTCAAGGTATTCTCTTGCCTTGGCCTCTCGAGTAGCTGGGAGTACAACAGGTGCCCACCACAACACTGGCTATTTTTTAGTTGCAGTCGTCATGGTTGTTTTAGCTGGCCCCGGGCCGGGTTTGAACCTGCCAGCCTGGGTGTATGTGGCCGGTGCCCTGAGCAACGGGCGCTGCCGGCTTTTACATTTTTTAATGGTTGATAAAAAATATCAAACCTGTGAAAGTTGTATGAAGTTCACATTTCAGTGTTTAGAAATAAAAGTTTTAGTAGATCACAACCATGCTTATTGGCTTAAGTACCATCTAGGGCTGTTTTCTTCCTACAATGGCCAAGTGGAGTACTTGAGACAGAGGCCTGAAGCCTAAAATATTTATTTTCTGGACTGTTTAAAAAAACGTTTCCCTGAGTGGTGCCTGTGGCTCAAAGGAGTGGGGCGCCGGCCCCATATGCCGGAGGTGGCAGGTTCAAACCTAGCCCCGGCCAAAAAAAAAACTGCAAAAAACAAAAAAACCCAACGTTTCCTGAGGCCTGCTTTACAGGATTGGCCATACAAAACCTCTTACATAATGTGTGAGTTCACGGATTTCCATTGGTAATTATGGTTCTGTGTCAGCCTCACTATGGAGTTGGACTCTTGCTAATCTAATGCCAAAAGTAAGCCCATAGCAAGAACAACCACCCTAGCCTAGGGAACAGGGACCTGGATTCTAGTCCCTGCCTCAGGGAAGTCACTGATCCTCTCCCAAGACTCAGTTTTGTTCCCAGTTACCTGGAGTCAGGGTAGTAGGCAGGGACAGCTCATTACCTGGAAGACACTGAGCAACAACCTCCAAGAGAATTCAGGAATCACTGGGAAGGCCCCATTCACTGAGGCAGGCTCATGAGATGGCCATTCAGAAATTGCTTGTGGAATGAACCAAGAGATCTGTCTGTCCTTCAAGATAGGCCAAGGATAGTGCTGTGCTCATCAGTTTTGATTAAATTAATAATAATAAAAATAATAGATACCACAAATTAAGCCTGTGTGATGTCCTAGACCCTGGGCTTATTACTCCACATGCATTATCTCATCTGCTCTGCTCTTCACCATAGGCTCATGAGGGAAGCACTATAATGCCTCCATTTTTATGGGAGATGAAACTGAGGCAATGGACATACTGTGGAGCAAGTGAATGAAAAAGCAACACTTCTGCTCGGCACCTGTGGCTCAGTGGCTAGGGGGCCAGCCACATACACTGGAGCTGCAGGGTTCTTATCCAGCCTGGATCTGCCAAACAACAATGACAACTACAACCAAAAAATAACCAGGCATTGTGGTGGGCGCCTGTAGTCCCAGCTACTTGGGAGGCTGAGGCAAGAGAATCACTTAAGCCCAAGAGTTGGAGGTTGCTGTGAGCTGTGACACTACAGCACTCTACCCAGAGTGACATAGTGAGACTCTGTCTCAGAAAAAAAAGAAAAGAAAAAGCATGACTTTTCCTTCCAAAGGCAGTGGGAATAAAAGGATGCATTCTCCTGGAATCCAGGAATGTTGTCCTTGTGTCCAATCGAGAAAGGGGTGACCCCTTCACTGCTGTGAGAATGGGATGTACCAAGTGCAAGTGCAAAGGCTGGAGACACTGACCGGGTCATTCCCTATATCTAAGCCCTCAGTGCCCCTCCAAGAGGGCTGCTTCCTGAGTCTACGTTTCTCCACTGAGGTGGACTCCAGGAACAGATTGTAAGCACATCTGTTTCTCATAACTTTCATGGCTGGCAGGCACATCTGTCTCTTAGGAGTTGGTGTTTATGCCTGAGCCACAGCAGAAAATCGATAGCACTGGGGATGGAGGCACTACCATTTTCCCCAAAGAATTCACCACAAGCACTGTAGAAAACCAACTTCAAAAATGGTCATTCTGCAACTTAGCTTAAGCCTCCAAGTAAGAGTTGAAGGAGTAAATAAAGAAATATGACAAGGTAGAGGGAACAATATTCTTTTTTTTTTTTTTTTTTTTTTGAGACAGAGTCTCATTTTGTCGCCCTCTGTAGAGTGCTGTAAGGTCACAGCTCACAGCAACCTTCAACTCTTGGGCTTAAGCAATTCTTTTTGCCTCAGGCTCCTGAGTAGGTAGGATTATAGGCGTCCACCACAACGCTTGGCAATTTTTTGTTGTAGTTGCCACTGCTGTTTTAGCTGGCTGGGGCTGGGTTCGAACCTACCACCCTAGATATATGGCGCTGGTACCCTACCCATTGAGCCAAAGGCGCTGCCCAAAGGGACACTATTCTTTTTTTGCAGTTTTTGGCAGGAGGCGGATAGGTTTGAACCTGCCACCTCCGGCATATGGGGTTTTGAGCCACAGGCACTGCCCTAGGACAGTATTCTTTTTAGACAAAGGTGGTGATGTGGACCCTATAAGATATAGCAGGGATAAAGTTCCAATATGCACTTTAGGCCCAGCAGTCCTAAAAAATACACTGGCCCTGGACACTGCATTAGGGCACTTCTACTAGGCAAATGCATCCTGGTCAAGCCAAGAGGTCTGGGGAAAGATTCCTCCTCATAGAGACCAAAAAGGGAGGGCCAAGCTCTATAAGGGAGGGAAGGCTCCAGGGGAGCCTCCACACCTTAGATTAGGTGGGAAGTCCAGGCAAACAGTCTGTGTTAGGCCTCTAATCTGAAGGAAGCTGTCTCGCCCTTTCCCAGGGGACTACCCACCCTCTGGGAATTTCCCTCTGTCAATCTCAATAGGTGTGAAAGGGAATCACAGAAGGTAGCCTGGGGGCTGTGACTTTAGACTTGGTTCTTGGTGGAAGATTTAGATTTGACCTGAGGGAAGTGCTTTCCAGAAGAAAGGGAGGTCTATTCTTCAAAGCTAGGTGGAGCTGGAGGGAGGAGTTCCCAGAAAGAGTACAAGGCCAAAGGAACGTCACCTGGTAGCTCAGGGGCAGCCCTGAGGAGTACAGCAGGATCTGGAAGCATCTGAAAAGAGAAATTTCTTCTATGAACATACTAAACATCATTTAATTATACAACTAAAATGGATGGATTTTTTAGTTTTTAGTTTTCTTCTTTTTTTGAGACATCTCACTCACTATGTTGCCTTCGGTAGAGTGCCATGGCATCACAGCTCATAGCAACCTCAAACTCTTGGGCATAAGTGATTCTTTTGAGTAGCTGGGATTACAGGCACCCACCACAATGCCCGGCTATTTTTTGGTTGCAGTTGTCGTTGTTTAACAGGGCTTGCACCCACCATCCTGGGCGTATATGGCCAACGCCCTACTCACTGAGCTACGGGCACTGAGCCTAGTTTTTAGTTTTCTTTTGAGTATTTTTCTATCATTGCATAGATCACAATGTAATGTACCTTATTTAAACTGTGGTAAAATAGTTGGATTGCAAACTAATAAAGCTTCTTTGGAAAGAAGTATGGAGAACCCTCAAAGAGCTAAAAGTAGACCTTCCATTTGATCCTGTAATCCCATTAGTAGGTATCTATCCAGAAGAAAAAAATCATTTTACAGTGAGGACATCTGCACTAGAATGCTTATGGCAGCTCAATTCACAATTGCTAAGATGTGGAATTCACCCAAGTGCCCATCAACACATGAATGGATTAATAAAGTGTGGTATACGTATACCATGGAATACCATTCAGCCATTAAAAAAAGATGGTGACGGCTCGGCGCCTGTGGCTCAAGCGGCTAAGGCACCAGCCACATACACCTAAGGTGGCGGGTTCGAATCCCCAGCCCGGGGCCGCCAAACAACAATGATGGCTGCAACCAAAAAAATGGCCAGGCGTTGTGGCAGGTGCCTGTAGTCCCAGCTACTTGGGAGGCTGAGGCAGAAGACTTGCTTGAGCCCAGGAGTTGGAGGTTGCTGTGAGCTGTGATGCCATGGCACTCTACCCAGGGGGATAGCTTGAGGCTCTGTCTCAAAAAAAAAAAAGAAAAAAGATGGTGACTTTATATCTTTTACATTAACCTGGATAGAGTTGAAGTAAGAATGCAAAAACAAGTATCCAATGTTCTAAATACTATATGAAACCAATAGAAAAACAACTACATGCCCACTTGAAAGAAAAACACAATTTGTGGCGGGCGCCTGTAGTCCCAGCTACTGGGAGGTTGAGGCAAAAAAATTGCTTAAGCCCAAGAGTTGGAGGTTGCTGTGAGCTGTGACACCATGGCAATTTACCAAGGGTGACATAGTTAGACTCTGTCTCAAAAAAAAGGGGGGGGGGCTTGGCGCCCATAGCACAGTGGCTATAGTGCCAGCCACATGCACCAAGGCTGGCGGGTTTGAGCCCAGCCCAGGCCAGCTAAACAACAATGACAACTACAACAAGAAAATAGCTGGGCAATGTTTTGTTTTTTTTTTTGAGACAGAGACTCAAGCTGTTCCCCTAGGTAGAGTACTGTGGCATCACAGCTCACAGCAACCTCCAATTCCTGGGCTCAAGCGAGTCTCCTGCCTCAGTCTTCCAAGTAGCTGGGACCATAGGCGCCCACCACAATGTCCGGCTATTTTTTGGTTGTAGCCATCATTGTTGTTTGGCGGGCCCGGGCTGGATTCGAACCTGCCACCTTAGGTGTATGTGGCTGGCGCCTTAGCCACTTGAACCACAGGCGCCGAGCCAATAGCTGGCCATTGTGATGGGTGCCTATAGTCCCAGCTACTTGGGAGGCTGAGGCAAGAGAATTGCTTAAGCCCAAGAGCTTGAGGTTGCTGTGAGCTCTGACACCAGGGCACTCTTGCTTGGGGCAACAGAGTGAGACTCTGTCTCACAAAAATAAAATCTTACGGGTCTCCTATAGCTGCTGATTGACTGGACCCCCTCTTGGCCAAGGGGATCCCTAAACTGAGTTGCTACCCATGAGAAAGGAGATTAGACATGACTTATCACATCCCCTTCCTTTCTTAGAGACATCCTTTGTAACTCACTAACAAGCCTAAGGCTATGTAAGACTTCTGTACAGGTCCTCAATATACATGACAAACC
>NW_003852535.1:1811586-1816473 GCF_000181295.1 Otolemur garnettii
GAACCCGCCACCTTAGGTGTATGTGGCTGGTGCCTTAGCCGCTTGAGCCACAGGCGCCAAGCTGGTGGTCCAATTCTAACAACTAATCAACAATGCGAACTTTGATAAGCAGTTCTTGATGAGAATTAGTTCTCAACAATTATTTGTTATTATTAAAGTTTAAGATTATAAAATTAACAAAAATAATGTAAAACTCATATCCTGGCAAAATAGCCACATGGCAGCCGAAAACTATATTCCCTTCCCGGTCTCCTGCCATTCCCTAGCTTGTCGTGCATTCTTTCCAAAAATCGGGACTTTTTAAAAATGCCGCAGGATTCGAGACAAATTGTTAAAAATCGGGATGTCTGGTCACCTTAGATTATAGGCATGACCCACTGCACCTGGCCAAGAAAAGAATTTTCAACCTTGCATCCCCCAGGTGACATTATGCCTATTTTGGGACCCAGTTCCCAATGCTACTTCTTCCAAAAGTCTTATGCCTCTCCTCCACCATTCAGTCCTCCCGCCCTCAAATGGAGCACATCCTGTGTACAAAGCTCTAGCCCTTCATGGTCAGCCTGGCTTTGAGACCAAGGTGCTGGCCTGCAGGAGGCCTATGGTGGGGAGCATGGAGCCAGCTGGGAGGTGAAGGCCAGACCCCTGGTTCCAGCTTTTTTTTTTTTTTTTTTAACAGTTTTTGGCCAGGAGCGCTGGGCTCGAACCCACCAACTGTGGTATATGGGGCTAGCACCCTACTCCTTGAGACACAGGCGCCACCCTTTTTTTTTGAGACAGAGTCTCAAAAACTCTGAAAAGAGTCTACCCCCTCCACAACTTCACTGTCCAGTTTTATCTCCCTTTCCTGCTGCTCAGTATAGATTGTTTTGCATGCAGGCAAACCTCCGGGGTTAAGATTTCACAGCAGTGGGGTGGGAGGGGTGGATGGAGTTCAGGGAAATAAAAGGTGTTGAGGGTTCAGGGTCATAGGAAGGGGGCCCTGTCTGGGAACTTGTTGCCAGGATGCCAAACTCCTGTAATCCCACCCCTGCCTTGGATACTCAGCAGCAGGATTTTTTTTTTTTTTTTTTTTGAGACAGAGCCTCAAGCTATCCCCCTGGGTAGAGTGCTAGGCATCACAGCTCACAGCAACCTCAAATTCCTGGGCTTAAGTAATTATCTTGCCTCAGCCTCCCAAGTAGCTGGGACTACAGGCGCCCACCACAACGCCCCACTATTTTTTGGTTGTAGTTGTCATTGTCGTTTGGCAGGCCCAGGCTGGATTCAAACCAGCCAGCCCTGGTGTATGTGGCTGGTGCCGTAGCTGCTTGAGCTACAGGCACCACCAGCATCAGCAGGATTTTGAAGGAGATATTCCTCCCCTCTCCCTGCACTGCTAAGCGCCCAGGGACACCCAGGAGATCCTTGAGGAAACCAGGTTGCCTGGGGTGGAGTGGCAGCTCCTGGAGACAAACTCCTGTTCTCTTGCTTTGCCTTTCCAGGGCTGGCCCTTTAAACTTGAGACCATGATGTCACCATAGACAGCAAGGGACGGGAGGGGGCCTGCAGGCCTAAGAATGGACTTCATTTCCCGGCAGCCTCTGGTGAACCACACCCCTCCCAGCAGGCACCGACTCACTGCAGACTTTAACTAGTCCAGTGCCGGTTTTCCAAAGGAGTTTTGAAGTGTCTGGTCATCCTGGGGGCTAAGTGGGGCTCCTATGGGGATACCCTGGGGAATAGATGACCCAAGACCAAATCCGTGGGCCTGGCATAGCATGCTGGGTCTCTTTCCTGCCAATGTTCTAGCATCATCCCCGGTTTCCTGGTGCAAACTCCTGAGTCCTTGTCTTTCCCCATAGCGTCTGCCTTCTAGAGTCCAGGGGTCCAGTCACCAGCTAAAGCCCATCAAATTCCGCTCTCTGGCTTTCAGCTTCAGCCTTTGCCCGGAGTTCTCCTCTAGGTTTTACCCCTTTCGTCTGGTAGAGCCCTTTAAATGGTGCGGGGACTACATCTCCCAGCGGCCCCGGGTCCTTCCTGACGCAGCCCCCCCCCCCCAGCCCGCGGGGAGGTGCGGGCCGGGCGAGGGGAGGTGACTTGATGTCATCCTGAGCTGCTGGGCGGCGGGTGCCGGTGCGCACCGAGCCGTGGCTCCTGCTGCGCTGCACCGCGCTGGGTCGGAGTCCTGGACTTCATCGGAGGTCCGCTCGCTGCCTGGGCCAGCGTAGAGCCCGCCATTTGCCCGGCCCCGATCCGGGACTGAGCTGGGGGCATGCTCCAGCCTCCCCAGAGCCCGGGAAGTAACCCAGGAGCGCCGCCGCCCAGTCCCGGCGCCCAGAGCGGAACCGCTGCAAAGGAACCCTGAACCGCCGCCCCCGCCCCACGGGCAGCCTCAGGGGGTCGGCGACTAAAGTCTGGATTTCTGAGAAGTGAGTGTTTCCCCCACCCCATGAGGTTTGGGGGATCAGGAAGGAGGAGCTCAGGTGGGGGAGGGTGCCAGGTTCTAGGAGGGGGCTGGCATGGGGATGCGATCTCTGTTCTTGGGGGAGTCCACGATAGCAGGCATTAGTGCAGCAGGGTTTCATTCTGTAAAGGGGTAGGGATGAGGAAGGGGTTCCCATTCTGAGTAGGAAATGGCTTGGCGGAGAGGCCCTATTCTGGGAGCGGTTTTGGAGCCTAGGGCCTTTCAGTCTGGGATAAGGGAGGAACATATCCATGATGGAAGGGGGCTGCACCCCTGTTTTAGGATCCAGGCAAGGACAAGAGGAAAAGAAGACATGGACACTTAGCTGCAGCCCATGGACTGTCTCTCCTGAAAGAACTGACTGGCTCTTTATCTTTCTTTCTGCCCTGACTTCATTTTTAAAAAAGCCAGGGTGAAAACCCTAACTGGACTCTCCTAGACCCTCAAGAAGGAGGCCTGAGCCATCTTCTTTTCTACCCTGCCTGCCCCCCAGGACTGGGCAGTTGCTGAAGGCCCTGTGGGGGGGGGCCCAGGACTGTGGTTGTGGCCCCCCCCACTCAACATGATGGACCCAAGTTAGTCTGCCCAGCCTCATCTAGCATCCTTCAGGCCCAGAGAGAACCCCAGGGGCTCTGAAAGCTTGACCTGCCGCCTGTCAGCTATGGAGACGAAGCTGCCCCCTGCAAGCACCCCCACAAGCCCCTCCTCCCCAGGGCTGTCGCCTGTGCCCCCGCCTGACAAGGTGGATGGCTTCTCCCGCCGGTCCCTCCGCAGGGCCCGTCCCCGGCGCTCTCACAGCTCTTCTCAGTTCCGCTATCAGAGTAACCAGCAAGAGCTTACGCCATTGCCCCTGCTCAAAGGTGAGCTAGCTGCTGGCTGCCAGGGTACCTGAGCCCCAGAGGGAAGGGGCAAGGTCAGTTGTAAGAAGCAGCTGACCCCAGCCCTCTCTGCTGACGCATGGCCTGACTGGCCTATCATCCCTGGAGGTGGGGCATCTGAAGGTGGCACCACCCTGTGGTGGGGGGGGAAGACCAGGATCAAGGGTGGGGCCCACAGCCTGGGTTCCAGGGCTGTTATCAGTCTAGCCAGCTGCTGGGGTCCTGGAGTAGCTGCTTGGCATGGCTCCATGATCACCACGTGGCCCCCATCCTCTCCCCTGGGCCATAGGGCCACTGGGCCAGAGGGTCCCTTAGAAATCCTTGGCTTTGAGCCCCTCCTCACTTCTGGCTCTTAGAACATGGTGCCACCTATGTGGAGGAGGTAGTGGCTGTTTGGGGCACCTGTGGAAAGCCCACATGTCCAGGGTTTGTAATCTCACTTTATAGTCAGGCCATCATAAATCTCTGAGCCAGAATTAGGAGGAAGAGAAGGTGCCCCCCCTAACTCCTAGGAATGTAGATCCCACAGAGCTCAGCAGAGGTGGCCTTAGGGATTAGGAGGGTCCACTCCCGCCCAGAGCTGTGGCAGCTGGGGCCCAGACTCAGCGTCTCCCTTCCTTCTCAGATGTCCCAGCCTCTGAGCTACATGAGCTGCTGAGCCGGAAGCTGGCCCAATGTGGGGTGATGTTTGACTTCTTGGACTGTGTGGCTGACCTAAAGGGGAAGGAGGTGAAGCGGGCAGCACTCAATGAGCTGGTGGAGTGTGTGGGGAGCACCCGGGGTGTCCTCATTGAGCCTGTCTACCCAGACATCATTCGAATGGTAAGCACCTAGCACTCAGCCTCTGAGGGAGGGCTTGGGAAGCACATGAACTCTACTGGCTCACCCAGGACTCCTGTACACAGAATAACCCTATACTTTTCAATCTTAGGTTTCGTCTCATGGTCCACGTCTCAGGTCTACCCCTCATCCCTTACCCCTCACTCTGCTTTGTTGCTGCCTGGTACCCCCTCAGTGCCTTCTGGCCTGTCCTACCTCCACACCTTTGCCTATGCTTGTCCAAGGCCTGGAGTGCCCTTCCCCACACTCCTTACCTTCTGTGGCCTGGCTCAGGTACTGCCTCTTCTGGGAACCCACTGTCAGTGCCCAACCTAGAAATCACCTTTTCTTTCCCAAATACCTGTAGACTTCACTGTTTTTGACCTTGTCTTTCCCACTGGATTGTACCTACCTAGAAGGCAGGGATGATCTTGTCTGCTGCTCTTGGGTCCTCAGCCCTTGGCCCAGGGTTAGCACAAACTAGGTATCAGGGATGATGGACCAGGGAATGAATTGATTGCTGGGGCAGGTGCTGAGGTTGATCCGTTAGAACTTTGAATGAGAGGCTCGGTGCCTGTGGCTCAAGTGGCTAAGGTGCCAGCCATGTACACCCAAGGTGCAGGTTTGGATCCAGCCCGGGCCTGCCAAACGACAATGACGGCTGCAACCAAAAAATAGCCAGGCGTTGTGGAGGGTGCCTGTAGTCCCAGCTACTTGGGAGGCTGAGGCAGGAGACTCGCTTGAGCC
>NW_003852535.1:1816917-1838260 GCF_000181295.1 Otolemur garnettii
GTAGCTGGGACTACAGGAGCCTGCCACAACGCCCAGCTATTTTTTGTTGCAGTTGTCATTGTTGTTTAACTGGCCCTGGCCAGGTTCGAACCCGCCAACCTCGGTGTGTGTGGCTGGCACCACTATTGTGCTACGGGCGCTGAGCCTGCCCACCTATTTTTTACTTTTGTTTAGCATGCCCAGGCCAGGTTCAAACCCACCAGCCCCAGAGCATGTGGCTGATGCCCTAAGCGCTGAGCTATGGGTGCCCTAAGGGCATTTCCTTAAAGAATGCTAACTCTGGGTGGTGCCTGTGGCTCAGTGAGTGGGGTGTCAGCCCCATATACCGTGGGTGGTGAGTTCAGGCCCAGCCCCAGCCAAACGGCAACAACAACAACAACAAAAATAATGCTAATTCTGCTCTTCAGATCTCAGTGAATATCTTCCGGACCCTGCCACCCAGCGAGAACCCTGAATTTGATCCTGAAGAGGATGAGCCCAACCTTGAACCTTCATGGCCACATCTGCAGGTCTGATGGCTGGAGATTCATGTTCTGGAAGAGATCTGAGAAGGGGGAGGGTTTCCTGAGTCCCTAGACTGTTGGATGAGGGCCAGAGGGTGGGGTAAGTGTGGACAAGGCTGGTATTGAACTCATCTTTTTGTCTGTTCCCCTCTAGCTGGTATATGAGTTTTTTCTGCGTTTCTTGGAAAGCCCAGACTTCCAGCCCTCCGTGGCCAAGAGATATGTGGATCAAAAGTTTGTCCTGATGGTGAAGTGGGGAGCCCAGGCTGGGTGGTAATATAAGGCAGGGGCAGACTCCCTGAGGGGCTTGGGATAGGATGGAAACAACCTGGGGTTGACCTCTTACCTGACCCCTGGCCCTGGGTCCTACAGCTTCTGGAGCTGTTTGATAGCGAGGATCCCAGGGAGCGTGAGTACCTCAAGACTATCCTGCACCGGGTCTATGGCAAGTTCCTGGGTCTCCGGGCCTATATCCGCAAACAGTGCAATCACATCTTCCTCCGGTGAGTGGCTGCTGCCTGCCTAGCAGGGACCTGGGGGTAGAGAAAGCTGTTGTGGAGAAAACTGAGACAAAGGCTCCCAGGAGCCTTTGTAGAGCTCTGGTTTACTGTGTTCTTTCTTGGTCACATATTACATAGTATTGATTATTCAAAGCCTATGATGTCAGCAGAGAGTGGGTATTTACTTCCATTTTACAGTTGAGAAAATAGAGGCCAAGAGAGATGAAATGGTTTGCAGAGACTAGGTCAGTCTAGGAAGCCTATGGTTTAGGGCCTACATTTTCTGACGTTTATTGCACTGGGCCAAAGAGAGATTCGTTCTACAAATATGTATTGAGCACCAATGCCCACTGCGTCTCTGGGCCTCACATGGCCTTATAGTTGAGACCATGGCTGTGGGGTTAGACAGCCTGTCTTTGAGTTTGGTTCCAATATTTGGGTAGACAGGCAAATTACTTATACTACATCCTAGTTTTCTTTTCTTTTTTTTCTTTGTTGAGACAAAGTCTCAAGCTGTCACCCTGGATAGAGTGTCATGGTGTCATAGCTCATAGGAACCTCCAACTCTTGGGCTCAAGAGATCCTTTTTTTTTTTTTGAGACTGAGTCTCACTATGTTGCCCTCAGTAGAATGCCACTGCATCACAGCTCACAGCAACCTCAAACTCTTGGGCTTAAGTGATTCTCTTGCTTCAGCCTCCCAGGTAGCTGGGACTACAGGCTCCCGCTACAATACCCGGCTATTTGTTGTTGTTGTTGTTGTTGCTGTTGCAGTTGTCATTGTTTTAGCTGGCCCAGGCCGGGTTCGAACCCACCAGCCTGGCCAGCGCCCTACCCACTGAGCTACAGGCACAGACCTCAAGCAATCCTCTTGCCTTCATTTTTCTATTTTTAGTAGAGACAGGTTCTTGCTTTTGCTCATGCTAGTCTCAAATTCCTAAGCTCAAGCAATCCACCTGCCTCAGCCTCCCAGAGTGCTAGTATTATAGGCATGAGCCACCGATCCCGGCCCTAGTTTCCTCATCTTGGAAAGGGGTGTGCTACCAGTACTAACTCAGGAGATATCGTCAGTTATGAAGTAGCAACAAAAATAATTTTATGGTTGGGAGTCACCACAACATGAGGAACTGTATTAAAGGGTTGCAGCATTAGAAGGCATTAGGAATGGCTCGGTGCCTGTGGCTCAAGTGGCTAAGGCGCCAGCCACATACACTTAAGGTGGCAGGTTCGAATCCCCAGCCCGGACCTGCCAAACAACAATGATGGCTGCAACCAAAAAATGGCCAGGCGTGTGGCGGGTGCCTGTGGTCCCAGCTACTTGGGAGGCTGAGGCAGGAGACTCGCTTGAGCCCAGGAGTTGGAGGTTGCTGTGAGCGTGATGCCATGGCACTCTACCCAGGGGGATAGCTTGAGGCTTCGTCTCAAAAAAAAGAAGGCATTAGGAAGGTTGAAAACCACTGCATTAGATATTAGATCTTAGTGTTAGTAGCTGCAGGATGGGCAAGACATGAACTCAGTCCTCCAGGAGCTTGGAGTCCATTAGGTTCCCTGGTTATTAGCTGCTGAGTCTTGATTTCTTCATCTGTTTAATAGATTTGGCAAGCCCTGCTGCCTGGGATAATTTGAGAATTAATTAGTTTATTTATTTTTATCGAGATAGAGTCTCACTTTGTTGCCCTTAGAAGAGTGCTGTGGCATCATAGCTTACAACAACCTCAAACTCCTGGGCTCAAGAGATTTTCTTGCTTCAGCCTACTAGTAGCTGGGACTATAGGTTCCCGCCACAAAGCCCAGCTATTTTTTTAGGTTTAGCAGGCCTGGGTCGGGCCAGCCCTGGAGCTGGCCCTGGAGCATATGGCTGGCACCCTAACCACTGAGTATGGCCTCCAGCTGATAATTTGAGAATTATATGGCATACAGTAACTGCTCTAAATATTTGTCATTCCTTTGGTTGACTGGAACAGGGAGTGAAGGACATAGCCCTGCAGGCTGGATGGGGATAGGGTCTGGGGGAGGAAGAGATGCACTGGAACACTTCACAGCAGAGAGGGTTGAGATGGGACTCAGTGGCAGATGTGGCTGGGCTGAAAAGGGTGTTTAAAAGGTGTGAGTAGGAAATTGGGAAGGGACCGCGGGCTCTGGGTTGGGAAAGAGTTGGATAATTGTGCAGTGTGATGGGGTGGTAAGTAGGCAGGCTGCCTAAAGGGGGCTGGGCCTTACCCCAGTTGCTCTGAGCACTCCTGTTCTTCGCTTCCTCTTGCAGATTCATCTATGAATTTGAGCACTTCAATGGCGTGGCTGAGTTGCTGGAGATCTTAGGAAGGTGATTCTCCCTGGGCCTCAGCTGGAGCTTAGGATTCTGGAAGGAGGGACTGGGGCTGGGTCATCTGAGCCCTCTTCCTCTCTTCTGCCAATCCTCAGCATCATCAATGGCTTTGCGCTGCCCTTGAAGACTGAGCACAAGCAGTTCCTGGTTCGCGTCCTGATTCCCCTGCATTCCGTCAAGTCGCTGTCTGTCTTTCACGCCCAGGTGGGGCCCAGCCCTAGTATAGCAGGATTTTCTTTTATTTTTTATTTATTTTTTAATTTTTTAATTTTTTTTTTTTAGAGACAGAGTCTCACTTTATTTCCCTCAGTAGCGTGCTGTGGTGTCACAGCTCATAGCAACCTCTAACTCCTGGGCTTAGGTGATTCTCTGAGGCACCTGCCACAATGCCTGGCTATTTTTGTTGTTGTTGCAGTTTTGCCAGGGCTGGGTTCAAACCTACCACCCTCGG
The DNA here is from genome assembly GCF_000181295.1 of Otolemur garnettii. Taxonomy (NCBI): domain Eukaryota; kingdom Metazoa; phylum Chordata; class Mammalia; order Primates; family Galagidae; genus Otolemur; species Otolemur garnettii. The sequence continues at coordinate 1,820,697 of NW_003852535.1, forward strand.
TATATGGGACCAGCACTCTACCCACTGAGGCACAGGCGCTGCCCAAGGACTTTCTGATAGAGTCAGGGTAGCCATGGGACCTGGAGATCCTATCATAGGATCCTATCACACTTTACAGTTCTGTTCCATCTACCTTAGAGAATTCCCACTGGCCCTTTACGGTTGACCTCAGACATAGCTCTGTGAAGCTTTCCAAGGCCCTTTGCTCTTGACCTCCACCCCACCTAAGCAGAGTTAAACTCTTCTCCTTCTATATTCCCAAAGATTTTGATACAGAATTCTATTATGGAACTTTTTTTTTTTTTTTTGTAGAGACAGAGTCTCACTTTATCACCCTCGGTAGAGTGCTGTGGTGTCACACTGCTCACAGCAACCTCCGACTCCTGGGCTTAGGCCATTCTCTTGCCTCAGCCTTCCGAGTAGCTGGGACTAAAGGTGCTCACCACGATGCTGGAACCTTTTTTTTTTTTTTTTTTTTGTAGAGAGTCTCACTTTATCGCCCTCGGTAGAGTGTGGTAGCATCACAGCTCATAGCAACCTCCAATTCCTGGGCTTAGGCGATTCTCTTGCCTCTGCCTCCTGAGTAGCTGGGACTACAGGCGCCTGCTACAATGCCCAGCTATATTTTTGTTGCAGTTTGGCCAGGGCCAGGTTTGAACCTGCCACCCTCAGTATATGGGGCCAGTGCCCTACCCACTGAGTCATAGGCGCCATCCCTATTATGGAACCTTTTGCAAAATTTATAAGGATGAGTTTGCTGAGTGTTTCCCTGTGAGATCATTGTATTCTTAGCACACGGAGTCTGAGCCCTGGTACATCCTAGGCAGGCAGTAATGCTTGGTGAATAAAAGAGTCAGAGGCAGTAAGTGAGCAGCATCTGGCATCCTGTCCTGGGAAGCCTTGGCATTGGTTCCTTCCTGACCCCTGCCTTCCTTCTTTCCACCCCTCCCAGCTGGCATACTGTGTAGTGCAGTTCCTGGAGAAGGATGCCACCTTGACAGAGCATGTGAGTACCCCTGGGGGAAGGCGGGACCCTTATCTCTGCAGGTCTAACTTCTTTCTACCTCAACCCCCACAGGTGATCCGGGGGCTGCTCAAGTACTGGCCAAAAACCTGCACCCAGAAGGAGGTATGAAGGGCTTTGATACCTACTGGGGGAGGTTGGGAGGGCTCAGCTTCTAGAGGCAGTCAGGTGTATGTGTGTGTGTTGGGAAGAGATGCAAGCTGCTGTCCTTCTGTCCCTGCTTCCTTCCTCCACCCCACCCAGGTGATGTTTCTGGGAGAGATGGAAGAGATTCTTGATGTCATCGAGCCCTCCCAGTTTGTGAAGATCCAGGAACCTCTCTTTAAGCAGGTGGCTCGCTGTGTTTCCAGTCCGCATTTCCAGGTATGAAGATGGGCAGGTGGGGTATGGCCTGGGAAGGGTGGCCAGTTGACCTAACACAACTCCCTCTGCTCTCAGTTTCTTGTCTAGTCCTGGCTCTGATAAAAGGGGGATGTTGGATTTAGGGCGAGGAGGCCTACAGTCAAGCCGAGAGGCTTTGGGCAAACCCTTTCACCACTCTGGTTCTGATTAAGGTTCCTCATCTATAATAATGAGCCAACAACAATCTCTTTCCAGATGGTGATGAGGATTGAAGAAATCACGAGTGTAAACATGTTTGGTAAACTGAAGTGTGCTCCATTCTAGGAGCACTTACCCTTTTCTTGGTGGCTTAACATTTCATCAGATCCACTTTAGGACCCAGGCAGCCCCCAGCTACCTGTCACTCATGTTCTCCTGCATATGTGCACAGACTTTCCCCTATTCTTATGAGCCCTCCTGGAGTCAATTCTTCCTTGCAGTGACTCTGGTACTTCAGTTTATTAAACATCTTTTTTTTTTTTTTTTTTTTTGAGACAGAGCCTCAAGCTTTCACCCTGGGTAGAGTGCTGTGGCATCACAGCTCACAGCAATCTCCAACTCCTGGGCTCAAGCGATTCTCCTGCCTCCGCCTCTCAAGTAGCTGGGACTACAGGTGCCCACTACAATGCCTGGCTGTTTTTTGGTTGCAGCCGTCATTGTTGTTTGGTGGGCCTGGGCTGGATTTGAACCCGCCAGCTCAGGTGTATGTTGCTGGCACCTTAGCTGCTTGAGCTACAGGTACCAAGCCTATTAAACATCTTTTCAAGTCTGGCTTTATTTCATGTGCTACAACCTTTTGTCCCCCTCCTCTGAAAGAAAAATAAACTTTTTAGTCTGGGTAAGGTGGTTCATGCCTGTAATCTTGGCACTGTGGGAGGCTGAGATGGATGGATTGCCTGAGCTCACAGGTTCAAGACCAGTCTGAGCTAGAGTGAGACCCTGTCTCTAAAAATGGCTAGGCATTGTGGCAGAGCCCTGTGGTCCCAGCTACTTGGGAGGCTGAGGCAAGAGGATCACTTGAGCTTAAGAGTTTGAGGTTGCTGTGAGCTATGATGTCATGGCACTCTACCGAGGGGGACAAAGTGAGACTCTGTCTCAAAAAAGAGAAATTAAACATTTTACTTCTTTCCATCTGAAAAAAGCAAAAAAGTCTGGGTGTACTCATGCTTGTAATCCCTTGAGTGAGTGAGACCAGCCTGAGCAACAGTGAGACCCCATCTCTGCTAAAAATAGAAAAACTAGCCACATATTGTAGGGAGTGCCTGTAGTCCCAGCTACTCAGGAATCTGAGGCAAGAGGATCGCTAGAGCCCAAGAGTTTGAAGTTGCTGTGAGCTATGATGCCATGGCACTTTACCCAGGGTAAAAGAGTGAGACTCTGTCTCAAAAAATAAATAAGGGCCAGGTACGGTGGCTCACACTTATAATCCAGGTACTGAAGATTAGGCTGAGGCAGGTAGATTGCCTAAACTCACAAGTTTGAGACCAGCCTGAGCCAGACCTCATTTCTAAAAATTAGCTGGGCATTGTGGTAGGCGCCTATAGTCTCAGCTACTTGGGAGGCTAAGGCAAGAGAATCGCTTGCACCCAAGAATTTGAGGTTGTTGCAAGCTATGACACCATGGCATTCGACTGAGAGCAACAAAGTGAGACTCTATCTCGAAAAAATATAAATAAATAAAATTAAGAAAAAACAAACAAATAACACCCTAAAGCCTAGTATGTTATTTGATTTTTACAATAGTTCTGTGGAGGTAGGTATTAGCCTCTTTTACAGATGAGAAAAAGCTGAGGCTGAGAGATGAAATGCCTCATTCATGATCACATGGGTCTCACTCAATTTGCCCCTGAGCATTAGACTCCAAATCCAGTGGAGTCCAAATCCTTTTCTCTTGACCACATTGATTCTTCCAGCGGGTAGATAACCCCTGAGGATAGGGTGTATGGCATCAGGGGGCCTAGGTTTTTGGGTAGGGATAGACACTAGACTTTGTACACTCACAAGAAGCCACTGCCAAGCTCTCACTTTGCCATCTTGTCTACCCCAGGTTGCAGAGCGGGCTCTGTATTTCTGGAACAATGAGTATATCCTGAGCCTCATTGAGGACAACTGCCACACTGTGCTGCCTGCTGTGTTTGGGACCCTCTACCAGGTCTCTAAGGAGCACTGGAATCAGTGAGTCTCCAGCCCTTTACTTAAACCCACAGAAACTGGGACCTGGGCCAGTCAATCCAGACCTTGGGGCTACTCCTAGCTTAGAGGATCACAGAAAGCATCAGAAGATGGCCAAGTGGGTGGTGAAAAGAACAGATGTGGGTAGTGCTTGTGGTCTTCAGGGCTACATGCTGTGTTTGAGGGACAGGAATAGGCAGAAAGCTGGAAAGAAAGGTGGGGCCAAATTGAAGTTTTTTTCATCTCCTCAACTCCCTCCCTTGACCCTGCCAAGAACCATCGTATCTCTGATCTACAATGTGCTCAAGACGTTCATGGAGATGAATGGAAAGCTGTTTGATGAACTCACAGCCTCCTACAAGCTGGAAAAGCAGCAGTGAGTTTTCATGGGCTAGGTGTTGGGGAGAGGGAGAAGAGCAGGAAGGAATCAGACCCTCATGGCTGGAACCCTAAAGGACCACCCCAAACCCTGTCTGCTTAGGTGTTGAAAGTTCCCATGTTCCTGCCAAGAGCTGGGGCATCCTGTGCCTGGCTCCTCACTGCATCCTCTAGTCATCCTTCTGGGTAGGGTAGTTCTTCCAGGTGTTGACATGTTCTAGCTCCCTGTAGCTTCCTACCTTTCAGCCAGGGCCACTCAGAGCCAGGCTCATTCATCTTCTCCATGACTGCAGTCTGGGATGAGTCACTGAGTTCCCTTTCCTAAGCAGGTGATTCTTACTGAGTCACAGAACAGAAAATGGTTCTGTGCCCTCCCTCTACAGGTGAGGCAGTGGTTGTGACAGTGGTTGGACTATGGGGGTGCCCAGGTAGGGAACTGCCTCACCTTTTGTCCCCAGGGAGCAGCAGAAGGCCCGGGAGCGCCAGGAGCTGTGGCAAGGCCTGGAGGAGCTGCGGCTACGCCGGCTACAGGGAACCCAGGGAGCCATGGAGGCCCCCATCCAGCGGCTTACACCCCAGGTGGCCACCAGTGGGGGTCAGAGCTAGGAAGCCTCCTGAAAAGGGAGAAGCTAAACCCAGAGCCGCCAGTCCCTCCATCCCTTCACCTGCCCAGGGGCCCAGAGAGACACACACCTCCTGTAGGCCTTACCAGAGTGGATTCTGAGGACTCCCTACCCAGCCTAGCTTTCACTGGGGGGAGACAAGGAAAGAAGATGGTGGTCTTGGCAACAGAACTCTCAGGCCTCTGTGGCAGGACTTGATCAGGGCAAGCTTGACCAGAAAGCTGCCATCAGGGATCTTTCCCTACCCCACAAAGCTGGACTCCAGGCTGCAGGCAGGCTCCTAGCCATTGCTCCCAGCCTAGGGCAAGGACACTCAGCGCTTTACCTGCCCTTGCCTCGGGCCAGCTCGAGGTCCTTCCTTATCCCCACCATGGAGTCCATGGTCTATTTATTCTTGCCCAGCTCACCCACAACACAGATACTGTCCTGGGCCTGGGGCATCCTCCTTCCCTCCCCTCCCTTGCCCTATACTTCCTTGTCCCCTTTTTATTTATTGGGCAGGGGGAGGGGTGAGGGCACAGGCAAAAAAGATTCACAGTGTCCTGGGGTAAGAGTCACAGTAATAATAGTTTATCCCCCTTCCCCTGGCTGGGGGGTAGACTTAATAAAAGAGAGAAACTCAAAAACTGCTTGTTTTATTTAGGGGTAGGGCTAATGAGGAAAATGAAATGATGACAGACTGGTTAGAAGGGCCAAGCAGAGGCAGAATCTTCTCTCTTCCCAGGAGGTGACTGTTGCAAAACCTTAAAAGAGGCAGAGCTAGAGAAACCCCTTCATTTAAAAAAATCCCATAATTAACATCATCTCTGTGGCACAATCGGTTAGTGTGTTCAGCTGTTAACTGAAAGGTTGGTGGTTTGAGCCCACCCAGGGACGAACATATGTTTTGGGTGGTGCCCATAGCTCAGCGGGTAGGGCGCTAGCCACATACACCCAGGCTGGCGGTTCAAATCCGGCCCAGGCCAGCTGAACAATGACAACTGCAACAACAACAAAATAGCCAGGCATTGATTGTGGCAGGGGCCTGTAATCCCAGCTACTTGGGAGGCTGAGGCAAGAGAATCGCTTAAGCCTAAGAGTTTGAGGTTGCTGTGAGCTGTGACGCCATGGCACATTATCAAAGATGACATAGTGAGACTTTTGTCTGAAAAAAAAAAAAAAGCCCTTAGCAAGTAATCAGCAGAGCTCCTTCCAGTTTTTTAAATTGCAGACCCAAGTTTTTCCCACCAGAGTGAGAACCCCTCTGACCCCAGGGAGGAAGGAGGGAAGATGGTAGGCTAGTAGCGTGAGAGGCGACACATGTCACACTGGCAGGCTCTGGCTGTGAAGATCTCAAGCTCCTCCCTTCGTTTCCCCACACACTGCAGCTGCACCTTCACCTGTAGGGTAGGGAACTCCATATTCTTCTGCCCTTTCTCAGGGCCATCTTAGATCCCCACCTCCTCTCCTTCCCCACTGGACTCAGGCCCTCCTCACCTTCTTCAGGCTGCTGATGGTACAGCACTGGGAGATGGAGGTGATGTTGTGTCTATAGCCACTGGCCACCAGCACAGAGTACCGGGAAGGGAAGGCACTGGACTCACAGTGGCCCACACAGGCCTGTGCCACATGGGAGCCCTGGCAGGTGCCTTGGCGGTCACTTCTCACTGTCACATTGAAGGCTAGAAGGAGATGGGCAAGCGGTAGACAGCGCAGCGGCAAAGTTCATCCCAGTTCCTGTATTCTGTGTCTCCATGTGGGTCTGTCTAGAAGCTCCACAGTCTGGTCTATCAGCTCTTTGCTCCCACCCAGAATTGCCACTCCTAGCTCTCTGGTCCCAGAGTTACTCACGGTGCAAGTGGCAGCCTGGGATGGCTGTCTCCTGATCCTGGCCTTCAGTAAATGCCAGGACTAGCAGGCAGAGGAGCAGGGGTTGGGGGAACGCCATGGGCATCTGCAACACAGTAGGTGGATTCTGTGTGGGTGTGCAGGTGGGAGGGGGAATTCTTTAAATACTACATGCCTCCAGGTGAGCTGTTTCTGAGTGTGTGTGCATGCGTGTATGCGTGTCTGCCTGTGTCACTCTGGATGGGTGTGTGTTAACGGCTTTCTGTGGATGAGACTTGTGTGTCAGCCCTCTGTGCAGTAATTCTCCCCTAGAATTCCCCTCACCACCTGGCACACAAAGATATTCCTCCCTCCATCTGCCCCATCTTGGCCAGCAGGGCCCTTGTCCACATCCCCAGGCCCTCCCGGAGCTCTTCCTGCCTCTGGGAGCTCACCACTTCCACGGCCCAGGAACAGAGTGGCTTGCAGGCTCCCTGTGCCTCCCGCTGGTCTCCAGAGTGGTGCCTGCTCTACGGGCTTTTATTTGCCTGCAGTTTTGGAGCCACGCCCTCATGGAGCTCTGCTTTCAGGCCAGCCTCCCAGTCTGAAGCCTCACTCAGCACAATCCCACCTGGGAAATTCTGCTCTTTGAGGTGTGATCCTCAGATAGTAAGTAGCTTCTGCTGCTTTCTGCTTCCCTCTGTCCAAAAAGCTGCCTGCAGTCCAGGGCTGGGGAAGTGAGATGTGGAGAAAAGCCCAACAGCTGGTATAGCATTGAAGGGACAGGGGTTGAGACTCTAGGCAGAGTTGTGGCCATTCTTCTTTGCTGTGTGACCTTGGGCAGGACACTTCCCTGTTCAGGGCCTTGCCACCCAACCCTAAAACCACTGAGCTCAGCTCTGCTGGCATTTTTTTTTTTTTTTGGTTGCAGCCATCATTGTTGTTTAGCGGGCCAGGGCTGGATTTGAACCCCCCACCTTAGGTGTATGTGGCTGGCGCCTTAGCCACTTGAGCCATAGGCACCGAGCCACATTTTTTTTTTTTGAGACAGTTTCAGTATGTCACTTCAGTAGAGTGCAGTGGCATCACCGCTCACAGCAACCTCCAGCTCTTGGGCTTAAGTGATTCTTTGCCTCAGCCTCTTAAGTAGCTGGGACTACAGGTGCCCACCACAACATCTGGCTTTTTTGTTGTTGTTGTTGTTGTAGTTATCATTGTTGTTTAGCAGGCCCAGGCTGGGCTCAAAACTGCCAGCCTCAGAGTAAGTGACTGGCACCCTACTCACTGAGCTACGGGAGCCAAGCCCTTGCTTGCATTTTTACTGACTGCAGAGGAAAGGGATGGGGGAAGGAAAGTCTTAGGGACAAAGGGAAATTATGCAAGGGGGAATCTCTTGAGATGTGCTTGATTGCAAAGCCTTGGAAGTTGGGGTGGTTACTTAGTGTTTCAGAGCTTCACTTCCACAGTGTTAAGTAGATGACTTTTCATCCTGTGGGTCAGCTATAGATTGGAGCTGGAGGGTCTTTCTGGTCTCTGGAATAACAGGGACCTAACTCCTTCCTGAAAGCCTGAGTCTGTCAACCTAAGCAAATCTGATGGTTTAGTCCAGCTCTGGTTTTATAAGTGAGATAACTATGACAAAGTAAAGTAAAGTTACTTACTAAAAGTCACACAGCTAGTTAATGTCAGGGCTAGTTTGGAACCCAAATCTCCACCCAGGTGTGGTGAGTCATGCCTACAATCTAAGCCTTTTGGAGGCCCAGGCAGGAGGATTTCTTCTCTTTTGTTTTCTTTTTCTTTTTAAGAGACAGAGTCTCATTTTGTTGCCCTCTGTAGAGTGCTATGGTGTCACAGCTCACAGCAACCTTCAGCTCTTGGGCTTAGGCAATTCTCTTGCCTCAGCCTCCCAAGTAGCTGGGACTACAGGTGCCTGCCACAACACCTGGGTATTTTTTTGTTGCAGTCTGGCCGGGGCCGGGTTTGAACCCACCACTTCCAGTATATGGGGTTGGCGCCGTACTCCTTGAGCCTCAGGTGCTGCCGTTTTTTTTTTAAAGACAGTCTCTGTTATCCCAGGTTAGAGTGCTGTGGAGTCAGCCTACCTCATGGCAACCTCAAACTCCTGGGATCAAGTGATCCTTCTGCCTCAGCCTCCCAAGTAGCTGAGAGTACCAGTGCCCACCATAATGCCCAGCTAATTTTTCCATTTTTAGTAGAGATGGGGTCTTGCTCTTGCTCAAGCTGTCCTGAGCTCAAGTGATTCTCTTGCCTCAGCCTCCCAGAGTATTAGGATTATAGGCATGAATCACCACACCTGGCCAGGAAGATTTCTTGAGGCAGGTGTTCAAGACCAGCCTGAGCAAGAATTAAGACCCCCCTCAATCCCTACAAAAAATAGAACAAATTAGTTGGATGTAGTGATGTGTGCCTGTGCATACCAACTACTCGGGAGGCTGAAGCAGGGGGACCTTGAACCCAGGAGTTTGAGGTTACAGTGAGTTATGGTGATGCCACTGCACTCAATCCCAGGCAACAGAATGAGATTCACAAAACAACAGAACCCATCCATCTCCTACCATCCATCCATGGTACTAAATTACACTCAGGGTAAGAATGTGGCAAGTTGGAAAAAGACCCTTATTTATTTATTTATTTATTGAGACAGAGCCTCAAGCTGTCCCCCTGGGTAGAGTGCTGTGGCATCACAGCTCACAGCAACCTCCAACTCCTGGGCTCAAGCGATTCTCCTGCCTCTACCTCCCAAGCAGCTGGGAGTACAGGCGCCTGCCACAACGCCTGGCTATTTTTTGGTTGCAGGCGTCATTGTTGTTTGGCGGGCCCAGGCTGGATTCAAACTTGCCAGTTCAGGTGTATGTGGCTGGCGCCTTCGCCGATTGAGCCACAGGCATGGAGCCGGAAAAAGACCCTTATTTAGCAGTAGAGAGGTTGGGGCAGGGTAGAGATGAGAATGAAGCTGTAGTGATTCTGGACAGCTCTCCCCAGGGTCATTGTCTCATTGGCCTGTTCAGAAAGAGGCCAGTCACATAGAATTTCAGATGAGAAGACATTTATAGCTCACCAAATGCTACCCTCTCCACTCTAGATGAGAAAATAAGAACCTGAGAGGAAAGCAGCTTTCCCAAAGCTTCATCGTAAGCTAGTCAGAGCCAGGATGGGCACTCAATTTCCAGATTTTAGAGCTGTGCCTTTCAGTAGCTTTGTAAAGCCATGTTTGGGACTGTAGAATAAAGGCTGTAAACAATAGTTTGAGAGGAACTGGTGTTACCAATGTTGCTAATTCTCAAATTCCCACACCTCAGGGCTTCCTCTTCAGTCCCTCCTCCCCTCTGGCCCTCATTTGCTGGGGCACTGAAGCTTTTCTTTTCCCTACCAAAGGCAAAGGCAATGAATTTAGGAGAGTCAGGGGACCTCAGCAGCCTAACCCCCACTTTCCCCCACTCATTAGAGGAACCTTCTGGCATATGACAGATAATCAGCTCTGTTTGAAGTCACTGGGCTTGCCTCTAATCCCAGCACTCTGGAAGGCCGAGGTGGGTGGATTGCCTGAGCTAACAAGTTTGAGACCAGCCTGAGCAAGAGCAAGACCCGTCTCTAAAAAGTAGCCAGGCATTGTGGCTGGCACTTGTAGCCCCAACTACTTGAGAGGCTGAAGCTAGAGGATCGCCTGAGCCCAAGTTTGAGGTTACTGTGAGCTATGACGCCATAGCACTCTACCAGGGGCAAGAAAGTGAGACTCTGTTTCAAAAAAAAAAAAAGCTCAGCGTCTGTGGCTCAAGCGGCTAAGATGCCAGCAACATACACTTGAGCTGGCGGGTTAGAATCCAGTCCAGGCCCGCCAAACAATGATGGCTACAACCAAAAAATAGCTGAGTGTTGTGGTGGGTACCTGTAGTCTCAGCTACTTGGGAGGTGGAGGCAGGAGAATAGCTTGAGCACAGGAGTTGGAGGTTGCTGGGAGCTGTGATGCCATAGCACTCTACCCAGGGGGACAGCTTGAGGTTCTGTCTCAAAAAAAAAAAAAAAAGCCTTTGGGCTTAAAGGGCTGATTATTTCACAAGGGTACCCCATTCTAATATGAGATATCTCTAACAGTTAAAAAGCGATTCCTTTGTCCTGAGCTAAAATGAGTTTCTCTAAATTCCCATTGGTTATTTTGGTCCTCTGTAGCTACACAAGTCTAAACTGTCCCAGATTAGCCCTAGCTGAAGACAGAGACCTTGGGTGTCTAGGTCTTCTCCAGGGGCCCTAACCTGGGCTGACTTCCAATTAATCTGATAAACTAATCTGCCTTACTGTCAAAGAGCCAGAGGGATAGATAGGCAGGAAGCATTTTACCTATGGAGAGGCTACACTTGGGGCCAAACAGGGTGAATTATTAAAAGAAGAGATTATTTCTTTGGGGTCAGCATGGCTCAGGACAGTGGGTCTTGCAAAACCCCATTCCCTAACTCCTGGCAGTAAAGTTTAAAGTTTGAAGTCAGGTACAGACTCACCCATCCAAAGAGATCCTGTAAACAGTAACCAGGTAGACATAGAGGAAGAGTCATGCATTGTCTCTCTGTGTCTTTTTTTTTTTTTTTTTTGAGACAGAGCCTCAAGCTGTCCCCCTGGGCAGAGTGCCATGGCATTACAGCTCACAGCAACCTCCAACTCCTGGGCTCAAGTGAGTCTCCTGCCTCAGCCTCCCAAGTAGCTGGGACCACAGGCGCCCGCCACAACGCCCGGCTATTTTTTGGTTGCAGCCATCATTGTTGTTTGGCGGGTCCGGGCTGGGGATTCGAACCCGCCACCTTAGGTGTACGTGGCTGGCGCCTTAGCCGGTTGAGCTATAGGCGCCGAGCCGTCTCTCTGTGTCTTGAGGGAAGAGTTTGTTCTCTTTTACTCTACCTCACTAAATTCAATCAATAGGTCTTCATAAATCATTTATTGTCATTAGGATCCTAAGTGCTGGAGACAAAAGGCCTAAACTGGCCCTCAGGGCCATAGCATTTTAGAAAGTTCCATTCTTTTCTTAATGTTTTGAATTGGAAAACAAATTTAGTTATGAAGGGGCAAAGGACAGGATAAGCCTTCAGTTTGGTACCCTCATTTCCCATGGCTGAAGTGTCCTAAGGATAGAGATGGAGGACGAGAACGGCTTGGAAGGATTCACTCCAAGAGATGATCCTCTTTCCACTGCTGCGTTTGAAAGGCTCACTAGTGGTTGTTCTTCCCGAAAAAATATCGAAATGGGAAGAGAGAGCTGTAGGAATGAGAGAAGAGAATGCTGAGACTCTGAGGTTTCCTTCCCTTCTTCCAGATTCCCATTAGCGCTTCATTAGTTAGAGCATTTTTGCTCTGGGGAACCACTGAATGGAAATTCAAATTTGCAACAGCATTTGAAAAGGTACCCAAATTAGATTATACTCAGGCGGAGGAAATAAAGAAAAAGAATTGCAATTAAGATGGCTGAGCTATAGACAGAGGGATTTGCTATCTTCTGAAAAAAGACTCTTAAGACACAACCTACACTCAGAGGGGGAACTAGAAACATTATAGTAATTAAATCATCGGAATGACCCAAGTAAAATAAGAATAGTCTTTGTTTAGGCAATGTTTACGGAACCAGGCCCTGTGCTGGCACATCAGGGTAGGGATGAGTTGTATAAAAATAAATATGACACAGTCTTTATTAATCCACAATTAGGTGCTTTTGTTCTCAATCTCATTTCCATCATCCATCTTGGACATCAGTGAGAAACCTCTGCAAGTAATCTGCTTTCTTTTCTATTTGAATTTCCATCAAAGATTCCATGAGGCAAACTCTGGAACTAGAATACCACTCTGGTGCTAAATCTCAGTTTGACGGCAGGAAAGAAAATTGTCTTACCTTAGAAACCCAAAGAAGCCACTGGCTCCTGGTTCTTCAGGAGGAGATGGATTGTTTTGCTCCAATGGTGGGAGAATTGGCCCTGCCAGGCTGTCCCCCAACTTAGAATCTGTAAGGAAAGCACTCAGGCAGAAAAAGGTGTTAGTCCATAGGTCTCTTTTGTCTAAGTAGAAGGTAGGGCACCAGCATGAGATAAGGGCAACCTTATATAATACTAAGATTTCTTTAAAGCCAGGTGAATTGTTTGTTCTGATCTTCCCAATTTCATCTCAGTTAACTAAGATGCTATTCTTGTCTCAGAGTATTCACTCAGGTTCCTGAGATATTTACACAGCTCAAGTCCCAGCTGCCTACCATGGCTGGTAAGTCTTCACATGGAATGACAACTTGAAAACCTCACTCGCTTACATCCCTGCTTCTGTGGAGTAGCAGTTTACAGGGAATCCTCATGCTGGGTAAAGATCAGCAAGATGGAAGGGTAATGCCTTTTCTTGTACTCCCACCCCTGCAGAGCATGCATCTTTACCTTTAGTGTAAATGCTAATGCCCAAAGGAATAGGAGAGACAGCTTCCCAGAGATCTTTCTCCAACAGTAAAGAAAAGGGAAGCACATCCCTCCTAACTTTTCTATAAAACTTACCACCCCGCTTAAAAATGTTCTGAATTAGTGGGAGCATCTGCACCATAAGAAGCAGAGGTTGGGGTGGCACCTGTGGTTCAGTGGGTAGGGCGCCAACCCCATATACTGAGGGTGGCGGGTTCGAACCCAACCCCAGCCAAACTGCAACAACAAAATAGCTGGGGTTCTGATGGGCACCTGTAGTCCCAGCTACTCGGGAGGCTGAGGCAAGAGAATCACCAAAGCCCAGGAGTTGGAGGTTGCTGTGAGCTGTGATGCCACAACACTCTACTGAGGGCGATAAAGTGAAACTCTGTCTCTAAAAACAAACAAAAAAACAAAAAAGAAGCAGAAGAAGAGAACGCACTTCCTCCCTTCACTCTTTTTGGGAGCTGGGGGGCTTCTATTACAGTAGGACAGGTTCCCTGACTGGAAGATGGCCAATAAGCACTTCTGCAAGAGCAAGGCATATTACCCTGAGTGTGCCCAGACTCAAAGCCCTGTGCCACTCTGTTCATCAGACAATTAAACAGGACAGGGTGATTATGAAAGGAGAATAAATATCAATTTCCCAGAACCTACCCTGTTCTTGGACATCAGTAATATCAGAGACCAGGGTCTCCTGCCACTCCTGCTGGGTTTTTCTTTCTCTGTTCTGTTTAAAAGAGGACAAAGGAAAGTCTTAAATTTTACTTTACACAGATTGGCAAACTGAATGCTATCTGCTGTGGTGAACTGATTTTACATCAGCACTAGGAGCTGGCTTCTGACTCCCTTCAGGACTGTTTTTTCATTTCTGACTCTTAACCACTGTCCCTCTAAAAGCATAAGATTTAAGAGTGAAAGCAAACTGGGTGGCACCTGTGGCTCAGTGAGTAGGGTGCTGGCCCCATATACCAAGGGTGGTGGGTTCAAACCCGGCCCCAGCCAAACTGCAACAAAAAATAGCCAGGCATTGTGGAAGGCACTTGTAGTCCCAGTTAATTGGGAGGCTGAGGCAAGAGAATTGCTTGAGCCAAAGAGTTTGAAAAGATAGTATAACCGCTTTCTTGAAATCTTAAGGACAGTCCTCTCAGGCAAAATTGTTAGGAGAGGAAGAACATTATAGCTGGAATTAAGACTGAAGGTACCATCTGAGACCTCCATCAGAACACAATACCCTGAAAACTTGATGCAAGATTGTCCTGTTTACAGCCAGATCATTTGGAGCAGAGGTAGCAAAAACAAACAAACAAACCAAACAAACAAATAAAAATCTATGAGCAGTCAGTCTGTTTCACTTCTGGGCCCTTCATCTATCTACTCATGCCCCCATTTAAAAAATGTTTTTATTTTTAATTTTTTTTTTTTTTGGCCAGGGCCGGGTTTGAATCCGCCACCTCTGGTATATGGGGCCAGTGCCCTATTTATTTGAGCCACAGGCGCCGCCCTATTTTTAAATTTTTATTATAGTAGACACAAGATCTCACTTTGTTAGCCAAGCTGGAGCATAGTGGTGCGACCATAGCTCACTGTAGCCTTGAACTCCTCCTGAGCTCATCTCCATCTTTTATCCTTCCAAAGTCTGGAGCTTTAGGTCTGGGACCAAAAGTAACAAACTGAAGGGGCCTGCTCTTCCTTCTCATTCTCTCTTAAATCTCTTAAGAAATAGAGATAAGTGTTGTATTCTTCTTAGCTTTCCTTACACAAGCTCCCAATGTGTTCAGACATGCATCATCCACACTGACTATGATTCTTAACTCCTCCCAGAGGGAAGGAGAAAATATTAAGCATTGGACCATAGGAGCAAATGCAATTTTTCCAGATCAAGTGACTTACACTGAGAACCACTGTGATCACTTTAATTTAGGAGAAATCCTCTCCCTGGGAATAGGGTCTACAATAGTGACTGTCTTTGGGCTTTGAGTCAAAATCAATAAACATGTTCCTTTTTCTCAGAGTCTTTTTCTAAACTCAAATCAGGCTGAAAAGGTAATTATGTTGAGTAAGAAGCTGTGGGTATTGTTCTTGAGGGAGATGATGTGTCAAACTAAGAATAGGAAGGTACAAAGGGTAGAGAGTGAGGAAAATGTTTCTTTAATAGTAATTATCTTGGTTGTATAAAGTGTCTTTGTTCTCTGGAGATTCATGTACTTTCTCATGTACTTTCTCATTTCTTATTACCTCTGTAAAGCATGGGAGGTATTGAAGGAGGTGACTATTTGCTTAAAATCACTGAGTGGGCCAATTGGCCATGGCACAAAGGCAAAGGTTTAAATCCCTAAGGGTGCATTCCTCTCCCAACTTAATTATAAGCTCTTGGAAAAAAGAAACCAAGTTTTACATATGTTTGTGTGTGTCCCAGCACCCGACAAAATGCCTTGCAAACAGGAGACAAAATAATATTAAATAGTTTAGAAATTAACATAACTTCATTCTTCTACTTGTTTTAGGAAATTTCCATGATCTTGAAAGTAGCCTCAAGGCCATTTATGATCCAGCCCATGCTAACCTATCCAATAACATTTCTTAGTGTACTCTATATTCCTGGTGCACTGGCTTGCAGTCACCATAAGCATCATAGTGCTCCCTCTTGGCCTGGGCTCTTTAAGCTACTCTGAGCTACTTTGAGAATCCTTCCTTCATGACCATTTTGTGTTCCCTATGTAGCCTGTGCTTCCTTCTACTCCTCTACATAGCACATCTATCAGTAATTGTCTGCCTAGCTTTACACTGTGGGTGTGTTCAAGGGAAAGCATGATATTCCTGGTACTTGGCACCCAGTAGACACTCAATAAAAATGTGTTGAATGTATATATGTATAAATGTTTGTTCGATAACTGATCACGTTATGGGTCCTGAGAAGGTGAAGGAAGTGAGTTGCTAGCCTTGGGGTATTTAGGTTAAGAGCTACTTTAGAGACACAGACAAGTAAGAAAAAAAGGAGGGTCTATAAGGCATATATAATGGCTCACAGCTTTTTAAAGAAGGAAGAAAAGCCAGGGGTTCTAACAAGAAAATTCTATACTGGATCCCACCTCAATTCACATGAGAAGCAGATTTTTAAGCTGAGAAGAGAGGGCATTTTAACAAAAGGATTCATTGATGTGCGTAAATACAGCCACTTTTGCAATGAGTTGTGGCAAGGGAAGAATAGTTGAATGTTGTTTTACAGACAGTGAAACCTGAGAATGAGTTCAGTCAATTCAATCTGCACTAAGGTCCAAGATGTGCTGGTAATAGGAATCGTGTTGTAACAGAGTAGGAACAGCCAAGAACCTCCAAAGCTTCTACTTTGGTGCTTACCCTCCTGGTTTCCATAGCAGGCTTCTTTTTGCTGGAGTCTTCGCTAGAAGTCCCCATCTTGGTCCTGTGAATGGAAGGAAAAACTCAGGAAATGTTACTGCAGATGCAATATCACTACATTCAAGCAAATGTAGCCTGAATAAATATTTCAGCACGTTGGCTATTTTTATACCACTCCTGGCTGGTAGGATAAAATGTATGGCCAAATTTTCTTCGGTGCTGTTTTATTTTATTTATTTATTTTTTTAGAGACAGATTCTCACTTTATTGCCCCTGGTAGAGTGCTGGGGTGTCACAGCTCACAGCAACCTCCAAATCCTGGGCTTAGGTGATTGTCTTGCCTCAGCCTCCCAAGTAGCTGGGACCACAGGCGCCCACCACAACACCTGGCTATTTTTTTGTTGCAGTTTGGCCGGGGTAAGGTTCGAACCCGCCACCCTCCGTATATGGGGCTGGTGTCCTACCTACTGTGGCATAGGTGCCTCCCTTGTTGCTGTTTTAATTCATAGTAGAATCCTAATTTAAGATGCTGGAGTTTAAGAAAGGAAAAACATGATTGACAGCAGGAATCAGATTTTGAAATACTTGATTGTTCATGAAAACCCAGAGAAAGAGAAGATCTGATGCCTCTTCTCTATGGAAAATTCAGTCAAATGGAACAAAGCAAAAACTTCACACCACCAAGTACCTCACATCTCTTTTTTTTTTTTTTTTTTTTGAGACAGAGTCTCAAGCTGTTGCCCTGGGTAGAGTGCTGTGGTGTCATAGCTCACAGCAACCTACAACTCTTGGGCTTAAGCGAGCCTTTTGCCTAAGTTATCCTTTTTCAATTTTCATTTTATTATTATTATTATTATTATTTTGAGACAGATTCTCACTTTGTTGCCCTCGATAAAATGCCATGGTGTTACAGCTCACAGCAATCTCACAATCTTGGGCTTAAGCAATTCTCTTGCCTCAGCCTCCAGAGTAGCTAGGACTATAGGCACCCACCACAACGCCCGGGTATTTTTAAAGATGAGGTCTTGCTCTGGCTCAGGCTGGTCTCGAACTCCTGAGCTTCAGGTGGTCCACACACCTTGGCCTCCCAGAGTGCTAGAATTACATGTATGAGCCACCACACCCAGCAGCCTTCATGTTGATGAATAGAATAATCCTGCTTTGCTGAAAAAGGGACTATGTTCAAATTATATTGCAAATATCAATTTGCTTCAGGTGGCATCTGTGCTCAGTGGGTAGGGTGCTGGCCCCATATACTGAGGATGTTGGGTTCAAGCTCGGCCCCGGACAAACTGCAACAACAAAAAAATAGCCAGGTGTCGTGGCAGGCGCCTATAGTCCTAGCTACTCTGGAGGCTGAGGCAAGAGAATCGCCTAAGCCCAGGA
>NW_003852535.1:1838902-1844915 GCF_000181295.1 Otolemur garnettii
CCCCCTGGGTAAAGTGCCATGGCATCACAGCTCACAGCAACCTCCAACTCCTGGGCTCAAGCGAGTCTTCTGCTTCAGCCTTCCAAGTAGCTGGGACTACAGGCGCCTGCCACAACGCCTGGCCATTTTTTTGGTTGCAGCCATCATTGTTGTTTGGCAGGCCCGGGCTGGGGATTTGAACCCGCCACCTTAGGTGTATGTGGCTGGCGCCTTAGCCTCTTGAGCCACAGGTGCCGAGCCGGGATAAACATTCTATTACATACTTGGTCTCAGAAATCTATCCAACGGGGAAAATATAGTTATGTTTACAATTCTGATTGGAACTGGGTAGCAACTGAGAAGAAAAATAAGAGACAAGAGCAGAACTTTCTGGACAACAGGAGGCAACAAAGACAATTTCCATTTTGTACATAAAAGGCAAACTTACCAACCCACCAGGACTGTCATTTACTGGTTTCCCTACAAGAGGAAATTTGAATGTCATAATGAATCAAAACTATATGTTATCTGGATTTTTGGCTACTTTTTATTTCTCCGAACTGGTCCTAGACAAAACCTCCCCATTTGGCCTCTCCCTTCTTCCTGGTTTCCCTAGAACCTAGAAATAGTGTCTTCAAACTCTCTTCCTTCTCTGTTTCAGAATAATTATCATTTACATGCCAAAAAGGGTTTGATTCACACTATATTCTTTTTTTTTTTGAGACAGAGCTTCAAGCTGTCCCCCTGGGTAGAGTGCCGTGGCAACCTCCAACTCCTGGGCTCAAGCTAGTCTCCTGCCTCCGCCTCCCAAGTAGCTGGGACCACAGGTGCCTGCCACAATGCCCAGCTATTTTTTTGGTTGTAGCCATCATTGTTGTTTGGTGGGCCCGGGCTGGATTCGAACCCGCCACCTTAGGTGTATGTGTCTGGTGCCTTAGTCACTTGAGCCAGAGGTGCCGAACTGATTCACACTATATTCTAATGATATGCCACTTTTAAGGGGATGATTCTTACTACAAAAGAAAAAAAGTAGAACTCTAGGCAACTATGACACATGAATTGGAGCGATATTTTGAGGCAAGGCCTTTTTCAAATCAAACTGGCAGTTGTTTACTTGTCCTATAGTGAATAAAATTAGCCATGGCCATCAGAGATTAAAACTTGGGAGATATCTTTAAGACAGACACTTCTAAGGTGGGTGGCTCCTGTGGTTTAGTGAATAGGGCGCCAGCCCCATATACTGAGGGTGGTGGGTTCCAACCCAACCCCAGCCAAACTGCAACAACAACAAAAAATAGCCTGGTGTTGCAGCGGGTGCCTGTAGTCCCAGCTACTAGGGAGGGTGAGGCAAAAGAATTGCCTAAGCCCAAGAGCTGGCAGTTACTGTGAGCTGTGATGTCCCGGCACCCTACTGAGGGCGACAAAGTGAGACTCTATCTCTTAAAAAAAAAAAAAAAGACACTTCTAAGGTAAAAGTCACTGAATACTCTAAAACATAAGGAAGTATTTATATTATAGTATTTTTTTTTTTTTGAGACAAGAGTCTCACTTTGTTAGCCTTGGTAGAGTGCCGTGGCATCACAGCTCACAACCACCTCAAACTCTTGGGCTTAAGCAATTCTCTTGCCTTAGCCTCCCAAGTAGCTGGAACTATAGGTGCCCACCACAATACTCAGCTGTTGTTTAGAGATGGGGTCTTGTTCTTGCTCAGGCTGGTCTTGAACTTGTGAGCTCAGGCAATCCATCTGCCTCAGTCTCCCAAGTGCTGGGATTACAGGCGTGAGCCACTGTGCCCAAATATATAATATTCTTTACTTGAGTGATTACTCTAGCCAAACTTTATACTTTCCTTCTACAAGTATTTATATATATATATATTTTTTTTTTTCTGATGCAAGAGTCTCACTTTGTCACCCCACTGCACCCAGCCCTAAAAGTATTTATGTATTAATTTTTCTTTTAAAAACTCAATAAGATAGATAACTAGTATTATTCTTCACCATTTCACAAAGTAGGCACAGAAGGATTAAGTAATTTATCTAACTTTACACAGCTATGAAGTGACAAAACTGCCAAGATTTTGAACCAGGGCCAGCACCCATAGCTAAGTGGGTAGGGCGCCGGCCACATACACAGAGGCTGGTAGGTTCGAACCTGGCCCGGGCCAGCTAAAACAACAATGACAACTGTAACAACAACAAATAGCCAGGCATTGTTTCGGGTGCTTGTAGTAGCAGTTACTTGGGAAGCTGAGGCAAGAGAATTGCTTGAGCCCAAGAGTTTGAGGTTGCTGTGAGATGTGACACCACAGCATTCTTTCTACTCAGGGCAACAGCTTGAGATTCTGTCTTTAAAAAAAAAAAGATTTTGAACCAGGCTTAGCCAGGCATTGTGGTGGGCACCTGTAATCCCAGCTACTCGGGAGACTGAGACAAGAAAATCACTTGAGCCCAAGAGTTTGAGGTTGCTGTGAGCTATGATGCCATGGCACTCAACCCAGGGCAATTGAGTGAGACTCTGTCTCCAAAAAACCCCCCAGTGATTTGAACCAGGCAGTTTGGCTTGGACCACATACTCCGGACGTAGATGCAGCCTAATCTGATGGACCATTTGGCCATATTCAGCTGGTATTGCTAACCCATTTTCTTCCCTACCACCCACACTCACATCATTCTACTTACCGGGTGACATGTTTTCATGAAACCATTTCATCTCCACATATAGAGTGAAAACAAATGGGTAGGGGATCAAGACGATTTCCCCATGTTTGAATTTCAGGTGGGAAACTCTCTCCCATTTGCTTTTATCTGGGAAATGGTGCTAAGGAGGGAGGAAAGATGCCAGTATGCATTCCTTCCCTGGGTACTATTTTAGCTATAAGATTCCCTCTTCTTTCCCTGATCTACTCTCCAAACTGCCTCTGGTTTTGCTGCTTCCATTGGAATTTACAATGTGAATAGTAGCTAATTTGCAGCCATGAAAGAAAGGATACAGGGAAATACAATGAAGTGTTCTGTAGCAAAGGGCTGCAGATTGTCCAAGTTTCCCAAGACTACGCGGATAGAATCCTGAAAAAAAAATTGACATGACTTTAATATTGTCGAGTCTCAGCCAATCTTTCCATTTTTATTTGTCACTGCTCATCACATATATATTCTATCAAAGTTGAGCTATTTGCTGTTCCCTGAATGTGACTTTGGCTTCTCCATTTCCATGCTTTTGTAGTCTGTTCCCTCTATTGCCTAAAATGCCCTTTGCACCATCAACACATTTCCAAATACCTACCTGTCCTTTAAGGTAAAGTGCAAAAAGCCATCGCCTCCAGAAAGCTTTCTCTGATTTACCAAGTTGTAATTAACTATTAGTCCCAAACTTCATGGTAGTTAGTCTAGAACATTTACTACCTTCTACTGGGAGGTCTACTTGAAGTAGAATATGCACCTGATTTATCTTTGTATCCCTTCTATGGTGTCTACCATAGTGGATGATGTATAACAGGTTCTCAACAAATGTATATTGAATGAGTGGGCACAGTAGCTCATGCCTGTAATCCTAGCACTCTGGGAGGCTGAAGTGTGAGGACTGCTTGAGCTCAGAAGTTTGAGACAAGCCTGAGCAAGAGCAAGATCTCATCTCTACTAAAAATAGAAAAATGAACCATGTATCAGTAATTACCAGTATTATTCACTCATTCATTTTTTTTTTCCAGAGACAAGAGTCTCACTTTTTAGTAGAGAGTTGTGGCGTCACAGCTCAAAGCAACCTCCACCTCCTGGGCTTAGGAGATTCTCTTGCCTCAGCCTTCTGAGTAGCTGGGACTACAGGTGCTCACCACAACACCCAGCTATTTTTCTGTTGCAGTTTGGCCAGAGTCAGGTTCGAACCCACCACCCTCGGTATATGGGGCTGGCACCTTACCCACTGAGCCACAGGTGCCGCCTATCATTCAATTTTTTTTTTTTTTTGAGACAGAGTCTCACTCTATTGTCCAGGCTAGAATGCTGCAGTATTTGCTTAGCTTACAACAACTTCAAACTCTAGGTTCAAGTGATCCTGCTGCCTCAGCCTCCAAGCAGCTGGAACTACAGAGATCAGACACAGTGCCCAGCTAATTTTTCTATTTTTATTTATTTATTTGCAGTTTTTGGCCAGGGCTGGGTTTCAACCTACCACCTCTTGCATATGGGGCTGGCACCCTACTCCTTTGAGCCACAGGTGTTGCCCAATTTTTCTATTCTTAGTAGAGATGAGGAGTCTCACTTTTGCCCAGGCTGGTTTCGAACTCCTGTCCTCAAGGGATCCTCCCCCCTTGGCCTCCTAGAGTACTAAGGATTATAGGTGTGACCCACTGTGCCTGGCCAGTTATTTTGCTTTTGCTTAACTCAAATATCTTCTTTTTATTTATTTATTTATTTTGAGACAGAGCCCTAGAGTGCAACCCACTAGCTCAGGTGTATGTGGCCCGTACCTTAGCCATTTGAGCCATAGGCGCTGAGCCTCTTCTTCACTTTAAATCATAATTGATAGTCCCTAATTAACATATGCTTATATGTCTATACTAATTAAACAATTTGGTATCAGAAAGAATATTATATTTCTATGGGGAAAAATCCAAATTTTGGACCCAGCTTTGTCATTTCATCACTCTCAGCCTCATTTTCTTTTTTTTTTTTTTTGAGACAGAGCCTCAAGCTGTCCCCCTGGGTAGAGTGCCATGGCATCACGCTCACAGCAACCTCCAACTCCTGGGCTCAAGTGAGTCTCCTGCCTCCACCTCCCAAGTAGCTGGGACCACAGGCGCCCGCCACAACGCCCGGCTATTTTTTGGTTGCAGCCGTCATTGTTGTTTGGCGGGTCCGGGCTGGGGATTCGAACCCGCCACCTTAGGTGTACGTGGCTGGCGCCCTAGCCGGTTGAGCTATAGGCGCCGAGCCCAGCCTCATTTTCTTAATGTTTGGGCTCACAGAAGACAAAAACTGTATCTTGTTTATCTTTGTATTTGCTGTACTACCATAATGTTTAGCTTATAATTATAATAGCTAATATTTATTGAGTAACAACCATGGCAGTGTTATTGTTTTAATACATGTTAATTAATTTAACACCACAAACCCCCCATCAAACAGGCACTTCTATCATTCCCATTTTACAGATGAGGAAAGAAAGAGGGTAAAAACATATTTGTAGTTATACAGCTAGAAATGGTAGAGCTAAGATCTGGAGCCAGAGTGTGGAGTTCCAGAGTTCACATCTCTTAACTATTAGGCTAGATTGCTTATCAGTAAATGTTTTCTAAATGAATGAAAGAGAGTAATAACAACTGCCCCCAAACTATTGAGAGTAAGATAACATATAAAAATCACTTTAGATAGAAAAAATAAATAAATCACTTTAGAGGCTTGGCACCTGTGGCTCTAGCGGCTAAGGTGCCAGCCACAAGCACCTGAGCTGGTGGATTCGAATCCAGCCTGGGCCTGCCAAACAACAATGATGGCTGTAACAACAAATAGCCAGGCATTGTGGTGGGCGCCTATAGTCCCAGCTACTTGGGAGGCAGAGGCAGGAGAATCGCTTGAGCTTAGAAGTTGGAGGTTGCAGTGAGCTGTGATGCCATAGCAGTCTACCCAGGGGAACAGCTTGAGGTTCTGTCTCCAAAAAAACCACTTTATAATCTTTAATATGGGCTGGGCGGAGTGGTTCATGACTGTAATCCCAGCACTCTAGGAGGCTGAGATAGGTGGATCCCTTGAGCTCAGGAGTTCAAGACCAGCTATGATGCTATGGCAATCTGTCAGGGGCAAGAAAGTGAGACTATCTCAAAACAGATAAATTAAACAAAAACAAAAATAGAAGAATCTTTACTATGATACATAAATGTATGTAAATACTCTAGTTACTGGTTATTGAGTACTATGTGGCAAACATTACACATATTTACTTCTTTTTTTTTTTACAATTTTTTTGGCCAGGGCTGGGTTCGAACCCACCACCTCTGGTACATGGGCCCAGTGCCCTACTCCTTTGAGCCACAGGC
>NW_003852535.1:1845861-1849855 GCF_000181295.1 Otolemur garnettii
GCTCACAGCAACCTCCGACTCCTGGGCTCAAGCGAGTCTCCTGCCTCCGCCTCCCAGGTAGCTGGGACCACAGGCGCCAGCCACAACGCCTGGCCATTTTTTGGTTGCAGCCGTCATTGTTGTTTGGTGGGTCCGGGCTGGGGATTCGAACCCGCCACCTTAGGTGGCTGGTGCCTTAGCCGGTTGAGCTATAGACGCCGGAGCCGCAAGATCTTAATGTATTGCTAAATACTTAGCCCGAGAGTCACAGGTGTCTTTAAGGCTATGACTCAAAAGTTTTCATTTCATGGAGTTTTGTGCTTAAGTATATTTAATTGGTTTGAAATATGGAAGCATAAGTCTTAAGAAATCACAATCGTCACTGAGTTGTGAAGTTAGAAGGCGATAAACGAGTTTAAACCATTCTTTTTTTTTTTTTGCAGTTTTGGCTGTGGCTCGGTTTGAACCCACCATCTCTGGTATATGGGGCCGGTGCCCTACTCCTTTGAGCCACAGGCGCCGCCCTAAACCATTCATTTTATAAATGAAGCAATTAATTTACTTCTAATCTTCACCTCAATCTTGAAAACAGGCATTACTTATTAATCTCATTTGACAGGTAAGGAAATATGATAATAGATATATGATAATCATATATCCAGACTGATAATATGATTTGTCAAGGGTGACATAGTAGTTAAGTAGTTAAGTTAATTAGTAGTTAAGCCAGGACTGGAATCCAGGGCCAGGTCCCAGAACTCTTAACTCCTTGTCCAATGATTTCACCTGTTTGCAAAGCTGTGCACCTGTTTAGTCGTCTTCTGCAGAAGAACCTAAAGCTAGAAGAGCTGGGTAGAAAGGAACGAAAATGAAGTGGGAATAAAGCAGTTGCAAATGTTTCCAATTAAAATGAAGACACAGAAGCCTTGTCTGTATATTTACACTTGAGTTTCCTGAACGTCAAGTACCAGGCAGTGGTTGGGACGGTGAGGTTTCCCAGAGCCCTGGATGGGCAGCAATTTTCTGGAAGCTTTCTCTATGCCAGCTGCCACAAAAGAGAGCTGCTGAAAGCTGGGAACTAAATAACTCTCAGCCTCAAAGGTGCTGACACATCAACTAAGAGAATCGAGAAAGGATACAGGCTTTAAATTTCCCTGGAAAAACAGTGAAGTTTCTCTGAAGAAGAAACATGGTAGGGAGAGGCCAAGTTATCAAGTGGAGGTTGTGATCAGTTTGTAGGAAATAATTTAAAATCTAGATGTGGATGCATCCTTGGTTTAAAGAATATCTTTCCCAGAAGTTGTTGCTTCTTTCTTTACCTCCAGTTCCCGGATGATGACTTCCTTATTTTCTATCTCTTCTCCTCTAGAAGATAAACACAAAAGAGAAAAGTTAAGATAAAAAGAAAACCTCTGGAGAGAGTGGACTGTATTAGGGCAAAAATGATACTACCACGGAGCTAAAGAAACATGATATAACAATTATGTGTGCTGACACAGTGCTCATGGCAAAGAAATGATTACCTAGGTGGTATGGTCAGAACACTGGCTGACCAAAATGTTCTCTCGGTTAACCCATCATGGCCTAAATTTCCATTGTTAAAGTTAATCATTTTGTTAGACTAGTTGTATTTAAAGCATGGTTTGGGGACCCTTACAGGTCCTCAAAACCCTTTCAAGGGGCTTCCAAGTGTGAAACTATTTTCATAATAATACTAGAATAGTATTTACCTTTTTCCACTGTGTTGACCTTTATAGCCATTACTGCGAAAGCAATGGTGGGCAAAACTGTTAGTGCCTTAGCACATATCTGCTATACTAGCAGTCATAGTAATCTTCACTACCAGATTAGTAGTAAAGAATAGTAATAGTAATCTTCACATTTTAACATCCTTGAGGAAGCAGTAAACAATTAATAAATGTATAAACTCTCAACCCTGACTACATCTCTTTTTAAGTGTTGTGTGATAAAGCAGGAAGTATGCATAAAGCACTTCTGCTGCATACCAAAATACAATGGTTATCCTGAGGAAACTCACTTGTGTGACATTTAAGCTGCAAACTGAACTGCTTTTTCTCAAGGAATGATATTTTACTTGAATGACCAGCTGACAAATTACGGTTGTTATTCAGACTTGGGAGTCTGACAGACATTTTCTAAAAAATGAATAAAGTGAACACATCAATTCAAGGAAAAAAGTGACAGTATTTGTTGTAAATGACGAATTTTGGGCTTTCAAGTGAAAAATATGAATTTTGGAAAACTTCTGTCCAATATTATGAGTTTGACAGCTTCCAAATACTTAAACACTTTTCTGATAATATTAGTAGTGATATTAACAGATATTTTTTGATATTGTGTAATGAAATGTGTCAATATTTGGAGGACTTGCATAAGCCAGAGGAACTAATGTTTTCCAAATAATCAATGAAACACATTGTATTACAAAATCATCCTAGGTAAAATATTCATTCAAAGAACAAGATAGAGCAATTAATCTGTATAATGTAACAGAGTTTAAAAAATTCACTGATTCATTGATATAATTTCAGATTCCACATCGCAACTATTAAGTAAACTACCAGTTAAGAAAAATAAAAAACTACCAGTTAAAAAAATCCAAAGCTACCATTTGTCAAGTTTTGTTGTAGGGTCAAAAAAGAATATCCACAATGGCCAAGTGTGATGGCTCATGCATGTAATCCTAGCATTCTGGAGAGGCCAAGGGAGGAGTGAATCCCTTGAGTTCAGGAGTTTGAGACCAGCCTGGGCAAGAGCTAGACTCCAGCTGTACTAAAAATTGGGCCAGGCACGGTGGCTCTTGCCTATAATCCTAGCACTCTGGGAGACCAAGGCTGGTGGATCACTAGGGCTCAGGAGTTCAAAACTAGCCTGAGCAAGGGAAAGACCCTGTCTGTAAAAAGGGCTGAGTCGTTCCCCTGTAATCCTAGCTATTTGGGAGGCTGAGGCAAGAGAATTGCTTAAGCCCAAGAGTTGGAGGTTGCTGTGAGTTGTGATGCCATAGCACTCTACTGAGAGCAATACAGTGAAACTCTGTCTCAAAACAAACAAAAAATAGTTGGATGTTGTGGTGGATCCCCATAGTCCAGCTTCTTGGGAAGCTGAGGCAAGAAGATAGATACCTTCAGCCCAAGAGTTTCAAGTTGCTGTGAGCAATGAGGGCACAGTGCTTCACAGAGGGTGACAGAGTGAGATTCTGTCTCAAGAAAAGAAAAATTAACCAGGCACTGGCAATGCTGCAGTCCCAGCTTCTTGGGAGGCTGAGGCAAGAGGATCACTTGAACTCCAGAATTTGAGGTTGCTGTGAGCTATGATGGTACCATGGCACTCTACCAGGGTGACTGAGTGACACTCTGTCTCAGGAAAAAAAAAAGAATATCTACAATGATATGAGAGGGCTATTAATATATTCCTACCTTTCTCAACTACAAACCTATGTAAATTGGTTTACAAATCCAGTTAAATTGGATTTTTTATTCATATAATTCAATGAAAAAATAATTGACAACAGGTTCAGTGCAGCATATATATATATTTTTTGTTGTTGTTGTTGTTTTGAGACAGAACCTCAAGCTATTGCCCTGGGTAGAGTGTTATGGCATCACAGCTCACAGCAACCTCCAACTCCTGGACTTAAGTGATTCTCTTGCCTCAGCCTCCCAAGTAGCTGGGACTACAGGTGCCCACCACAATGCTTGGCTATTTTTTGGTTGTAGCTGTCATTGTGGTTTGGCAGGCCCAGGCTGGATTCAAACCAGGCAGCTCTGGTGTACATGGCTGGCGCCTTAGCCACTTGAGCTACAGGTGCCGAGCCAGTAACATATATGGTAATCTAGTAGTCTATTTACCTGACATTAATGAGATTTGCAGAAATGTAAAATGATGACAATCTTCTCATTTTTTTATTGTTTTTGAGACAGAGCCTCAAGCTGTCCCCCTGGGTAGAGTGCTATGGCTTCACTGCTCATAGCAACCTCCAACTCCTGGGCTCAAG
>NW_003852535.1:1849947-1851280 GCF_000181295.1 Otolemur garnettii
CCGGGCTGGATTTGAACCCGCCACCTTAGGTGTATGTGGCTGGCGCCTTAGCCGCTTGAGCCACAGGCGCCGAGCTGGAAAATATATTTTTAATAAAAACATGTTAAAGCTGGGTGTGGGGGCTCACACCTGTAATCCTAGCACTTTGGGAGACCAAAGCCAGAGGATTCCTTGAGCTCAGGAGTTCGAAACCAGGCTGAGCAAGAGGGAGACCCTGTCTCTACTAAAAATAGAAAAAAATGAGTAGGGCATTGTGGCAGGTGCCTGTAGTCTCAGCTACTCAGGAGGCTGCATCAGGAGGATTGCTTAAAGCCAAGAGTTCAACGCCAGACTGGGCAACATAGACCTCGTCTCTAAAAAACTAAGTAACTAGCTGGTTGTGGCAAGGCACACCTGTAGGCCCAGCTACTTGGGAGACTTAAGAAGAAGGATTGTTTGAGCCCAGGAGTACTATACCCCATCTCAGAAAAAAGAAACATTTAACATAAAATTGCCATTTTAACCTTTTTTTTTTTTTTTTTGGGATAAGCCTCAAGCCATCACCCTGGGTACAGTGCTGTGGCGTCACAGCTCACAGTAACCTCCAACTCCTGGGCATAAGCGATTCTCTTGCCTCAGCCTCCCAAGTAGCTGGGACTACAGGCACCCACCACAATGCCCAACTATTTTTTGGTTGTAGTTGTCATTGTTGTTTGGCAGGCCCGAGCTGGATTTGAACTCGCTAGCTCTGGTGTATGTGGCTGGAGCCTTAGCTGCTTGAGCTACAGGCCCCAAGCCATTTTAACCATTTTAAGTGTAGAATTCAGTGATGTTACATATAGAGTGGACATAAAGTTCTTGTGCAATTTTAAATAGTTTAACATAGTGAATTGCACATGAAATTTATGTCCATTTTGTACATCTACAGTGTGGCACAACCATTACTATTATCTATTCCCAAAACTTTTTATCACCCAAACAGAAAAACTATACTCATTAAGCAATAACTCTCTATTCTTCCCTTCTCCCAGCCCCTGGTTACCTACTTTCTGTCTACTATGAATCTACTTTCTATCTCTATGATTTTTCCTATTCTATGTATTTCACATAAATAGAATCATACAATATTTGTTCTTGTGGCCTATTTCATTTAGCATAATAACTTCAAGGTTCATTCACATTGTGCATATAACAGAACTTTCTTTTGCAATTTCCTTTTGTAGCCAACCAATATTCTTTTTTTTTGTTTGTTTTTGTTTCTGAGACAGAGCCTCAAGCTGTCCCCCTGGGTAGAGTGCTGTGGCATCACAGCTCACAGCAACCTCCAACTCCTGGGCTCAAGCGAGTCTCCTGC
>NW_003852535.1:1851347-1852830 GCF_000181295.1 Otolemur garnettii
GGCCCGGGTGTATGTGGCTGGCACCTTAGCCACTTGAGCCACAGGCACCGAGCCAGCTAACCAATATTCTATTGTGCCTGTATACCCTATTTTGTTTATCCATTCATCTTCTAATAAACACTTGGTTTGTTTCCAGCTTCTGTTATTGTGAATAATACAGCTATGAACATTGTACAAATTATCTGTTTTGAGTTCCTGTTTTCAATTCTTTTGAGTATATACTTAGGAGTGGAATTGCTTGGTCCTACAGTAATGTTTAACTTTTTGAGCAACTGCCAAACTGTTTTCCACAGCAGCTGCACCATTTTACATTCCTTTTTTTTTTTTCTTTTTTGAGACAAAGTCTCACTCTGAGATAGCCCTGGGTAGAGTGTTGTGGCATCATAGCTCACAGCAATCTCTAACTCTTGGGCTCAAGTGATCCTCTTGCCTCAGCTTCCCAAGTAGCTGGGACTACAGGTGTCTACTACAACACCCCGCTAGTTTTTCTACTTTTAGTAGAGATGGGAGTCTTGCTCTTGCTCAGGCTGGTCTTGAACTCCTGAGTTCAAGTAAGCCACCTGCCTCAGTCTCCTATTTCAGCATATTTGCACAGTTATTTTCTATTTCATTTTTCTAATTATTATAGCCACTCTAGTAGATAGAAAGTGATATCTCCTTATGGTCTTGACTTGCATTTCTCTAGTCACTAATGATATTGAGTATCTTTTTCTTTTTTAACGTCTTTTCATATGTTTACTGACCATTTGTATGACTTCTTTGAAGAAATATCTATTCAAGTCCTTTTCCAATTGAGTTGTTTATCTATTAAGTTATAGGAGTTCTTTACATATTTGGATATTAAACCCTTTTCGGATAATATGATTTGCAAATATTTTCTCCCATTTATGTGGGTTGCTTGCTCACTGTGTTAAATGAATGTCCTTTGATACAAATATTTTTCTTTTTTGAGACAGGGTCTTGCTCTACGTGCCTGGGCTAGAATGCAGTGGCACGATCATAGCTCACTGCAACCTCAAACTCCTGGGCTCAAGAGATACTCTTGCCTCAGTCTCCTGAGTAGCTGAGACCACAAGTGTATGCCACCATACCTAGCTGGATTATTTTTTGTAGAGCCGAGGACTTGATATTGCACAGGTTGGTCTGAACCTCTGGCCTCAAGTGATTTTCCCACCTCAGCCTCCCGAAGTGCTAGGATTACAGGAGAAAGCCACCACACCTAGCCTGACACACAAATTTTTTAAGTTTTAATGAAGTCCAATTTATTTATTTTTCTTATGTTGCCTGTTTCTTTGGTATCATACTTAAGAAACCATAACCAAATCCAAAGTCATGCCCTTATGTTTGGGTTTTTTTTTTTTTTTGAGACAGAATC
Organism: Otolemur garnettii; assembly: GCF_000181295.1. Taxonomy (NCBI): domain Eukaryota; kingdom Metazoa; phylum Chordata; class Mammalia; order Primates; family Galagidae; genus Otolemur; species Otolemur garnettii. The sequence continues at coordinate 1,852,723 of NW_003852535.1, forward strand.
TTTTTTTTTTTTGAGACAGAGCTTCAAGCTATCCCCCTGGGTAGAATGCTGTGGCATCACAGTTCACAGCAACCTCCAACTCCTGGGCTCAAGCGAGTCTCCTGCCTC
>NW_003852535.1:1853466-1854616 GCF_000181295.1 Otolemur garnettii
CCTCATTGTTGTTTGGCGGGCCCGGGCTGGATTCGAACCCACCACCTTAGGTGTATGTGGCTGGTGCCTTAGCCACTTGAGCCACAGGCGCCAAACCAGATTTAGCTCTTAAATTTAGGTCTTTCATGCATTTTTCCTTAACTTTTGAATGTTATATAAGGTAAGGATATAGGATTATTCTACTGCATATGGATATTCAGTTTTCCCAGAACAATTTGTTGAAGAAACTTCCTACTGTCACTGAATGGTCTTGGCACTCCAGTTGCAAATCAACTGACTATAGATGTGAGGGTTTATTTCAGGGCTCTAAATTCTATTCCTTAATATATAACTGTCTCTATGCAATTTTTATTACTATACCTTTGTAGTAAGCTTTAAAATTAGAAAGTATGGGTGGTGCCTGTGGCTCAAGGAGTAGGGCGCTGGCCCCACATACCAGGGGTGGCAGGTTCAAGCCAGGCCCCAGCTAAAACTGCAAAAAAAAAAACCTGCAAAAAAATAAAATAAAATTAGAAAGTTTGAGTCAAACTTTGTTCTCGTTCATGATAGTTGTGGCTTTTTTGATTCCCTTGAACTATGTGAATTTAAGTATGGCTTTTTCCATTTCTGCAAAAAGGTCATTTGGAATTTGATAGGGATTACACTGAATCTGCAGTTTGCTTTGGCTAGTATTGTCATCTTAGGCTTGGCGCCTGTAGCTCAGTGGTTAGGAAGCTGACCACATGCACTAGGGCTCAGCAGACCTGGCTGAGGTCTGCTAAACAACAATAAGAACAATAACAAAAAAAATAGCTGGGCATTGTGGCAGGCACCTGTAGTCCCAGCTACTTGGGAGGCTGAGGCAAGAGAATTGCTTAAGTCCATGAGTTTGAGGTTGCTATGAGCTGTGATGCCACAGCACTCTACTAAGGGTGACATAGTGAGACTCTGTCTCAAAAAAAAAAATTGTCATCTTAATCATATTAAGTTTTTCAATCCATGAACAGAGGATGTCTTTTTTTTTTTTTTGAGTGCCATAGCATCATAGCTCACAGCAACCTCAAACTCCTGGGCTCAAGTGATCCTCTTGCCTCAGTCTCCCAAGTAACTGAGACTGTAGGGGCCCACCACAATGCCCAGCTAGCTTTCCTATTTTTTTTTTTTTTTTTTG
>NW_003852535.1:1854636-1856159 GCF_000181295.1 Otolemur garnettii
CCGGGGCTGGGTTTGAACCTGCCACCTCCAGCATATGGAGCTGGCACCCTCCCCTTTTGAGCTACAGGCGCCACCCAGCTTTTTTACTTTTAGTAGAGATGGGATCTTTCTTAGTCTGATCTCGAAATCCTGAGCTCAAGCAGTCCACCCATCTAGGCCTCTTTTATGTATAAGTGGATGAGAATGCTAGGATTACAGGTGTGAGTTGCCCTCGGTAGAGTCCCATGGTGTCACAGCTAACAGGAACCTCAAACACTTGGGCACAAGTGACTCTCTTGCCTCAGCCTCCCAAGTATCTGGGACTACAGGTGCCCACCACAACGCCCAGCCACTTTTTTGTTGCAGTTGCATTGCTGTTTAGCTGTCCCAGGCCCGCCACCCTTGATGTATGTGGCTGGCTACCACTGTGCTACGGGTGCTGAGCCAAGTCTCCTCTAATTTCTTTCAGAAATAGTTTATAGTTCTCAGTATGTACCTTCTTTGCTAAATTTATTAAGTGTTTTATTCTTGTGGCTCACACATGTAATCCTAGCACTCTGGGAGGCTAAGGAGGTGGATTGCCTGAGCTCAGGAGTTTAAGACCAGCCTGAGAAAGAGCGAGACCTAGCCTCTAAGAAAAGAGCCAGGTGTTGTGGTGAGCACCTGTAGTCCCAGCTATTCGGGAAGCTGAGGCAAAAGGATTGCTTGAGCCCGAGTTTGAGGTTGCTGTGAACTATGGCACCACAGCACACCCAGGGAGACAAAGTGAGACTCTGTCTCAAAAAAATAAAAAATATTTTATTTTTTTTGATACTACTGTAAGTGGAATTGTTTTCTTTTTTTTTTTTTTTTTGAGACAAAAAGGGAAAATAAAGATCCTGTCATCTGCAAATAATGCAGACAGTTTCACTTCTTCCTTTCCAATTTGGATCTTATTTTTTCCTTGCCTAAGAGCTTGGCTAGAACTTCAGTATTATGTTCAATAGAACTAGTAATAGGGGCATCCTTATTTTGTTCCTTATCTTAAAGGGAAAGCTTTAAGTCTTTAAATCTTTGAGTACAACATTAATTGTAGATTTTTTTTTTTTACTAAGTTCATTATCCTGTTGAGAAAGTTCCCTTCTCTTTTTCTTTTTTCTTTTTGAGAGAGAGTCTCACTATGTCACCCTCAGTAGAGTGCTGTAGTGTCATAGCTCACTGCAATCTCAAACTCTTGGGCTTAAGCAATTATTTTGCCTCAGCCTCCCCAAGCAGTTGGTGCCCGCCACAATGCCCAGCTATTTTTTTGTTGTTGCAGTTGTCATTGCTGTTTAGCTGGCCCAGGCCACCCTCAGTGCATGTGGTTAGAGCTGTGACCACTGTGCTATGGGCTCTGCCCAAGAAAGTTCCCTTCTATTTCTAGTTTTTTAAAGTGTTTTATTATGAAAAGTGAAAGATGTTAAAGAATTTGGTCAAATTCTTTTTCTCCATCATTAAGATGATTATGTGAGTTTTTCCTTCATTCTATTAATGTCGTTTATTGTGTTGACTTTTTTTTTTTTTTT
>NW_003852535.1:1859531-1860573 GCF_000181295.1 Otolemur garnettii
AGCCTCCCAAGTAGCTGGGACTACAGGCACCCGCCACAATGCCCAGCTATTTTTTGTTGCAGTTTGGCCGGGGCTGGGTTTGAACCCGCCACTCTCAGTATATGGGGCCGGCGCCCTACTCACTGAGCCACAGGGGCCTCTCATATTTTTCCTATCCTTGAATCACCGCCCACTTAAAGTCCTCTCTGTGGGGAACTAAGGAAATGGGAGAAATGGGAAAAGAAGTATGACATGTTTCTTCTCCTCCAAGAGGGCATTTGGCATGTGCTCAGAACTAAGAATCAAGGACACCATGAAATTGTAAGTCACTAGGGCTTTCTCTTTATAGAGACAATAAAGATAATAGACCCTGTACTCTGTCTCTTCAAAATGAACTTTAACTAATTAGAGAATGAGGTCCCTAGCTCCTAAGGATCAAAACTACCTATATACAAAACAAATATTGATTTTAGAGGCAGCTAAGATGGACCTGACAGCACAGGCACAAAGTGACAATGTGACTTTGAATCTCAGCTTTCATGTTCCTACTTAATTTCTCTGAGTCTTGGTTTTCTTACTTACATAATAACCACTACCCATAACTTCTGTTATGCTCTATTCTAAGTGCTTTATATATATTACTCACTTAATCCTCACAAGACGTCTAATAGATGAAGAAACTTGGGCGCTGAGAGATGAAGTAACCTGCCCAGAGCTATGAATGCTGCGGGAATTTGAATTCAAAGTGAGGCAGTATAGATTCAGACTTGATATTCTTTTTTTTTTTGAGACAGTCTCATTATGTCACCCTCAGTAGAGTGTCATGGCGTCATAGCGCACAGGCTCACAGTAACCTCAAACTCTTGGGCTTAAGTGATTCTTTTCCCTCAGCCTCCCAAATAGCTGGGACTATAGGCACCTGCCACAATGCCTGGCTATTTTGTTGTTGTTGTTGTCACTATTGTTTAGCAGGCCCAGGCCAGGTTCGAACCCAGCAGCTCCGGTGTATGTAGCCAGTGCCCTAACCATTGAGCTATGGGCGTTGAGCCCAGTTTTTTTTTTT
>NW_003852535.1:1860994-1873130 GCF_000181295.1 Otolemur garnettii
GCCGGTTGAGCTATAGGCGCCGAGCCAGTTTTGATATTCTTAACCACTCTGCCAGTCTGCTTCCTGGCGTTATGAGGAGGAAAAACAAGGTAATAAACATAAAATCATTTTGTAAGTCATAAAATACCATACACACATAAAGGACTATTTCCTTTATTCTTTCCACTGTATTATCCTCATGCCATTTCTACTCAGCAGAGAAAACTCTTGTATGGTAGACTCATAAGATCTACATGCCCAAAGAATGGAATTTCCCACAATTTCCAAAGTTCAAGTCTGGGGCTGCCAGTAAAGAGATACCCTAGTGTCTGATCTCGGCTGCTTGGGATTAGAATAACAAGTTGGAGCCAGAGCCCAAGAGATTATTTAGGCTAGAAATGCAGTCAAAAATGAAAAGAAATAGTTGGTGCCAACTGCAAAGTCCCCAGAGAGGAAATACTGTTCATATCCTGAGAAAAAAACTTACTGATGCTCCATCCTCAAGGCATGGCAGGAACCCAAGCTAGATTTGATAGAGTTTTGGTGCCAAATGACTTTTCAAAGTAAGCAGGGAGCCTACCTGGTGGGACTTAGGTTGCTTCCACAAAAAATTTAGCTCTCAACTATTCAAAGGATTCTTCTAAGATATAGTAACCTCTCCACAGACAGAGGGCTGGGGGCATCAGAGCAAAAGGAAATGAAGAACATTTACTGGAAATGACAATCCAGAGAGGAAACTTCATGTGCTACACCACAGCTGGCTGGCTGAAAGAAGAAAAAACAACGTTCTTCTAGCTAGGGCCTGTTCCTGTTAATTGCACTTCAGAAACAAATACCACACGCTAATCACCTCATTTGAAAACAAAGATTAGACAGTGTAATCCAAAACAACCACATAGTAGTAGTTTTTCAAAGATTTCACAGGGTTATTTTCCAACAATGTGTACTGTAGCCATGGTGACACTATGTCCCAATAAAACTATTAAGTTGATGGGATCTTGGATATGAAAGGTCAGATTCCCAACCCATTTTTACATGACCACAAACCTTTTAAATAAAGGTTTAAAATAAAGCTTTAAAATAAAGACAAATTACAGGCAGTGTGGGATAGTAGAAAAGACAAGATCTAGAACTGGAGGACCAAGGCTTGAGTGGTACTTCTGCCTCTACTAGTGATAAGACCCTGAGAAAATCACTTAGCCTCTTCATGTCTTAGTTTCTACATCTACAAATGGAGATTCCACTTACCCCTGGAATGTTATGGTGATTAAACGAGATAATCATGTAAGTAGCCACTTCATAAACTCCAGAGTATTATAAAAACACTAGATGTTTTGATAGATTTGAAGAGTTTTTCTCTTAATGCTTCACTAGAAAAGCAAATTCAAGAGAGCAAAACTGATTAGCTTTAATCTCAATGCCAAATCTGACAAATCCCAACCAAGAACCTTTCCGTGAAAATATCCAAGAATTTGATTTAAATGACAGGTAGGGACTGATGTTAGAATGAAAGTGATTCTTAAAGGTTTTACTAATTTGTTTCATATAAAGGAACATCTGAGTCAGTGCACAGAACCTGAAGCAGGGCTGAATACTACATAAGGATAATGATATTGCCTACTGAAGTGGAAGATGATGATAATAAGGAAGTATTTTCACTAAATATATCTGGTGATATTTGGTAAAAAATATCCTCCACCATATTGAAGGATAAAAGAGCTTTCATAAGCATACTCAAAATACATTTAATGAAAGATCTAACATGATGGGCTTTGTGACCACTATGAGTATAACAAAACAGGGAAATCCTACTGATGTTATGAATCCAAATCCATTTTAGAAATGAAATTGAGGAAAGATAACCACTTCTTTTCTGCTTTCAAAAGTCCTTAGTGGGGCCAGGCATGGTGGCTCATGCCTGTAATCTTAGCACTCTGGGAGGCTGAGGCAGGTGGATTGCCTGAGCTCAGGAGTTCAAGACCAGCCTGAGTACGGGCAAGGCTGAGGGAAAAGGATCATTTGAGCCCAGGAGTTTGAGGTTGCTGTGAGCTATGACACCATGGCACTCTACTCAGGGCAATAAAGTGAGACTCTGTCTCAGGGGGAAAAAAAAGTCCTTGGGTGATCTTAGATGTCTTGCCACCTTTGCTAAAGTAAATTCAGACTCTTTAAAAGCCTCTATTTTCAACTATAGATTCACAGATGCCTATAGCTGGATATGCCATTAATTTTAGAGGGGAAGAAAGGGAAGTTACTTTACCAAAGAAAGATCTGACTCCTAGACCATCACATAATCCAGTATAGAACCAAGATTAGCCTCCCAGGATTGTGGATGCTTTGACTCATGCATTTTCTTTTTCTTTTTTTTGGAGACAGAGTCTCACTATGTTGTCCTCAGTAGAATGCCACTGCATCACAGCTCACAGCAACCTCAAACTCTTGGGCTCAGGCTCAGTGCCTGTAGCTCAGTGGCTAGGGTGCCAGTGACATACACCAGAGCTGGTGAGTTCGAACCCAGCCCAGGCCTGCCAAACAATGAACATTGTGGTGGGCGCCTGTAGTCCCAGCTACTTGGGAGGCTAAGGCAAGAGAATTGCTTAAGCCTGAGTTTGAGGTTGCTGTGAGTGACGCCATGACACTCTACCGAGGGCAACATAGTAAAACTTTGTCTTAAAAAAAAACAAAACAAAACTCTTGGGCTCAAATAATCCTCTTGTTTCAGCCTCTCAAGTAGCTGAGAGTGCAGGTGCCTACTATAACACTGGGTATATTTTAGAGAGGGGGACTCCTGCTCAGGCTGGTCTCAAAAGCCCGAGCTCAGGCTGGGTAAGAGGATCACACCTGTAATCCTAGCACTCTGGGAAGCCAAGGCGGGTGGACTGCCTGAGATCACAGGTTTTAGACCAGCCTGAGCTACAGCAAGACCTCTTCTCTAAAAATAGCTGGGCATTGTGTTGGGCACCTGTAGTCCCAGCTACTTGGGAGGCTGAGATAAGAGAACTGCTTGAGCCCAAGAGTTTGAGGTTGCTGTGAGCTGTGATGCCATGGCACTCAACCAAGGGTGACAAAGTGAGACTGTCACACACACAAAAAAAGCCTGAGCTCAAGCAATATAGCCACGTTGTCCTCCCTGTGTGCTAGGGAGCCACTGTGCCCAGTGAGCCACTGTGCCCAGAGAGGCTCCTGCATTTTCCATTATAACACATCACCTTGTCAGTCATTTTATTAAACTATAATCCTGATCATGCTTATGCATTTGGGTGATTCAGGCAAACTCATTCTGGGTACAAAGGTATCAAACCAAAATATAAACTCGGAGGTTGCTGTGAGCTGTGATGCCACAGCACTTTACCCAGGGCGACAGCTTGGGGCTCTGTCTCAAAAAAAAAAAAATCAATCTCATGGAATCAGAGATTAGAATGATGGTTACCAAAGGCTGGAAGGGTAACAAGGGGGAGGATAAAGTGGTGATGGTTAATGGATGCAAATATATAGTTAGACAGAATGAACATCTGCTATGATAACAAAGTGACTATAGTCAACATTAAGTTACTTTAGAATAACTAAAAGAGTGGAATTGGAATGTTCCTAACACAAAGAAATGATAGATGCCTCTACAAAAAAAAAGGTATGTGTACAGAAAGAGAGAGAGAGAAAGAGATGGATACCCCAATTACCTGACTAGATTAACATTGTATGCCTGTATCAAAACATCACTGGGAGGCATGTGTGGCTCAAAGGAGTAGGGCACCGGCCCCATATGCCAGAGGTGGTGGGTTCAAACCCAGCCCCACCCAAAAATAAACAAAACAAACAAACTAACAAAACATCCCGGGTCGGCGCCTGTGGCTCAAGCAGCTAAGGTGCCAGCCACATACACCTAAGGTGGCGGGTTCGAATCCCCAGCCCGGGCCCACCAAACAACGATGGCTGCAACCAAAAAAATGGCCGGGCGTTGTGGCGGGCGCCTGTAGTCCCAGCTACTTGGGAGGCTGAGGCAGGAGACTCGCTTGAGCCCAGGAGTTGGAGGTTGCTGTGAGCTGTGATGCCATAGCACTCTACCCAGGGGTATAGCTTGAGGCTCTGTCTCAAAAAAAAAAAAAATCCCATATGCCTTGTAAAAGTATAAATTATTATGTATCCATAACAATTAAAAAGAAAAAAATTGTAATTCACTATATTTATAAAAAGATATCCGTGCTATGAGGAGATAATCTAATTTGGCCAAGTTCATACATCAGGGACCAGACTAAAACTCAGAATAATGCTAAAGCAAGGTAGTCCAGCTGAATGTAGGGTATCAAGAATGTGGTTACCTCACAAACTAGCCTAGACTGAATATATTACCCTCAGTTCTTTTTATTTTACCATGTGAGCATACCTCTAAAATAACAGAATCAGGCTGTTTATTGCTAAGAAACAGAAAGCTCTGCACTTCATTAGATTATAGGAATCTGCTGCTTAATAGGCCATAGCAAAAAAAAAAAAAAAAAAAAGGAAAAAGGAAAAGAACTTATACATGTATTATAAAGCAACTTGTTTATACATGTTTTCATATCTGCCATCTTAAAGACCTATGAAGTAGGAACAACAAATCCTGCTAACTTACACTTCATACTAATTTTTACCTGACTTAATCCTCTCAATGTTGGTGTTGTGTTCAATCAATGTTCATTCATTCAGTTCACAAATATTTGCATCCCTGATGCAAATGTCAGAAGCTTAAGTGCTAAAGTGCAGAATAATAAGAACTTGGTACTTACCTGCACAGAGCTTACAAAAAGTTTTAAGTGTGATGACTGTTACCAAAAAAGACTGGATGATATGGGAAACATATTAAAGAAATTCCTAACCTCGACTGGAGTCAGGGAAACCCACTCTAAGTAAGTGACTGATTTCTCAAGGATGAGTATGAGCTAGGGAGGCACAAATGGAAAGCACATGTAGAGTCTGGGGTGTGCAGTCCTCAGTTGAAAAAAGCATAGCATTTTAATTTTATTTTGTTTTACTTTTTTTTGTAGAGATAAGAGTCTCATTTTATTGCCCTCAGTAGAGTGCTGTAGCATCACAGCTCACAGCAACCTCCAACTCCTGGCCTTAGGCAATTCCCTTGCCTCAGCCTCCCAAGTAGCTGGGACTACAGGCACCTGCCACAATGCCCAGCTATTTTTTGGTTGTACTTATCATTGTTGTTTGGCAGGCCCAGGCTGGATTTGAACTCACCAGCTCTGCTGTATGTGGCTAGCACCTCAGCCACTTGAGCTATAGGTGCTGAGCTATGCCAAGGGCTTTATAAAGAGAAGAGAAATGACATGATGCTTGAGAAATATCTAAATATCTGTGAGCCGAGAGAAAGATGAACTATACCAAGACAAGAGCAGAAGCAGGGAGAGAAGTTAGGAAGCTTCTGTAGTAATGCAAGAGAAAGATGCTACTAGGGCAAGGTGCAGTGGCTCACATCTGTAATCCTAGCACTCTGAGAGGCTGAGGTGGGTGGATTGCCTGAGCCCACAGGTTTTAGACCAGCCTGAGAAAGAGCGAGACCTTGTCTCTAAAAGTAGCCAGGCAGTAACACCTGTAGCTCAGTAGTAGGGTGCTGGTCACATACACTGAGGTTGGAGGGTTCAAACCCAGCCTGGCCAGCTAAAACAACAATGACAACTTCAAAAAAAAAAAAAAAAAAAAAAAAGTAGCTGGTTTTGGAGGTAGCTGTAGTCCCAGCTACTTGGGAGGCTGAGGCAAGAGAATTGCTTAAGCCCAAGAGTTTGAGGATGCTGTGAGCTGTGATACCACAGCTCTCTACCCAGGGCAACAAAGCAAGACTGTGTCCAAAAAGAAAGAAAAAAAAAAGATGCTACTGATTTGGAGTATTAGGAGTTAGTGAATAGTTTGATATATTTTCAGGGGGTATCCAATCCTTTTTCTTTTCTTATACACATTAGGAGAATAATAGTTGTCTTGGGCCATGTTTTAAATACACAAACATCAATGAAAGGGAGTTAGCCAAAAAAAAAAAAAGTTCCTGCATACTTTCAGTTTGGACACTCCTGTTAAGTCTAACTAAAGGACTAGACATTCTTATCACAGATGACACTTAGGTTTTTGACCTTTGCAATTAGATAGATAATGGTACATAACCTTTTACTGGGTGAGGAAGAATTCTATGAAGAGATCTGAGGAAAGGACAGGAGGAATTAATCTGTTTCAGTTAAAGCTGAGGGGCCCATAAGACATCCAAGTGGATACACCAAGGAGGCAGTCTCCTACTGTGCCAGGGATTGAAATGAGACATTTGAGTCATCAGTGTTTAGATGTTCTATGGAGCTATTGGAATCAATGAGATCATCTAGGAAGAAAGTATGGGAGAAGGGACCAGGCCCTTTCTTACAAAACAGGTTATAGATTATATACAGTGTATCCTAAGAGCAATCAGAAGACACTAGCTTGGCACCTGTGGCTCAAGTGGCTAAGGCATCAGCCACGTACACCCAAGGTAGCAGGTTTGAATCCAACTTGGGCCTCCCAAACAACAACAGCTGCAACCAAAAAATAGCTGGGCATTGTGGTGGGCGCCTGTGGCCCCAGCTACTTGGGAGGCTGAGGCAGGAGACTCGCTTGAGCCTAGGAGTTGGAGGTTGCTGTGAGCTGTGATGCCATGGCACTCTACCCAGGGGGACAGCTTGAGGCCCCTGTCTCAAAAAAAAAAAAAAAAAGAAGACGACACTGAAGGGTATAATAAAATGACATGACCAGATGGCTGTGACTTAAAAAAAAAAATCCCTCTGGCTGTAATGTGGGTAACAACCTAGAAAAGTAGCAGATGAAAGGAGACCACCTAGGAAACACTTGTGGTTCCAGACAGAAGTTAACAGTAGCTTCCCCTACAGTGATAAAATGGAGATGGAAAGAAGGGGACTGATCTGGAAGATGCCTACGATAATTAAATTTGGTGACTTGATGAAGTGGGAGAGAACAGTCAATGGTAACTCTCTATTGTTTGGGCAACTAACTGAAAAGGTAAAGTTCTACTTCCTGAAAAAAAAAAAAAAGCCCTTGAGCTCAAGAGTTCGAGACCAGTATAAGCAAGAGTGAGACCTCCTCATCTCTACCAAAAATATAAAAATCTTCAGTGCCCATAGCACAGTGGTTAGGGTACTGGCCACATACACCAGGGTTGGCAGGTACAAACCCTGCCCAGGCCTGCTAAACAAAAATAACCAGCTGGGTGTTGTGGCAGGCACCTGTAGTACCAGTTACTTGGGAGGCTGAAGCAAGAGAATCACTTAAGCCCAAGAGTTTGAGGCTGCTGTGAGCTATGATGCCAGGGCACTTTACCCAGGAAAACAGAGTGTGACTCTGTCCCCCCCAACAAAAAACAAACAAAAAGGAAAGCAAAAAAAAAGAGCTTTGATAAGTTAAATTTTCAGGGAAAGATGTTGAGTCCCTATTTAGACGTGTCCAAGTTTGAGGTGCCCATGAGACATCCAGATTCTAGGTGGATGCAGACTGCAGGTGCAGACTGCACAAATGAAGGATCTAGAGCTTAGAAAGTAAAGGCTGCCCAGCAGGGTGTACTTGCTGGCATCTTTCCGTCCACTTTCCCAGATGCCAAGACTCAGTCTAAAACTTGGGGTGCCGAACTGAGATCTGAGTTCCATGAGTCAAATATTTACTTCCAAGGTGGAATGTGGCATTTGAAAGGCAGAAACTCATTCAAATCAATTCATGATGTGACAGGAAATGTTTCAATGGGAAAGGTCTTGTCTGCGAGGCAACTGCTAAGCCTGGTCATTGCGTGGTTACAGACCCGACTGGGCAAGTTTTTGTTAAGGGCAGGGAGGAGCTGGGGGCCTGGGAAGGCTGGATGGGCGCGCTGGGGGTGGGGGTTGGGGAGAACAGTCCCTGGAGTCCGCCAAGGGCCAGCGGTCCCAGCCTCTCTGCTCACTCGCCCGGCTGGGTGGATCCTGCCTGAGGCCCAGGCAGTCGCCGCCAGTCCTCACTCGCACCTTCCTCCGCCTCGGGCCCTGCAGCCAGGATATCCGCTGTGCTGGGCGTACCAGGGGCCTGGGGCTGAGAAAACGACCTCCGGGTCGGGGTTTACACTGCGGCTGCGGGGCGGTAGGACCCAGGTCGGAAACTTCCCTCAGAAACAAAAGAAACGCAAAGCTAACCTCGCGAGGGGCCGTTACCTCAGCCCTAAGGAGCACCCAGCGTCTCACACACTGACTAGGGGTCCTTCGTCCCTCACAAAAGTGGTAGGGGCCGGAGTTCCTACTCAGAAATGCTCTCTGAAAAGGGCGGGTGCCGACCTCAAACGAAGCAGGTATGGAGCACTAGCTCGCTCAACCACTCGCCGGCTACCTCGGATCCTTCCTCGCACCCTCCAGGTTGCGCACGCGCAGCCGTGCTGCCCGCCCACCACGCCGGAGGCGGGCCGTGGTCTGCGCGTGCGCGACGCTGCGTCGGGGCCCAGAGGACGTCCTAGGCGAGAATCCGGAGTAGCACGTGGTACCGTCCGTCAGAGTCCGGATGCCTCGGTGACGTCTTGTTCCTCAGGACTTATCTGCTGACCGTTTATTTTGCGCCTGCTATGTGCCTGGCGTGGCCCTACCGGGAACTGGCGACTGCGGAGCCCCTGCTGTGTGCCGGGCGTTATGCAGGGCATTTTCCTGCACGTCGTTCTTTTCACCTCACCGCCCTGCTTTAAAGCAGGTATTAATGTCCCAATTTTAAGGAAGTCCGTAAATGAGGAGGCACAAGAACTTCTTTTTTTCTTTTTTTCAGGAAGTAGAACTTTACCTCTTCAGTTAGTTGCCCAAACAATAGAGTTATCATTGACTGTTTTTTCTCCCACTTCATCAAGTCACCAAATTGTTACTAATCATCGTAGGCATCTTCCAGATCTGTCCCCTTCTTTCCGTCTCCATTTTATCACTGTAGGGGAAGCTACTGTTAGCTTCTGCCTGTATATAGAGGCACAAGGACTCTCATAGGAATCTGTGTGACTCCAAAGGCCAAGCGCCTTCCCTCCCATTTCCTGTTGATTAAATTCTGGCGGTGCTGCGAATTACTAGTTACTTACTGGCCTTCACAGATGCTGGATGTGCTGAATTGGTAATAATGGACTTGCCCATTTGGGAGATACCCCGAGGCTGCGCGTCTTACTCCTCTTGCATTCTCCTGCCTTCATCTTCGCTGCTGCTCGGTTCCTTCTACATGGACTGCCTCCCTCGCCCCTACAGCCATTCCACTTTAAAACCCTAATTCATGTGCCCATGTAGTAAACTTCTTGAAGGCTAAGTCTTGTTCATCTTTTCATAGTTAACGCAGCTAAGCACCTACTAGGGGATTGTGCACATAAAGGCCTGGGATAGCAAGCCAGGAAAGGAAAAGAAAGAAGCAGGGTAGCTAGATAGCTAGAGAGAGGAAACATTTCAGGAGGGCACCTGCCGCCTCTTAAAAGGGCATCTGCTATTCAATCTCCCCCTGAAGGAGTCCTGTGGGAGAAGTGCCACTTAGTACTACCTGATATGACTTTTTTTTTCTTTTGAGTTGGAATCTTAGTCGCCCCAGGCTTGAGTCAATATGGTGTCAGCCTAGCTCACAGCAACCTCAAACTCCTGAGCTCAAGCAATCTTTTTGCCTCATTATCCTGAGTGGCTAGGACAACAGGCGCCTGCTACAATGCCCAGCTAATTTTTCTTTCTTTTCTTCTTTTTTTTTTTTTTTAGAAGCAGAGTCTCACTTAGTCGCCCTCGGTAGAGTGCTGTGGCGTCACAGCTCACAGCAACCTCCAACTCCTGGGCTTAGGCTATTCTGCCTCAGCCTCCCCAGTAGCTGGGACTACAGGTGCCCGCCACAACGCCGGGTATTTTTTGTTGCAGTTGGGCTGTGGTCGGGTTCGAACCCGCCACCCTCGGTATATGGGGCCAGCACCCTACCCACTGAGCCTCAGGCACTGCCGGTTTTTTTTTTTTTTTTTTTTTGAGACAGAGTCTCACTGTGTTGCGCTCAGTAGAGTGTGGTGACTTCACAGCTCACAGCAACCTCAAACTCTTGGGCTTAACCGATTCTCTTGCCTCTGCCTCCCAAGTAGCTGGGACTATAGGCGCCCACCACAAGGCCTGTCTATTTTTTTCGTTGCAGTTGTCTTGTTGTTTAGCTGGCCCAGGGCAGGTTCGAACCTGCCAGCCTGGGTGTATGTGGCCGGTGCTGTAACCACTGTGCTACCAGCACTGAGCCAATTTTTCTATTTTTATTAATAAAGGCAGGTTCTCACTCTTGGCTCAGGCTGTTCTCAAACTCTGGAGCTCAAACAATCCTCCTACCTTTGCCTCCCAGAGTGCTAGGATTACAGGCATGAGCCACTGCACCTGGTCAATACCACCATTATTTTATCCATTTGACTACCAGTGGACATTTAGGTTGTTTCCAATTTGGGGAAATTTTGAATAGAACTATAAATATTCACTTATAGGTTGTTGTATGAATTTAAGTCTTCATATTTCTAGAGTAGATACCTAGTAAGTAAGATGGGATTATAGGCAATTGTGTGTTTAACTTTATAAGAAAACCACAAAGCTGTTTTCTAGAGTGGCTATACATTTTGCATTCTCCCCAGCAGAGCATGAGCGTTTCAGTTGCTCTGCGTCCTTGCCAGCACTTGGTATTTACTTACTTTCTTTTTTTTTTTTGAAACAGAGCCTCAAGCTGTCACCATGGGTAGAGTGCTGTGGCATCACAGCTCACAGCAACCTCCCACTCCTGGGCTAAAGCAATTCTCTTGCCTCAGCTTCCCAAGTAGCTGGGACTACAGGTGCCCACCACAACATCCGGCTATTTTTTGGTTGTAGTTGCCATTGTTGTTTGTCAGGCTGCGACTGGATTTTAACCCTCCAGCTCTGGTATATGTGGCTGGTGCCTTAGCTGCTTGAGCTACAGGTGCCGAGCCGCTTGGTATTTTCACTTAAAACTTTTTTTTGCTATTCCAAGCCCTGCATGATGGGTCACACCTGTAATTCCATAACATTGGGAAGCTGATAAAGAAAGATCCCTTAAGACTAGGTATTTGAGACCAGCCTGGGCAACATAGTGAGACCCCATCTCTAAATAGAACTTAAAAAAAAAACTGGGGAGGCGCCTGTGGCTCAAAGGAGTAGGACGCCAGCCCCATATGCCGGAGCTGGTGGGTTCAAACCCAGCTCTGGCCAAAAACTGAAAAAAGAAAAAAAAGACTGGCCAGGCATAGTGGCTCATGGTGGTAATCCTAACACTCTGGGAGGCTGAGGCAGGTGGATTGCCTGAGCTCAGAAGTTCAAGACCAGACAGAGCGAGAGTGAGATCTCTCTCTACTAAAAGTACAATAATTAGCCAGGCATGTGGTGGGTGCCTGTGAGTACCAGCTACTTAGGAGGCTGAGGCAAGAGAATCACTTGAGCCCAGGAGTTTGAGGTTGCTGTGAGCAGTGACACCACAGCACTCTACCCAGAGTGACTTGAGTGAGACTCTGTCTCAAACAATAATAACAACAACAACATAAAAGGCGGTGCCTGTGGTTCAGTGGGTAGGGTGCAGGCCCTATATACCGAGGGTGGTGGGTTCAAAGCTGGCCTCGGCCAAATTGCAATAAAAAAATAGCTGGGTATTGTGGTGGGCGCCTGTAGTCCCAGCTACTCAGGAGGCTGAGGCAAGTGAATCACCTGAGCCCAGGAGTTGGAGGTTGCTATGAGCTGTGTGACGCCACGGCACTCTACTGAGGGCAATGAAGGGAGACTCTGTCTCTACAAAATAAATAATAAAAAAAAAATAAATAAATAATAAATAAAAACAACAAATAAAATTTTGCTACTCCAACAGATTAGATGTGTAGTAGTATCTAGTTGTCATTTAATTTGCATTTCCCTAGTAACTAATACTTTTTTTTAAGAGACAAGATCTTGCTCTGTTGCTCAGGATAGAATGCAGTGGTACAATCAAAGCTCACTGTAGCCCCCAAATTACTGAGCTCCAGTAATCCTCCTGCCTCAGCTTCCTGAGTAGCTGGGACAAAAGGTGTGAGCCACCATGCCCAGCTAATTCTTTTACGTTTTTTGTAGAGAAGGGGTCTCATTGTATTGCCCAGGCTGGTCTTGAACTCTTGGCTTTTTTTTTTTTTTTT
>NW_003852535.1:1873354-1890324 GCF_000181295.1 Otolemur garnettii
CACTTGAGCCACAGGCGCCGAGCCTGAACTCTTGGCTTTAAATGATCTACCTGCCTTGGCCTCCCAGAGCATTGGAATTACAGGTGTGAGCCACTGTGCCCAGCCTTTGAGCACCTTTTCATGTACCCTCAGGATTCTTCTACCCCAATTCAGAAACAACTTACAATGATGAGAACTGAATTCAAAGCACATATACCAGATCTGTCAAGCCAGCAAGCACATGGCAGGAGGCTCCTGGCTGCTCAGCATTGTATCTTCTGTCCCAGGTTTTATGTAAATGAAAGCACTAATATAAATTTATGTATATATTAGTATATGTATTATATATAATTATTATTATTTTTGTCACCAGTGCTATCCTGAGTGAGACTCTGTCCATATATATATATTAGATTTGACTTTTAGAAAGATGTTCCTGGGCCAAGCTTAGTGGCTCATGCTTGTAATCCTAGCACTCTGGGCAGCCAAGGTGGGTAGATCACCTGAACTCAGAAGTTAAAGACCAGCCTAAGCAAGAGCGAGACCTTGTCTCCAAAAATAGCCAGGCTTTGGGGCAGGTGCCTATCGTCCAAACTACTTAGGAGGCTGAGGCAAGAGGATCACTTGAACCCAAGAGGCTGAGGTTGCTATGAACTATGATGCCAGGGCACTCTACCCAGGGCAACAAAGTTAGACTCTGTCTCAAAAAAAAAAAAAAATCAGGCCAGGACATTGTGGCTCACACCTACCCAGTACTCTGGGAGGCCAAGGTGGGTAGATTGCTTGAGCTCAGGAGTTAGAGTTTGAGGTTGCTGTGAGCTATGATACTGTGGCACTCTACCCAGGGTGACAAAAGGAGACTCTGTCTCAAAAGAAAGAAAGAAAGATGTTCCTGGAACCCCTCATTCCTGTCACTTCCTCCGGGAAGCCCTCAGTATTCTCCCTAACCAGAGAGATCAGCTCCTTCTTGGGGCTTTCTCTGCCTTGCCTGTGCTGACTGGTCAATCTGCCTGGAGTGTGGGACTATAATTTACCCTACTTTGGGATCCTTTTATGGGGCTCAACAGGGGTGTAGCACAGAAGATATTAATAAATAATTCAATAAGTGAATTTTCAAATACAATTTACTGAGCACACCAGTCGTGGAGTCCTGTCAGATTATACTAGTAACAATACTAGTTCTCAAAGGTGAGTGCATATCAGAATCACCTAAAGAGTTTGTAGATTGCTGGAACCAGCCCACAGATTTCTGATTCAGTAGATCTAGGGGAAGGGAGTGCTGAGAATTTCAACAAGTTCCCAGGTGATGCTACTCCTGCTGGTGGGGACTGTGCTTAGATAATCTGCAGATGAAACATTTCTGATGTGTGGTTGTTATAGTTCATGTAACCTGGCTTCTCAGGGCCAAGCCCTGGACTAGGGACTGTCAAGAGGACATCATTGCTTTATCACAACCATCTGACCACTGACCCTTCGAGGGATTTTGTTGTCCGGACTATCATCTCACTCCTTTGAACTGGGGCTGGAGGTTACTTCCCCCTCTCCTGGGCCCTTTCTTCCTGGGACTCCTAGAAGGGCTTCTCAAAGGGGCCCTGGTCACACAGGTTCCCTAACTGGCTTCCGTTCAGGCTGCCAGCTCAGAAGACAGAACAAATCCTGTCCTCTGAGGAAACCCCTAACACGGAGGGAGGAAGGGTGAAGTGCTGGCAATAGGAGTCTCCTACAACCCCTGTAGCTATTAGAGCCAGGCCCTGCAGACCAGTGATCTCCTGGAGAGGGTCAAACCTGGTCTTGTCTCCTTTAGTAGTTGCTGCTCCCTAGTCTCAGGCTGAGAGAAGGAGCCACTTAATCAACAGCTCCACTTCCCAAGCGCCTGGGGCTCCCCCTCCCCCACCCCTCCCTTTGGGCTTCCCAGGCCAATTACCCACCAGACAACAGCCCTCAGTTCAGGGAAGCTGGCAAGCCAGAGACTCATCTGGCAGGGTTGCAGGGAGGCAGCCCTGGGGAGGAGGGAGCAAAGGATGTCATCTAATGGAGGCTACTGTAATTCAGGAGGTCACAACATCCTCTCTCTGTGTTGGGTGTCTGAGTCACAGTCAGCTGTGAAACCTGGTGGCCATTGAGATGTGAGCCTTGCAAAGCTAACAAAGGCGATGGGGGTGAGATCGGTTTGTTTAAAGAGGCCTCCAAATCCTTCCAGGCTCAGCCCAGACTTTGGAGGCCCTTGAGCATTGTTTTAATAGTGAGAGCTGATTTCTGCTGGTGGTGGCTATCATAGAATAGAAGCAGAAAACCCCAGGAGGTGAAACTCCTGAGTAGGAGGTGAACATCTAACCCAGGAACCACCCAGAAGAGTGCTCCTTGGAGAGGTTTTCTATTAGGACCTATCTCGAAAGACTGAGCCTCAGAGGCTCAAGTATGCCTAGAATCCTCCATGGAACCTGTTGTAGACATTGGGTGCAGGCCAACGCCAGGGAGTCTGGGCATGACTGGGAGATCTTTAGTCATAGGTTATTTTTACCCTGATCTTTTCCCTGTCCTCTAATGCAAGTCCAAGACAGGGAGAAAAGCTTGCAAGAGCCTGGTGTGTTACTGGATATAATAGATCCAGGGCTGACCTCTCTGGGGAGATTTCAGCATTCACTGGCTTAGAAAAACAAAGGGCTATAGACCTTTTAAGATGGAATGAATTTCTGCGTGAATACATACACAGACACTCACATTCCCCAAGGAGTAATCTTTTTTTTCTGCAGGATGGAAATGCCCTTAGAGGCACTGAACCACTAATGCAAGAGGAAGGGTCTCAGATTCCTTCCTGTCTCAGGTCCCTTGTATCAGACCTGAGGTCTCTGTCTTCCTTTTCTTCCAGCCTTTCCTGAGCGCAGGCTCTGATCTGTCCATGGTTCTGATTGTTAGTGGCTTTCTCTTGGGGGCAAGTCATCAGTTTGATTGATTTTGATAGCTAACATTTACTGAGCGCTTACTATGTGCCAAGGACTGCGATCCATTCCTTACATGCAGCCTCCTTAACTGAAGTATAACAGTAATAACAGAAAACAGCTCAAATCATTAATGTATAGCTCAGTGAATTTACATACAATGCATACATTTATGTAACTACCACAAAGATCAAGAAACAGAATAGCACCCTAGAAAGGCCCTCTTGTACCATTCCTGGGGCTGACCCCCAGCTGTAACTACTATCTTGGCTTTTATTTATTTATTTATTTGAGACAGAATCTCAAATTCTGTTGCCCTTGGTAGAGTGCTGTGGTGTCATCATAGCTCACAGCAAACTCAAACTCTTGGGCTTGAGCAATCTTTTGCCTCAACCTCCTGAGTAGCTGGGACTACAGGCGTGCACCACTACACCCAGATAGTTTTTCTATTTTTAGTAGAGACAGGATCTCACTCTTGCTCAGGCTGGTCTGGAACTCTTGTGTTCAAGCAATCCACCTGCGTCAGCCTCCCAGAGTGGTAGGATTACAGATGTGAGCCACCACTCTGGCCTTATCTTGATTTTTAAACCCTATAGATTTTTTTTTCTATTTTGAACTCTGTATAAGTGGATTATACAAACTGTCTCCTCTTTTGTCTCTAGCTTATATATGCCAACATTATGCTTGTGAAGTTTATTCATATTGTTCCAGAGAGTTGTAATTGGTTCATTCTCATGGCTGTGTGGCATTAACTTGCATAAAATATTCCACAGTTTTGGGGGGTTTTTTTGAGACAGAGTCTCAAGCTCTCACCCTGGGTAGAGTATTATGGCATCACAGCTCACAGCAACCTTCAACTCTTGGTTTTAAGCAATTCTTTTGTCTCAGCCTCCCAAGTAGTGGGACTACAGCCACCCGCCACAACACCCGGCTATTTTGTTGTTGTTGTTGTCATCATTGTTGTTTAGTAGGCTGGGCCAGGTTCAAACTTGCTAGCCTCGGTGTATGCGGCCAGCACCCTATCCACTGAGCTACAGGTGCCACCCAACATTCCACAGTTTATTCATTCTATAGTTGATAAGCCATTGGGTTGTTTCCAGGTTTCTACTGTTATGAATATTGCTGATGGGAACATTCTTGTTCGTGTCTTTTGGTGAACATATGCTTTTCTCTTATAATACATATCTATGTTATACATGCAATGTTTATCAATATGTATATACACATATATATACGTGGGGTGGATTATAGGTGGTACCTTTTTTTGTGTCCATAATGTTGGTGTGCAATTTGAAATTGCACACTGTTTTCTTTTTTTCCATTTTTTGTATTGTTTGGGATTCATTGAGGGTACAAAGAATTAAGTTATGGGCTTGGAGCTTGTAGCTCAGTGGCTAGGGTGCCAGCTACATACACTGGGGCTGGTGGGTTCAAACCTAGCCCAGTCTGCCAAACAACAATGACAACTACAACCAAAAATAGCCTGGCATTGTGGTGGGCACCTGTAGTCCCAGCTACTTGGAAGGCTGAGGCAAGAGAATCTCTCAAGCCTAAGAGTTTGAGGTTGCTGTGAGCTGTGATGCCACAGCACTCTACTGAGGACAACATAGTGAGACTCTGTCTCAAAAAAAAAAAATTAGGTTACACTGATTGCATTTGTTAGATAAAGTTCCTCTTATAATTGTGTTCTGCCCCCAAGAAGTGTGACCATGACCCCCCATGCCCCTCCCACCTCCCCTCTCTCTACTTGCTCATCCCTCTACCCCCCCCCTTGTATTAGCTCATCTGCTGCCTTCATATAGAATAGAGTACATTGGATTCTGCTTCTCCATTCTTATGATGCTTTACTAAGAAGAATGTGTTCCACCTCCTTCCAGGTTAATACAAAAGATATAAAGTCTCCATCTTTTTTGGTGGCTGAATAGTATTCCATGGTATACACGTACCACAGCTGTTAAACCATTCCTGGACTGGTGGGCATTTAGGCTGTTTCCACATTTTGGCAATTGTAAGTTGAGCTGTGATAAACAGTCTAGTGCAAATGTCCTTATGGTAAAAGGATCTTTTTCTTCTGGGTAGATGCCTAGTAATGGGATTGCAGGATCAAATGGGAGGTCTAATTTGAGTTCTTTGAGAATTCTCCATACTTCCTTCCCAAAAGGTTGTATTAGTTTGCAGTCCCACAGCAGTGTAAAAGTGTTCACTTCTCTCCACATCCACACCAGCATCTGCAGCTTTCAGACTCTGTCATGTGGGCCATTCTCACTGGGATTATCTGATATCTCAGGGTAGTTTTGATTTGCATTTCTCTGATGATTAGGGACAATGAGCATTTTTTCATATGTTT
Source organism: Otolemur garnettii (assembly GCF_000181295.1). Taxonomy (NCBI): domain Eukaryota; kingdom Metazoa; phylum Chordata; class Mammalia; order Primates; family Galagidae; genus Otolemur; species Otolemur garnettii. The sequence goes on from NW_003852535.1 coordinate 1,878,620, forward strand.
GTTAGCCATACATCTGTCTTCTTTAGAGAAGGTTCTATTCATCTCTCTTGAGCAGTGATACAAGAGATCCTTGGGACTTTTTTTGTTGGTTAATTTGAGTTCTCTATAGATCCTAGTCATCAAGTTTTTGTCCAACTCATAATATGCAAATATCTTTTCCCATTCTGAAGATTGTCTGAAGCATTCTGGAGATTGCTTTGGTTGTTGTTTCCCTAGCCATACAGAAGCTTTTCAGTTTAATTAAGTCCCTTTTTAAAAATTTTTGTTGTTGCAATTATCACAGAAGTCTTCTTCATAAAATCTTTCCCTAGGCCAATATCTTCAAGTCTTTTCCCCACACTTTCCTCAAGGAATTTTATTGTTTCACGCCTTAGATTTAAATCTTTTATTCATCTTGAATCAATTTTTCTAAGTGGTGAGAGGATAGGAAGGCACAGCCACACAAGAAGGAAAATGATAGGAGGCAAAGGAAAGGTGTGAGGATCCTGAGAAAAGGGAATTAATTTATCTTCAAAGATTACAGGAGGCATCCTAGAGGAAGAAGCATTTGAAGAGGAGAGATGGGGGGAGGAGAATCAGGCTGAGAGATCTGGGTACACGAGGAGAAGAGGCCCTTGTGGAGGCACAGGGCGCATGGGCCCTCAAGGTCATCTTGCCTGTCCCCATTGTCCAGGGGGCTCCCAAATCTATATATCCAGTCCTGATCTTTTTCCAATCTACAAACTCTTATTAATTAGTTGGATGTCAAACAGGCGGTGCAAATCTAACAAAATAGGGCTCCTCACCTACCCCTGCAATACATGCAAAGCCCAAACCACTCCTCTTCACTCCAGTCTTTCCTGGTCCTTGGTACTACTAACCACCAATTGCTCAGGCCCAGAATCTTGGTGTCTTCCCACATCCAATCAAAGAGCACATCCATCAGCTCCATCTATAAATCATTTCTTATCACCTCCGAGCTTCCACTCTCAGCCCTGAACAATTTGATTCTTTTAAAATGTCAGGCTCTCAGATTCATGGGAAAAAGGCAAAGCCCTTACAGTGGTTCATAAGATCTTGCTTATCTCTCTGACCTCATCAGCTAGTACCTTTCCCCAGCTCATTCCCTCCAGCCACACCAGCCTCCTGGCACAAATAGTGCAGGCTCACTCCTACCCGGGGTCTTTGTACCAGCTCTTCCCATTCTTGGAACCCATCTGGATGAGACTAACTCACTTGCCTCCTTAAAGTCTTTGCTTAGTTGTCTTCTTCCTTGAACTTACCTTGACCACTCTATTTTACTTGTTTTGTTTTGTTTGATCAGAATTCAGACGCAGGCTGCCCTATTTTAAATTCCAGCTTCTCCACTCTCTCTCAATTCTTCTTTTCTTGTTATCTTACCCTTTTCTACCCACTCCCCCACTAAAATGTGAGCATTTTTATTTATTCCCTTTCTTATCCTAAGTGCCTAGGATGGCGTTTAAGAGTAGAGTAGGCCCTCTATAGATATTATTTATTTATTTATTTATTTATTTTTGAGACAGAGCCTCAAGCTGTCCCCCTGTGTAGGGTGCCGTGGCCTCACAGCTCACAGCAACCTCCAACTCCTGGGCTCAAGCAAGTCTCCTGCCTCAGCCTCCCAAGTAGGTGGGACCACAGGCGCCCACCACAACACCTGGCTATTTTTTGGTTGCAGTCATCATTGTTATTTGGCAGGCCCAGGCTGGATTCGAACCTGCCACCTTAGGTTTATGTGGCTGGCACCTTAGCCACTTGAGCCACAGGCACCAAGACTATTTATTTATTTATTTTGAGACAGAGTCTTACTTTGTCACCCTCAGTAGTATGCTGTGGCGTCATTGCTCTCAGCAACCTCAAACTCTTGGGCTCAAGCGATTCTCTTGCTTCAGCCTCCCAAGTAGCTGGGATTATAGGTGACTCCCACAATGCCTGGCTAACCTCTATAGATATTTTTTAAATGATTTTTTTAAGAGACATATTCTCACTTTACTGCCTACGTTAAAGTGCCATAGCGTCACAGCTCACAGCAACCTCCAGCTCTTGGCTTAGGTGATTCTCTTGCCCCAGCCTCCTGAGTAGCTGGGACTACAGGTGCCCACCACAATGCCTGGCTATTTTTTTGTTGCAGTTTGGCCCGGGGCCAGGTTCAAACCTACCACCCTTGGTATATGGGGCCAGTGCCCTGCTCACTGAGCCACAGGTGCTGCCCTTAAAAATGAATTTTAAAAATAGTGCATTTCCCTGTTCAAAATTCTGCCACTCACAGGAAGAATCTCACATCCTTCACATGGCTTATACAATTTCTCTGGCCATTCCTGTCTTCATCTTTCTCTTTTTCCTCACTGTGCTCCAGTCACGTTGGGCTGCTTCCTAATTCTCAAACACATTTAGCTTTATCCTACCCCTGGGCCTTTACACATGACATTGCCTCTACCTGGGATATTCTTACCCTAGATCTTTGCATGACTGACTCCCTCTTAATATCCAGTCTCAGTCCTGAATGACATCTCCTTAAAGACCCTTTCCTTGAATTCTCTAGAAAAGTAGTACCCTCTCCCAATTCCCAACTTCCCCTGCTTTCTTTTCTTTTTTTCTTTTATTTTGAGACAGGTCATGCTGTCACCCTGGGTAGAGTGCTGTGGCGTCATCATAGCTCACAGCAACCTCAAACTCCTGGATTCCAGTGAGCCCCTTGCCCCATCCTCCCAAGTAGCTGGGACTACAGGCAGCCACCACAACACTCAGCTAGTTTTTCTTTTCTTTTTTTTTTTTTGTAGAGACAGATTTTCACTCTTGTTCAGGCTGGTCTTGAACTCCTGAGCTCAGGTGATCTACTCACCTCGGTCCCCCAGAGTGCTAGGATTTAGCACTAGGCCCCCTGCTTTATTTTCTTTGTAGCACAAGCCACTTCTGAATTATCTTATCTATTTGTGATTTTTTATCTGTATCTCCCCTGATTGATTATTAGCATCTTAAGAGCAGGGATTTTAGCAGCCTTGTTCACAGCTGTATCCCCAGCACTTATGATAGTGTTCATATAATGGATAATCAATAAATATTAATTGACTGACAACATGAATAAATGAATGACTAAATGAAAGAAATACAGCCCAGAGAGAGAGAGAGGATTCCTCCAGATCACTTTGCAGCTGCTGGTGCCCTCACAGCCCTAGCCTCTGCCTCTGTTTCATTTCCCCTCCTACATTTGTGCTTCTGTCCCTCGTTTTAGTTTCTGACTGTCAATCATTATGTCTCCCTCTCCAGCTACTGCAAAAGACTCTGGGAAGCCCCTCTATGGATGGTTGCAGCCCTCTGGGCCCACTCAGTGAGAGAACAAAGGAAGTCTCCAAATCTCTTGTCCAAAACCCACTAGATTTCTGCTCACTGCTTGGGGCATTGCCACTATTGTAAAAGGACACAAACTATTTCCTTCTGAAAAATGGCCTCTCCAGAGAAAGCCAACTCCTAGTGCTGGTGATGAAAGGGAAAAGAAGGGGTCCAAGAAAGTGCTGGTTCTTATTTGGCTGCCCCCTAGTTTCCCTTCCCCCATATAATCCTTTCCCTTTGAGCATAGGCTAATCTAGGTACTTGCCTCTACTTGAAGAAAATATGGCAAATGTGACAAGGAGGTCATTTCTGAAATTAGGTTAAAAAAGTCTCAGACTTCCATGTTGCTCATCTTTTCTTGCTCGACAGCTTGCTTTCTCCAAGGGTAGCCAGCTGCTATGATCTGGCCTATGGAGATACCTAAATGGAAAGGAACTAATATCTCCAGCCAACAGCAAGCAAGGACCAGAGGTCCTCAGTCAACAGCATGCTCAGAAGTGGATCTTCTGAAGCCTATAGACAACCACATGAGTGAGCTTGGAAACAGATGGTTTTCACAATGAGCCTTGAGATGGCTATAGCTCCAGCTGATACTGATTGCAGCCTTGTGTGAGACTGAGCCAGAGGTATCCTAAGTCTCCCTCAGATGGGATAATAAATGTCACTTAAGCCACTAAGTTTTGGAGTAATTTTTTTTTTTTAAGAGACAAAGTCTCAATTGTCCCCCAGGTTGGAGTTGGAGTGCAGTGGTGTGATCACAGCTCACTGCAGCCTTGAACTCCTGGGCTCAAGTGATCCTCCCACCTCAGCCTCCTGAATAGCTGGCACTACAGACATGTACCACCATACCTGGCTAATTAAAAGAATTTTTTTGAGAGATGGGATCTCACTATATTGCCCAGGCTGGTCTCAAACTTCTGCCCTCAAGCGATCTTCCTGTCTTGGCTTTCCAAAGCATTGGGATTACAACCATAAGCCATCGTGCCTTGCCATGGAGTAAATTGTTATGCAGCAACACATAATTAATATACCCAGGTATAGATTTCCAGAATATATTCAGCCATATGGAAAGTTTATACTATAATGGTAGCTATGTTTACAAATTTGGGGATTCACAGATATTAGCATTTACCCCTCCTCAAGAATCTACAATATATCCTCTCTTCCCACTCCTTTTATTCTGTTTATGTTTTTAAACAAACTTTTTTTTTTTTTTGAGGCAGAGCCTTAAGCTGTTGCCCTGGATAGAGTGCTGTGGCAACACAGCTCACAGCAACCTCCAAGTCCGGGGCTCAAGCGATTCTCCCGCCTCCACCTCCCTGGTAGTGGGACTACAGGCACCTACCACAATGCCCGGCTATTTTTTGGTTGTAGCCGTCATTGTTGTTTGGCGGGCCCAGGCTGGATTCAAACCCACCAGCTCTGGTGCATGTGGCTGGCGCCTTAGCCACTTGAGCCACAGGCGCCAAGCCTTTAAACAAACTTAATATCAAAATTCAGTGACAGTTACACATTACATTTTTTCTACTTAATATGTCACAAGTATCTTCTTACCTCATTAAATCATCTTCAAAGAATTCTTCAGCAGCTCTGCAAGAATCTATCATATGAGCACACAAATGTTAACTTCTTTACCCCCCCCCCTTATTTATTTTGAGCTAAAGGTTGAGTCTTAGCCTCTTGGGTCATGTTCATTGGCATGTGCCACTCTCCACTCAGGGCCTGTAGTGAGAGTCCAAAAAAGGCTAGGCGAGATGGCCTACATTTAAGAGGCTCCTCATTGTTGAACTGAGTCTATACGGTTTCCTGGCTATGTGACCTTGTACTTGTTACTTAACTCTTCTGGGCCTTGTTTTCCCCTTCTGAATAGTGGAGATGTTAAGCATACTAATTTAGCAGAGTTACTAGGGGTGTCATCAAGTTAATACAAGTAAAAAAGCAGTGCAGTGCCTGACATACTTTAGGGTTTATAGACATAAGCCGGGCTACACTATCCTTAATCACCCACACTGAGTCCTGTTCCCGTGCCTAATGTCCACTCCTGTCCAAACTCCAGTCCACCTTCAATCAGTGGTATTTTGACTCCATGAACCAGCTGGTGATCCTGGCTCTGTTGTCATCTACAATCCCTTAACCTGCCTTTGGTACATGACCTGGCATGATTAATTTAGTGCATCATCTTGGCTGGGCAATGATGCTCAGATGTGTGATCAAACATTATTCTGGATATTTTGTGAGTATGTTTTAAATGAGATCAACATTTCAATTGGTATATTCTGAGTAAAGCACATGGCCCTTCATAATGTAGGTGGGCTTCATCCAATCAGCCTGAACAGAATAGAAAGACAGACCTTCTGCCAAGCAAGAGTAAGTTCTGCAGCAGATGACCTTTGAACTTGAACTTCAACATCAGCTCTTTTCTGGTTCTCTGGCCTTCCACTCTGCAGATTTTAGGCTTGCTAGCCTCCATAATCATGTAAACCAATTTCTTAAATCTCTTCCCCCCCACCACATGTGGGTGCACACATGTGCACCTGTGTGCATGTACACACACATACATGCACAGACATCCTATTGGTTCTGTTTCTCTGGAGAACCCTTGGAATACCCTTGGAAGAGTCCATCCCATCTCTGGACAGATGAGTTTCCTCATCTGTAATATGGGAGGGATATTAGATTAGATGGTTCATGAGAGATTGCCCACCTTTAAGATTTGAAATATTCTCTCTTCTTTCAAAGACCCTTTAGTTTCAACAGTATAGGGTACAACCAGTGCTTTAAACAACTAAGTAGGCTAGGTGTGGTGGTTCATGACTGTAATCTCAGACCACTGGAAAGCTGAGATAGAAGGATTGTTTGAGACCAGGAGTTCAAGACCAGGCTGGGAAATGTAGTGAGACCCTGTTTCTAAAAAAAATAAATTAAAAAACTATCTGGGTGGCTCCGTGTCTGTGGCTCAAGCGGCTAAGGCGCTAGCCACATACACCTGAGCTGGCAGGTTGGAATCCAGCCCAGGCCCACCAAACAACAATGACAGCTGCAATCAAAAAATAGTTGGGCATTGTGGCGGGCACCTGTGGTCGCAGCTACTTGGGAAGCTGAAGCAAGAGAATCGCTTAAGCCCTGGAGTTGGAGGTTGCTGTAAGCAGTGATGCCACGGCTCTCTACCCATGGTGACAGCTTGAGGCTCTGTCTCAAAAAACGAACAAAAAAACTATCTAGGCACCTGTAGTATCAGCTACTCAAGAAGCTGAGGCAGGAAGATCCCTTGACCCCAGGAGTTCAAGGTTACAGTGAGCTATGATTGTGCCACTACACTCCAGCTTATCTGGAGTAAAAACAAAGACCTGGCTACGCCTAAGTAAAAACAAAAAGCAAACTGGGCAAACCAAAAAGGTCTGGAAAACACTTTATTTGCCACCACTTATGTGCCAAGACTTGTGTTCAGCACCCAGGAGTGTATTAAATACTAATAGTGTCTTGCTTTCCTGTGTATGAAAAGCTGAGTGAAGAGCTGAGGTTTCTCACCTCAGGTCCCCTTAGAATGCTCGGCCTGGAGTCTCAGTGAGAAACCCTCTTGGACCAAACACCACTGCTGAGATCCCATCTGGTCCTAGGCTCTGCTCTTTGGCTGCCATCAACCCAGTCCAAAGAGCAGAGGGAGCTGTGTAGGTGGGGCCCAGGGGTAAGGAGAGCCAGGGATGGGGTGCTGCCAGAGAAGACACAGGCCTCCCTGCTGCCGGGTGCAAGTCCTGCTGCTCTTCCCTCATTGTTCCGTCTTACTCTGGCGTGTGAGATTAATGGTTTTCCCACCATAGCCTTAGCGGCAGTGGGAGGCAGGAAAAATTTGGGAATAGCCTGGGGATCTGACCCTGCAGAACCTACCAGAAGCCTTAAATGGCTGTGAGTACACAGCCTGCAGAAATCCCAGAAGCATCTTTTCCACGACTCTCCCCAAATCCTACCCATAGGTTCAATTTCTTGGCACTGCAAACACTGCTTGGGGAAGAAAGAGGCTGCTTTAGGGCTTCTGCTTGGTCTCTGCCTGCCCAGGCTTGATCTCTGGACTGGCCTCCGCAAGGGCGGGGTTTCTAGGACTGCACTGGGGAGAGGCCACCTCTACTCCCAGCATGTAAATCTCCTCACACCAGCCCTCAGTTCCCAGGACTTCAGTTGCTGGGGCACCGAGAGGGAGGAGCAGACAATGGTGTTTCAGGTCCCAAGAAAGGCTGTGTGACTTTGGAGTTCTCTGGGTCTCTGTTTCCTTAACTGAAAAAAAGTGATAATCTCAATTTTGTACGGTGACTGTGAGGTTGAAATCAGTCGTGGCAGTGACACTGTCTGCCACAATAGCAGGCACTCAGGGACGGCTTCCTTTTCCACTGTTCAATCCAGCCCAGCTGCTCAGCCTCGAAGAGCAGCCTCTAGGAGCCATGAGGAAAATGCCAGTGTGCTGAGGCTCCTTCCAGAGCCCAAGGGAAGGGCCATCCCAGCTCCAGGGACCAGGTTAGAAGTGGACTTGAGCAGAGGAGAGCAGAGGGAAGGCCAGGAGAGGGTGGGGGCTGGAATCCACACCCAGTCCCTGCCAGTCTGCTTCAGAGAAAGCAAGCTTGTGCTCCCTGCTCTGCTGACCTGCAAGTCTCAGAGCACCTGAAGGGTTGCAGGGAGAGTACCCCAGCCTGCCCTCAATGGAGTGCTCCAGCTCGATGGGCTGTAGGGGGGCGGGTTGGACTGTGGGGCTGGGTAGGAGGGCACCGAGCTTAGAGAAAGACCCTGGTAGGCTGGAGCCAGTGGCAGTCAGGACAGGGGTGCAGGGCAATTGGGTAGGAGGTATAGTAACTGTAGCGGGGGACAGTGACAGCAAGGACATAGGGGATGTGAGGAGGCCAGGGGAACCAGGAGGCTGTGGACCTGGAGAGAGTTGCTGAGCTAGGGGAGAGCAGACTGGAGTCTGGAACAGGCCAGGCTGCTCCTGGCAGCCCTGTTGTCTCTGGGGGGTGAGGATGTTCGGCCTCTCTGCTTGGACCCAGCAGCTGGGGGACCCTGGAGCCAAGCAGGAGCGCTCATGCATATGCAGGGTCTGGCTCCACCAGGCCAGCTCCGCTTGCAGGGCCTGGATCTCCTTCCGCAGGGCGTGGTTTTGTTTTTCCAGGGATTCGTGTTGCTGCAGGTGAAGCAGATGGGCAGGGAGGGAGCTGTCAGCCAGCATAAGACACTTGGCATGGGCCTTGTTTCCCTTCAGGGTTCCTGACTTCAAGGGAAAGATCTCACTGCCATCTGAATGTCCAAGCTGGGGCTCTGTGGCCAGCCATTTACAACGATGCACTAAGTGTCCCCATTCCACCTCCTGCCGGGGCAGACTGCCTGCTCTCCATGCCCTCACTGGTGTCCTGAGCTGGACACCATTTCTCATCCAGGGTCTTCACCAGCCTCCAAACCACCCCATTCTCTTGCCCAGAGGAGCCATTCAGCAACTGTGTCATTAATTGTAGGTTAAAGCCCTTTAAGGGGCTTTTAGGAGTCAGGAGTCCAAACTCCCTGCCATGGGATCAGAGGCCTGCAGGTGACCCTGGCTCAGACCTCCAGTTTTCTCTCTCTTGCCTTCTTCCTGTCCTTCACCTAAACTCTGCTGCCTAACTATATTTCCTGTCTCCTTTGCCTGGATACTCTTCCATCCTCTCCCTGTGCTAATTCTGACATCTTTACATGGCAACTTGTCATCTGTCCTGGGCACTCGAGTTCGCCTAATGCCACTGCCAGACCTGCCAGTCCCCAGACTTGCCCACTGGGATACTGAGGGAGGATTCAGGGGATTGTTTTACAGGTTGACACCGTGAATGTGTTTGATTTGGCATCCCTGAATCAGCTGAGCACCAGGTTCTGAAAACCCACTGGGACAGTAATCAAAATGTTGCAGCTCTAAATAAGGATTCAGGACGACAACATTGGCAAATGCGGGATAAATTTTATTTCCATGCCTCAGATACTTTCTGGATCATCTATTTGTCTGTCTGGTTTCCCCATGAGACTATAAACCTTGTGGGTGGGGCTGAGAGTGTTTCACAGCTGTGTCTCCAGTGTCACATAGGAGACACTGGGAAACTCTGTAACAGGCATCTAGGGGAGGAATGAATAAACAAACATACAGGGTCTTGTAGGCACCATCCTGAGCACCATCCTGAACACCACCCTGAGTATCCCTCCTCTTGCCCCATCTGCAGGGTGCTTGCTGCTCCCCTGCACCTGTGCCAGGACCATTTCAATTACTCCCAGTGCATTTTCTTACCCTCATCCTCTGGAAAAACTCCTATTCATCTTCAAAACCAGCTCAGAGTTCATCTCCTCTTTATTTATGTATTTGAGACAGAGTCTCACTTTCTTGCCATCAGTAGAGTGCCATCGTGTCATAGCTCACAGCAACCTATGGTGCCTGCCACAATGCCCAACTATATTTAGAGACAGGGTCTTGCTCTGGCTCTGGCTGGTTTCAAACTCCTGAGCTCAAGCAATCCACCCATCTTGGCCTCCCAGAGTGCTAGGATTACAGGTGTGACCCACTGTGCCCAGGCTTCATCCCTTCTTTATATCACACAATATCACTATCCATGTTTTATGGACTGAATTGCATCCCCACCCAAAAATTCATATGCTGAAACAAGCCTTTAACCTCCAATGGGAATGTATTTACAGATAAGATGTCTAAGAGGTTTTCTGTTTGTTTGTTTGTTTGAGACAGAGTCTCACTTTGTCACCCAGGCTAGAGTGTCATGGCCTCAGCCTAGCTCACAGCAATGTTAAAACTCCTAGGCTCAAGCAATCCTCCTACCTCAGCCTCTGGAGTACCTGGGACTACAGGTGCCTGCTACCATACTTGGCTAATTTTTCTATTTTTAGTAGAGATGGGGTCTCCCTTTTGCACAGGCTGGGCTTGAACTCCTGACCTCAAGTAATCTCTTGCCTGGGCCTCCAGAGTACTAAGATTACAGGCATGAGCCACCACGCCTGGCCTTTTGGAAGTAATTTAGATTAAATGATGCCATAAGGGTGGAGTTCTAATCTAGTAAGAGTGATGTCCTTCTTCCTTTGAAGAAGAGGAAGGGAGAGAGATGGCTCTCTCCACACACATGCACTGAGGAAAGGCCTTGAGCACAAGGGAGAAGGTGCCACCCAGAAGCCAGGAAGAGAGCCCTCCCCAAGGAAGCAAATTGTCCTGGCACAGGTGCAGGGGAGCAGCAAGCACCCTGCAGATGGGGCAAGAGGGGGGATACTCAGGGTGGTGTTCAGGATGGTGCTCAGGATGGTGCCTACAAGACCCTGTATGTTTGTTTATTCATTCCTCCCCTAGATGCCTGTTTCAGAGTTTCCCAGTGTCTCCTATGTGACACTGGAGACACAGCTGTGAAACACTCTCAGCCCCACCCACAAGGATCTTGGATTTCCCCACCTTTAGAACTGTAAGAAATAAATGTCTGTTGTTTAACCAACCCAGTCCATGGTATTTTCAGATGAGAGTAAAGCTCAGCAAAGGAAGCAACTGGTGGCTGAGACTGGACACCCTGTCCATCTTAACACTGAACTTGGCTACCACCTGAACACTGACCCCAGGATGATTATGATAATGCAGGTTTCTGGGCCCTGCTTGGCCTCATGAGATGGGACCTTGTGAGGGAGGAAGAGCCTGCATTTTAGCAAGTGCCTCAGCTGGCTGCTGTGTTGGGTTCTCCCTATTTGCTTCCACTTCCCCTAGACTGGGGGTACCTTAAAGGCAGGGCTGGGCTGAGGATGCACCTTTGTGTCCCTGGGAGCCAGCTGTGTACCTGGCACATAGTTTGTACTCAACCCTCAGAAATTCTCAAATATCAGCCACAGGACCCTTTCCTCCTCCCAAACCCGGGAGACAGCAGTTTAGAGGAGAGCAGTTCATAAGCAGGATAGAGAACAGGTGGCTGGGCCAGACAAGTGGAATTAGGGACGAAAAAGGAGGGTGTCCTCACCTGGTGCAGGGCATCTGCCTTGTCCGTGTGCTTCTGTCGGCTGCACTGGGCGGCCATCCGGTTCTTCTGTTTCTTCTTCAGCTGCCTTTGATGCTCCTCAGGATCCTGAAGGGGACCAGGCAGAGGGTTGAGGGGTTTGCATCCTCTGTCCTGGCCAGTCATTTGTACAGCCAAGTCCTTCCCATTGTGTCAAGTCTCGTAGGGTCCTTGTTTTCCCTGAGGCTCGTCTTGCTCCCACATCCCCCATTATAGGCGTTGTATACTTTGTTATCCTGGCCTCACCCATGTAATCCTGCTCACAACTCACATGGGATTGTGTGGCTCAAAGGAGTAAGGCGCTAGCCCCATATGCCAGAGGTGGCAGGTTCAAACCCAGCCCCAGCC